>NC_142441.1:74681212-74984242 GCF_059453495.1 Arachis ipaensis | reverse complement strand
TTCTGGTGTTAAACGCCAGTCTGGTGCCCATTTCTGGCGTTAAACGCCCAGAATGGTGCCAGACTGGGCGTTTAACGCCCATTCTGCTACCCTTACTGGTGTTTAAACGCCAGTAAGCTCATCCTCCATGGTATGCTATTTTTAATGCTATTTTTGAATTTGCTTTGATTTTTGTAGTTGTTTTTGTGACTTCACATGATCATCAACCTAAAAAAGACATAAAATAATAATGGAAAATGGAAAATTAACATAGATAAATAAAAATTGGGTTGCCTCCCAATAAGCGCTTCTTTATTGTCTTTAGCTGGACCTTGACTGAGCTTTATTCAAGCCTCAGTTTTGAGCATTCTTGCTCAAAATTGCTTTCAAGATAATGTTTGATTCTCTGTCCATTAACAATGAACTTTTTGTCAGAGTCAGTATCCTGAAGCTCAACATATCCATATGGTGACACACTTGTAATCACATATGATCCCCTCCACCGGGATTTTAATTTCCCGAGGAATAATCTGAGTCTAGAATTAAACAGCAGAACCTTCTGTCCTGGTTCAAAGACTCTAGATGACAGTTTTTTGTCATGCCACCTTTTTGCTTTTTCCTTATAAATTTTTGCATTTTTAAAAGCACTGAGTTTGAATTCCTCTAGCTCATTTAGCTGGAGCAATCTTTTCTCTCCAACTAACTTAGCATCCAGGTTTAGGAATCTGGTTACCCAGTAGGCCTTATGTTCCAGTTCCACGGGCAGATGACAGGCCTTGCCATACACAAGCTGGTATGGAGAGGTTCCTATAGGAGTCTTGAATGCTGTTCTGTATGCCCACAGAGCATCATCCAAGCTTTTGGCCCAATCCTTTCTATGGGCAATTACAGTCTGTTCTAGGATTCTTTTTAGTTCTCTATTAGAGACTTCAGCCTGCCCATTTATCTGTGGATGATATGGAGTTTCTACTTTATGGCTAATTCCATACTAGACCATAGTAGAGTAAAGCTGTTTATTACAGAAATGAGTGCCCCCATCACTGATGAGTACTCTAGGAACACCAAATCTGCTGAAGATATATTTCCGGAGGAACTTCAGCACTGTCTTAGTATCATTAGTGGGTGTGGCAATTGCTTCTACCGATTTAGATATGTAGTCTACTGCCACCAGAATGTAAGTGTTTGAGTATGATGGTGGGAAAGGACCCATAAAGTCAATACCCTCAATCTCTAAGATCCCTTGTTGAGGCATGGCATAACCATGAGGTAAGTTACCAGCTCTCTGGCAACTGTCACAGTTACGCACAAACTCTCGGGCATCTCTATGGAGAGTAAGCCAGTAAAACCCACATTGGAGGACCTTAGTGGCTGTTTGCTCACCTCAGAAATGTCCTCCATACTTTGATCCATGGCAATGCCATAGGATCTTCTGTGCCTTCTCTCTAGGTACGCATCTGTGGGTCATTCCGTCTGCACATCTCTTAAAGAGATATGGTTCATCCCATAAGTAGTACTTTGCATCAGAAATTAGTTTTTTCGTTTACACCCTGCTGTACTCCTTGGATATGAACCTCACAACTTTATAATTTGCAATGTCTACAAACCATGGTACTTTCTAAATGGCGAAGAGTTGCTCATCTGGAAAGGTCTCAGAGATCTCAGTAGGAGGGAGGGACGCCCCTGCTACTGGTTCTATCCGGGACAGGTGATCAGCTACCTGGTTCTCTGTCCCTTTTCTGTCTCTTATTTCTATATCAAACTCTTGCAGAAGCAATACCCATCTTATGATCCTGGGTTTGGAATCCTGCTTTGTGAGAAGATATTTAAGAGCAGCATGGTCAGTATACACAATCACTTTTGAACCTACTAAATAGGATCTAAACTTGTCAATGGCATAAACAACTGTAAGCAACTCTTTTTCCGTGGTTGTGTAGTTTTTTTGTGCGTCATTTAGAACATGGCTGGCATAGTAAATGACGTACAGAAGCTTGTTATGCCTCTGTCCCAGCACTGCACCAATGGCATGGTCACTGGCATCACACATTAGTCTGAATGGTAATGTCCAGTTTGGTGTAGAAATAACTGGTGCTGTGACCAGCTTAGCTTTCAGAGTTTCAAACGCCTGCAGACACTCTGTGTCAAACACAAATGGCGTGTCAGCAGCTAGCAGATTGCTCAGAGGTTTTGCAATTTTCGAAAAATCCTTTATAAACCTCCTATAGAATCCTGCATGCCCCAAAAAGCTTCTGATTGCCTTAACATTGGCAGGTGGTGGTAATTTTTCAATTACTTCCACTTTAGCTTGATCCACCTCTATTCCCTTGTTTAAAATTTTATGCCCAAGGACAATTCCTTCAGTCACCATAAAGTTACATTTTTCCCAGTTTAAAACTAGGTTGGTCTCTTGGCATCTTTTCAGAACAAGTGCTAAATGGTCAAGACAGGAGCTGAATGAGTCTCCAAATATTGAAAAGTCATCCATGAAGACTTCCAGAAATTTCTCTAGCATATCAGAGAAGATAGAGAGCATGCACCTCTAAAAGGTTGCAGGTGCATTGCATAGACCAAAGGGCATCCTTCTGTAGGCAATATACTCCAGATGGACATGTGAATGCTATTTTCTCTTGGTCTTGAGGATCTACTGTAATTTGGTTGTAACCTGAATAGCCATCCAAAAAGCAGTAATAGTCATGACCTGCTAGTCTCTCTAGCATCTGGTCTATGAATGGTAGAGGAAAATAATCCTTTCTGATGGCTGTATTGAGCCTTCTATAGTCAATACACATACGCCACCCTGTAACTATTCTTGTAGGAACCAGTTCATTCTTTTCATTGTGAACCACTGTCATGCCTCCCTTTTTGGGTACAACTTGGACAGGGCCTACCCAGGGGCTATCAGAAATAGGAGAAATAATCCCGGCCTCTAGTAACTTAGTGACCTCTTTCTGTACCACCTCCTTCATGGCTGGGTTTAGCCACCTTTGTGGTTGAAACACTGGCTTAGCATCATCCTCCAATAGGATCTTGTGCATGCATCTTGCTGGGCTAATGCCCTTACGATCACTTATGGACCACCCAAGAGCTATCTTGTGTGTCCTCAGCACCTGAATTTGTGCTTTCTCTTCCTGTGGATTTTAAGCAGAGCTTATGATCACCGGAAAAGTGTCACCTTCTCCCAGAGATGCATATTTCAGGGATGGTGGTAGTGGTTTGAGCTCGGGTTTAGGAGGCTTATCCTCTTCCTGAGGAAATTTTGGAGGTTCTTTTATTTTCTCTGGTTTCTCCAGATCAGGTTGGACATCTTTAAAGATTTCCTCTAGCTCTGATTCGAGACTCTCAGTCATATTGATCTCTTCCACCAAAGAGTCAATAATATCAATGCTCATGCAGTCATTTGATGTGTCTGGATGCTGCATAACTTTGACAGCATTTAACTTGAACTCATCCTCATTGACTCTCAGGGTCACTTCCCCTTTTTGTACATCAATAAGAGTTCATCCAGTTGCTAGGAAAGGTCTTCCTAGAATGAGAGTTGCACTCTTGTGCTCCTCCATTTCCAGCACTACAAAGTCAGTGGGGAAGGCAAATAGCCCAACCTTGACAATCATGTCCTCAATTATGCCTGATGGATATTTAGTGGAGCCATCAGCAAGTTGAAGACATATCCGGGTTGGTTTGACTTCTTCAGTCAAGCCAAGCTTTCTGATAGTGAATGCAGGTATTAGGTTGATACTTGCTCTAAGGTCACATAGAGCTGTCTTGGTGCAATCACTCTCTAATGTGCATGGCATCATAAAGCTTCCTGGATCTTTAAGCTTCTCTGGTAAGCTTTTCAAAATGACTGCACTACATTCTTCAGTGAGAAACACCTTTTCAGTTTCTCGCTAATCCTTCTTATGACTTAAGATCTCTTTCATGAACTTAGCATAAGAGGGTATTTGCTCAAGTGCCTCTACAAACGCGATCTTTATCTCAAGAGTCCTCAGATAGTCTACAAAGCGGGCAAATTGTTTATCCTGTTCCGCTTGGCAGAGTTTTTGAGGATAAGGCATCTTGCCTTTATATTCTTCAACCTTAGTTGCTGCAGGTTTATTCCCTACAGAGGTGGTTGGAGAAGCCTTCTTAGAGGGGTTACTATCAGCACTTGCAGGTGTCTGATCCCTTATTGGCGTTTGAACGCCAGGATTGGGTGCCGGATGGGCGTTTAACACCAGTTTCCTGCCCTTTTCTGGCGTTTGAATGCCAGAACTGGGCAAGGAATGGGCGTTCAATGCCAACTTTTCTCCCTTTTCTGGCTTTTGAACGCCAGAAGTGGGCATCCACTGGGCGTTTGACGCCAATCTTTCACCCTTTTCTAGCGTTTGAACGCTAGAATCATTCCTCTCTAGGCTCTTGTTGTCCTCAGAGGGATGTTGGGTAGTGGTTTGGTCATCCTTTGTCAGTTGTTCCTTTCTTGGCTTTTTGCTACTTTGAGCTGAATTATTCAATGTCTTCTCACTCCTTAGTTGGACAGCTTGGCATTCTTCTGTTATCTGTTTAGATAGCTGCTGTCTTGTCTGATTCAATTATGCTTTCATATTCTTGTTAGCATTTTTAGTGTCTTGGAGTATCTCTTTAAATTCTTCTAATTGTTTTGTCATAAGGAGTAATTGCTGATTAAGTTCAACAATCTGTTCTTGAGGATTAGGATCAGTAGTTACTGCCCTAGCCTCTTCTTTTATGGAGGACTCACTGCTTGAGTACAGATGTTGATTTCTAGCAACCGTATCTATGAGTTCTTGAGCTTCTTCAATCGTCTTTCTCATGTGTATAGATCCACCAGCTGAGTAGTCTAGAGATATTTGAGCTCTTTCTGTAAGCCCATAGTAGAAGATGTCTAACTGTACCCACTCTGAAAACATTTCAGAGGGATATTTCCTTAGCATCCTTCTGTACCTCTCCCAGGCATTATAAAGGGATTCATGATCCTCTTGTTTAAAGCCTTGGATGTCCAGCCTCAGCTGTGTCATCCTTTTTGGAGGGTAAAATTGATTCAGGAATTTGTCTGATAACTGTCTCCATGTTTTTATGCTTGCTGTGGGTTGGTTATTTAACCACCTCTTAGCTTGATCTTTTGCAGCAAATGTAAACAGTAATAATCTGTAGACATCCTGATCCACTTCTTTATCACGTACTGTGTCAGCAATTTGTAAGAACTGTGCCAGAAACTCAGTAGGTTCTTCTTGTGGAAGACCGGAATACTGGCAATTTTGCTGCACCATGATGATGAGCTGAGGATTTAGCTCAAAACTGCTTGCCTTGATGGGAGGTATACAGATGCTACTCCCATATGCAGCTGTAGTGCGGTTAGCATATGACCCCAGAGTCCTTCTGGACTGTTCATTTCCACTTTTTTCCATGATGGAGAAAAGGGAACTGATATGAATTGCAATTAAATTATATCTTTAATTTTTTTATTTTATTTAATTAAAAGTAACCAAAAAAAATAAAACCAAATAAATGGAAGATAAAATAAAACTTTCAAAAATTAGAAGAAGTTGAAATAAAAGCAAATTGAAAACTAAATTAATTAATTAATTAAAAAGATTTTGGGAAAAGAATGCTGAGTTAATTTCGAAATATGAAAGAGAAAAGTAGTTAAGTGATATTTTTTTTTTGAAAAAGATTTTGAAATTAGCAATTAAAAAGATATGATTGAAAATTATTTTGAAAAATATATGATTGAGAAGATATGATTGCAATTTATTAAAAAAAATTATTGAAAAGATATGATTGAAGAAATTAAAAAGATTTGATTTTTGAAAAAGATTTGAAAAGATCAATTTTTGAAATTAGAATTTTGACTTGACTAAAAAAAAGATATGATTTTGAAAATATTTGACTAATTTAATGCAAAATTTCGAAATTTATGAGTAAAATAAGGAAAAGATATTTTTTTAATTTTTGAATTTTAATAAGGAAAGAGAAAAACAACAAAATGACACTAAACTTAGAAATTTTAGATCAAAACAAAGAGAACAAACAAGAAAACTTTGAATGTCAAGATGAACACCAAGAACACTTTGAAGATCAAGATGAACACCAAGAACAAATTTTTGAAAAATTTTTAAGTAAATAGAAGCACAAGGGACACCAAACTTAAAATTTTTAGAAAATCAAACACAAATTTTCGAAAATTTAAAGGAAAACATAAAGAAGACACCAAACTTAGAATTTTTAAAGATCAAGAAAGAACTAAGAACATGCAAATTCGAAAAAAAATTGAAAGAAAATAAAAGCATGCAATTGACACCAAACTTAAAATATGAAACTAAACTCAAATAAAAGACTCAAATTTAGTGACTCTAAACCAACAAAAATAAATTATTCCTAATCTAAGCAACAAGATAAACCATCAGTTATCCAAACTCGAACAATCCCCGGCAACGGCGCCAAAAACATGGTGCATGAAATCACAATCACACTTTTGCAATTTTGCACAACTAACCAGCAAGTGCACTGGGTCGTCCAAGTAATACCTTACGTGAGTAAGGGTCGATCCCACGGAGTTTGTCGGCTTGAAGCAAGCTATGGTTATCTTGTAACTCTTAGTCAAGATATCAATAATTCTCAGATTTAATTGTAAAAAGTAGAAGAACATGAAATAAATACTTGTTATGCAGTAATGGAGAATAGGTTGAGGTTTTTTAGATGCTCTGTCCTCTGAATCTCTGCTTTCCTACTATCTTCTTCTTCACACACGCTAGGCTCCTTCCATGGCAAACTATATGTTGGTGGATCACCGTTGTCAATGGCTACCATCCGTCCTCTCAGTGAAAATGGTCCAAATGCGCTGTCACCACACAGCTAATCATCTGTCGGTTCTCACTCATGTTGGAATAGGATCCATTGATCCTTTTGCATCTGTCACTACGCCCAGCACTCGTGAGTTTGAAGCTCGTCACAGTCATCCCTTCCCAGATCCTACTTGGAATACCACAGACAAGGTTTAGACTTTCTGGATCTCAGGAATGGCCTCCAATAATTCTAGCTTATACCACGAAGACTCTGATCTGAATCAGGAGGCTAAAAGATAAGCACTCAATCTAAGATAGAACGGAGGTGGTTGTCAGGCACGCGTTCATAGGTTGAGAATGGTGATGAGTGTCACAGATCATCACATTCATCAAGTTGAAGTGCGAGTGAATATCTTAGAATAGAAACAAGCGTGATTGAATGGAAAACAATAGTAATTGCATTAATTCATCAAAACACAGCAGAGCTCCTCACCCCCAACCATGGGGTTTAGATACTCATGCCGTAGAAGATATAATATGAAACGTGTAGAATGTCATGAGGTACCAGATGATTCACTAAAAGTAGTTTTTATAATAAACTTGTGACCTAGGGTTACAGAAAATGAGTAAGCTAGAATAGTTAGTGTAGAAATCCACTTCTGGGACCCACTTGGTGTGTGCTTGGGCTGAGCATTGTAGCTTTCACGTGTAGAGACCTTTCTTGGAGTTAAACGCCAGATTTTGTGCCAGTTTGGGCGTTTAACTCCAGCTTTCATGCCAGTTCTGGCGTTTTGAAGCCAGAATTTCTATGCTGACTTGAAAAGCCGGTTTGGGCCATCAAATCTCCGCCAAAGTATGGACTATTATATATTTCTAGAAAGCCCAAGATCTCTACTTTCCAACTCAATTAAGAGCGCACCAATTGGGCTTCTCTAGCTCCAGAAAATCTACTTCAAGTGCAGGGATGTCAGAATCCAACAGCATCTGCAGTCCTTTTTCAGCCTCTGAATCAGATTTTTGCTCAGGTCCCTCAATTTCAGCCAGAAAATACCTGAAATCACAGAAAAATACACAAACTCATAGTAAAGTCCAGAAATGTGATTTTTGAATAAAAACTAATAAAAACATAATAAAAACTAACTAAAATATACTAAAAAGATACTAAAAATAATGCCAAAAAGCGTATAAATTATTCGCTCATCAGCGTGCCACTCCCTTGATGAACTTGGAGATCCTTCTTCTGGACAAGATAACTGGTGTGCCACACCTGGCGTTGGCATGCCACGCCCATTATAATTCTTCAAAACTCCTCTCTAGTCAGAATGCTTGGCGTGCCACGCTCAGCAGTGGTGTGCCACGTCTAGCAGTGGCGTGCCACGTCTATAATGAAGCTCTACGAACTCTCCTCTGGAAAATATAGTCGGCGTGCCACGCCCCACAGTGGCGTGCCACGCCCATTGTTAAGCTTGGAAATTGATGACCTGAATTTCACTATAATGGATATAATGAATTCGTCTTGGCAAGTATACCAAATTATTGTTAAGTAATAACTCACAATAGAGCGAGGTCGAATCCCACAGAGATTGATCGATTGAGCAACTTTAGTTACTGGGTGATTTAGTCAAGCTAATCAAGAAGAATTGTTGAGTGCAGAATTCTAAATAGTAGAATCATAAATGACTTAATTGTAAAAGAAAGAAATAAAGTGCAGAAATGTAAATGGCAGAAATGTAATGTGTTGAAACATAAATGGCTGAATTGTAAATAGGGAATGGGTGATAGTAGAAATTAAAGAAAGCTATAAAGAATAAAAAAGATAAGAATAGGGAAAATTCATTGGGATTAGGAGATGTTGCTCCCTTTGGATCAAATCTGGATCATCTCAACTTCAATAATGCAACTCATTGACCTCTTGGCAATCATGATTGATTGAACCCCAATTCCTTGGTGATTCAATCTCTCAAATCTTGATAATCAGCCAATTTCTTGGTCTAATTGTGTAACGACCCAATTTTTGGTACGTCATGATCATACTAAAAACTGAGCACTACTAAATTGACTTTCTAATTATTATCTATTATTTATTGTATGAGCCTGATTTGTTGTTAAAAACGTATTTATTTTGCGAGGTAGTTTTTTTTTTAAATGTTTGGATTAATAAACAGAATCATTCATAATTAATTCACAAATAATAATAGATAAAATAGTTATAAACAACCACAGATAAATACATCTCAAGCAGTTGATAACATTTCGTGATCCAGCCTTTATTACTATAGACTTTTACTTAGAACACCCCTAGATATAGCTAAATAATATCTATATACATATATATACATACAACATCCCAAGCCCTGACCTGTTCAAGAAGTCCCTAAGCTGGTGCCCAGGCTAGCCTAGACTCTATACTCACCTAGTCCCTACAAACAACTAAAGCGAGGGAAAGTATGTTCTAAGTCTTTAAAACTCAAGTCAAGTGGAATGTCATCAAAGATGGAAGATCGTCTACTACTCCTCTGCACGATCAGACATTGCCATATGACGTCTCTCTGGTACCTCATCAAGTAGCCACATGATAAGAGTCTCGTACACAGGATTTAGGTTAAAGTCCGCATAAAAACGGGGTGCAAATATTGGCTGGTCTCATAGTATATACATATAAATAGAAAATGAAACTCGCTCTGGACTTAAAAGACTGCCCAGAGCAGAACCCTTTTGCAGAACGATCATCAGCGGACTACGGAAGGATACTCTTGCTTCTATCTAGATGGGGAAGGGAGAGAGAAGGGGTAAGAACTGGGGAGTTCTTTGTAGGGACAACATTATTAGTTAAGTTCATTAATTCTTTGTTGTTTAGCAGACAAATGGCAGAATACAGGAAGCAGTAAATAGAAGATACAGATAAATAGAGAAGATAGAGAAAATAGATAGCAGAACAGAAACAGAAGAATACAAGAAAATAACAAAAACACAAAGAATAGAATACAAACAAGGAAAGCATACATTCATACAATAATCAAAACAGATGAAATGCACAACCAAGTATGATGCATGTCTAGCCCTAGTGCAAGTAATGAGTTCATTTGTCGGTTACATACCCGCTCCCAACGTTTCCCAGCAACCTCTTTTGGATAAGACTTTCCTGTTGGCAATACCCACTACAAGCAACCTTTGTCTTGCAGGGCGGCATTTATTAGCCGATCTATGCCCAACACACTCATTGTAGGTAACCTCTGTCTTACAGGAGCACAACACACTCACTGTAAGCAACCTCTGTCTTACATGAGTACAACACACTCACTGTAAGCAACCTCTGTCTTACAGGAGCAACAACACACTCACTATAAGCAACCTCTGCTACAAAAGAAACGCATAAAAACCGTTGCCAAAATGCTACACTTTAAAACCGTTCTATTAGATAGTTTTAGACAACGATTTTTACACTGTTATTGATGAAGTTTGATTTTTCATTACATTATAGCAACAAAATAAAACCGTTCTCTTTGACTATTTTAAGGAACGGTTTTATAAGAATTACAACAATTATTTATCAAATAATAATTTTTTAATATTATTTAAATAATTATACAAATTAAAAGATACATATAAAAATAATTATAAATAAACATACAAATTTAAACAGTTTTTTCTATAAATACTAAATTTATAAAATACTCAAAAAACTATTGCTATAAATATATAACACATATTATTTTTAGAAAAAATAAAATTAAAATAAATTTATAATAAATATTATATATTTTTGTTATAAATATATAATGTAATATCTTGCATTTTTGAAAATCTAAATATAAATAAATTGTGATTTTATCTTATTAAGTTTAAACTTTATAATTTTGGAAATTATTCTATTAGAAAATAATTAAAGAGATTCAGAGATAAATTTATTTTGAATCAATTAATATTCTTAAGTAATTTTATTATAATGGAATATTTTGTATAATTTTAGTAATTGAAAAATAAGAAAGAATTGTATAATTTAATTTAAGTAACTTTTATTATGAAAAAGTTATGACTTATTATTAATTTGAACTCCTTATTGAAAAAGTTATGACTAATCTATTAAGAATAATTATATTAATTTTATTAATATTTGGAGTTGAGTTAATTAATATTTTTGTGTAATTTTTATAATTGGTTATTTCATATAATTTGAAATTAAAATTTTGATGATGAAAACTGATGAAAAGTAGTTCAGTTCGTTGTTACTGTGAGGAGCATAGCTATATTCTTATTATAGCTTATTATGCTATACTAATTAGTTTAATGAGATTATATTATTATTAGTTATTATTGATATATAACCTGAATTAACCTCAATTTCTTTTGGGTCACAAACTCACCTGGTGTGGAACTTCTTAGTTTATGCATTTTTATTTTAAGTAAGAGATTTCTTTTCCATGTCGGTAGGTTCTTTCAACCAAGGCACCCTAGCTTCTCAAGCAAAGAACATGGTCTCTACTTCCATCCTTTTCGTTCTTTCTTTTTCTTAATTCGTAATTAAGGAAGATACTAATATACTTTGAGTTTTTTCTAACTTAGCCTTTGCTCATTGGGTTCAAATCGGAACTTTTATAGCATGAAGTATATACTGCCTTTAAATTTGCCAGTTAGTATATATGCACGCAAAGAGTAGCTATGTATTTATTTGTTCTTTTTTTGTAGAACAATTCCTGCTCCAACTATGGAAATTAATCTTAAAAACTTGAAGTAAAATGGTATTCAAGTGGATAAGGGACATGACTAGTAACCAAGGTAAATTCCATCAACCTAACTAATTGAATTGGTTATTGAGTTCACAGGAGACAAGCAAAAAAAGAATTCAGGGTTGAAGTGGAAGCTATAGGCCATGTTTGACATAAAAATCTTGTGTGGTTGCTTGGATATTGCATAGAAGGAGTACACAGGTAAAACTTTTTATGAACAAGTTGCTTGGAAATTATTACAAGTTCCTGTTCCTAATTGATGCTTCAACTCCATAATTTATCCAGACAAGTTGGTACATAACTTTATGTTTGTCTTTTTAAAGCTTAGTATTCAGGTTTTCTAATCTGCCAATGATTTATATGATCCAGACAAGTTGGTACATAACTTTGTGTTTGTCTTTTTAATGCTTAGTATTCAGGTTTTCTAATCTGCCAAAAATATTTATACAGATAAAGATCAGATTTAAGATTCTTTCTAGTTCTTTATGTGGAGTAGTTACCATTGAAGCCAAGAGAGTCCACTCAAGTTGAGTTACCACACCAACTTTGTTGAAGAAAAATGAAGAAATTCCCACCTTTAGGCTATAGTATTATGGTATTTTGAAAAATGATGATGATATAAGTAAAAGTAGTTATGAACTAGATTAGTATTATGTTATTTTGCAATGATGATATAATGTAATTGTGGATCTTACAACAATTTTATTAAGTCAAATTTGATCGTAAATTTCAATTAATTTTCTTTAGTAATTTGATTCAAATAGTTTAGGTTATTTATTGACACTAAATAAAAAAATTACAACTAATTTCATTCATGAGAAAACTCTTGTAAATAAAGAATTATATTACAAAAAACCGTTGTCAAAAGTCACAAAAGGCAATGGTGTTAAAACCGTTGTCAAAGACAACTATAAAATAGCAATGGTATTAAAACCGTTGCTAAAAAATGACACTAATGGAAACGCTTTAGAACCATTGGCTTTGTGAATAATAAAACTACAACAGTTTAAAACCGTTGCTTATCCAGTTATGGTTTCAAACCGTTACATCATGAAAGAGAATGGTTTTAAACCGTTGCCTATCCAACAACGGTTTTAAAACGTTCTTTAAAAATTATTGTCAAAACCGTTGTCTATACCAGTAACTATGGCAACGGTTTTTCTGTTGCCATTGCCTTAGGTAAAAAACTGTTGCCTTTGAGCATTGGTAACGGTCGCATATACCACAGGTCAAAAACCGTTGCCAAAGCATTGCCTAAAGTTTTGGGAACGGTTTTTCGATCTACGACAACGGTTTTTGACCGTTATGAAAACCCTTATTTGTTGTAGTGGTCTTATAGGAGCACACTGATCTCGATACCTCTGTAAGCAACCTCTCTCTTACAGTAAAGCATTATAGCAAGGTATCCTAGGAAAGCACTCTCAGTGGTCGTACCACCATCTATCTGACTGCCTCCATGCAGTAGATGAACACACAAAAATCTCTAGAGTTGCTTGAATGCAACAAATGACCTTTCAACAGACCCTCTGCTTGTTCTCTATTCTCTTTATCATATTACTTTTTTCTCTTTATCTTTTTACTCTGCTATGATTATTCCTTTCTCTGCTTAACGTATGTATTTAAAGCTTATGTAAATTTCGGTATGAATAGTTAGCCTGTCTCAAGTATAGGTTCATTAAGTCTATACTAAAACAGTTTAACTTTTCATATTATACCTAACCCTAGCCGCAACTCAAGGACTAACTAAGTTGCCCTAGTTCGTTCACTAATCTCCGTCTATTTTCTGTCATTAAAACTTTACAGACTTTTCTTTGGTTTTTACCTTTTCTTTAACTTTTTATCTTTCCTTTATCTTTGCCTCACTAACATATTATTACCACTTCCTAAGTGTTTTATGAAGGTAATTATGAGATTCTACGCTTAAAGTTGTCTTTCTAAATCTTTTACAAAAAAATGCCTTTTCGCATTATTTTATTATTTTTATTAAAATATTATTTTTAATTAAATATTATTATTTATTTTATTATGTTATTATTTTATCATTAAATTTTCGAAAATTACGCCACTTTAACTTTTAACCTTTAAAATTTACTTTTTACCACCCGTAACTTTTAATATTTCTACTTTAACCATCCTATGAGTTTGTGTTTTTTTCTGTGATTTCAGGTATTTTGTGGCTGAAATTGAGGGATTTGAGCAAAAATCAGATTTAGAGGTTGAAGAAGGACTGCTGATGCTGTTGGATTCTGACCTCCCTGCACTCAAAGTGGATTTTCTGGAGCTACAGAACTCAAAATGGTGCGCTTCCAATTGAGTTGGAAAGTAGACATCCAGGGCTTTCCAACAATATATAATAGTCCATACTTTGGCCGAGTTTAGATGACATAAAAGGGCGTTGAACGCCAGTTCTATGCTGCTGTCTGGAGTTAAACGCCAGAAACACGTCACAAGCCAGAGTTGAACGCCAGAAATACGTTACAAACTGGCGTTCAACTCCAAGATTGACCTCTACATGTGTAACATTCAAGCTCAGCCCAAGCACACACCAAGTGGGCCCCGGAAGTGGATTTATGTATCAATTACTTACTTCTGTAAACCCTAGTAACTAGTTTAGTATAAATAGGACTTTTTACTATTGTATTATCGATCTTTGATCAGTTTTATGCTATCTTAGACTTTCATGGGGGCTGGCCATTCGGCCATGCCTGGACCATTATCACTTATGTATTTTCATACGGTAGAGTTTCTGTACTCCATAGATTAAGGTGTGGAGCTCTGCTGTTCCTCAAAAATTAATGCAAACTACTACTGTTTTTCTATAAAATTTAACTTATTCCGCTTCTAAGATATTCATTCGCACTTCAACCTGAATGTGATGAACATGACAATCATCATCATTCCCTATGAATGCATGCCTGACAACCACTTCCGTTCTACCTTAGATTGAATGAGTATATCTTGGATCTCTTAATCAGAATCTTCGTGGTATAAGCTAGATTGATGGCGGTATTCATGAGAGTCCAGAAAGTCTAAACCTTGTCTGTGGTATTCCGAGTAGGACTCTGGGATTGAATGACTGTGACGAACTTCGATGAAGACAGCAGGAAAACAGAGGTTCAGAGGAACGAATGCATCTCTATACGCTTATCTGAAATTCTAACCAATAAATTACATAAGTATTTCTATCCTTATTTTCTATTTATTATTAATATTCGAAAACTCCATAACTATTTTATATCTGCCTGACTGAGATTTACAAGGTGACCATAGCTTGCTTCATACCAACAATCTCCGTGGGATCGACCCTTACTCACGTAAGGTTTATTACTTGGATGACCCAGTGCACTTGCTGGTTAGTTGTATCGAAGTTGTGAATGAAAAATGATTTATTAAGACGTGCGTACAGAGTTTCTGGCGCCGTTGCCTGAGATCACAATTTTGTGTACCAAGTTTTTGGTGCCGTTGCCAGGGATTGTTCGAGTTTGGACAACTGACGGTTCATCTTATTGCTCAGATTAGGTAATTTTCTTTTTGTTTTATTTTCAAAAATTTTTCAAAAATATTTCAAAAATTTCTCATCTGTTTTCGAAAAAAATAAAAAATCTTTTCAAAAATATATTTTTCTTCAGAATTTTTAAGAATGAATTCTAGAGTTTCATGAAGCATGTTGAAGCCTGGCTGGCTGTAAAGCCATGTCTAATTCTTTTGGATAGGGGCTTCCAACCATCAGCATAGAGGCAAGTTAATTGGAATGTCAGCCGTGGCATGTCTGAGTTACATACTAAAGCTTGGCTGGCTATTAAGCCATGCCTAACCCTCAGATTGGAGCTTTAGACTAAGAATACAAGATTCCTGGAATTCATATTAAAAAATTTTGAAATCCTTATTTTCTTTTTCCTATATGTTTTTTCGAAAAAAATATACAAAAATCCAAAAAAATAAAAAATTCATAAAAATAAAAAATATTTCATGTTTCTTGTTTGTGTCTTGAGTCAAGTTGAAAGTTTGGTGTCAATTGCATATTCATCTTGCATTTTTCGAAAAAATTCATGCATTCATAGTGTTCTTCATGATCTTCAAGTTGTTCTTGGTAAGTCTTCTTGTTTGATCTTGATGTTTTCATGTTTTGTGTCTTTTCTTGTTTTTCATTTGCATTCTTGCATTCATAGTGTCTATACATGAAAAATTTTTAAGTTTGGTGTCTTGCATGTTTTCTTTGCATAAAAAATTTTTCAAAAATAAGTTCTTGATGTTCATCTTGACATTGAAAGTGTTCTTGGTGTTGTTCATCTTGACATTCATAGCATTCTTGCATGCATTCATTGTTCTGATCCAAAATTTTCATGCATTGAGTCTTTTTCATGTTTTTTCCTCTCATAAAAAAAATTCAAAAATCAAAAAAATATCTTTCCCTTTTTCACTCATAAATTTCAAAAATTTGAGTTGACTTTTTCAAAACTTTTTAAAATCTAGTTTTTATGAGTCAAATCAAATTTTCAATTTAAAAATCTTATCTTTTTTAAAATCTTTTTCAAAAATCAAATCTTTTTCATTTTTCTTATTTATTTTCGAAAATTTTAAAAATATTTTTTAAAAATCTTTTTCTTATCTTTATCTCCTAATTTTCGAAAATAACATCATCAATTAATGTTTTGATTCAAAAATTTCAAGTTTGTTACTTGCTTGTTAAGAAAGATTCAAACTTTGAGTTTTAGAATCATATCTTGTGATTTCTTGTGAATCAAGTCATTAATTGTGATTTTAAAAATCAAATTTTTTTCAAAACTAATTTCAATCATATCTTTTCAAAAATATCTCTTTATCTTATCTTTTTCAAAATTTGATTTTAAAATATCCTTTCTAACTTCTTATCTTCTTATTTTTTCAAAATTGATTTTCAAATTTGTTTCAACTAACTAACTAACTTTTTCAAAACTACCTAACTAACTCCCTCTCTCTCTAATTTTCGAAAATATCTTCCCTCTTTTTCAAAATTTCTTTTTAATTAACTAATTATTTTAAATTTTTTATTTTAATTCTCGAAAATTACTAACCTTTTTCAAAAACTATTTTCGAAAATCACTAACTCTTTTTCAAAAATTATTTTCGAAAATTCTCTCTCTCTCTTATCTCCTTCTATTTATTTATTCATCTACTAACACTTCATCTCACCCAAATTCGAACCCCCTCTTTCATCTGTGTTCGAATTTTTTTCTTCTTCTTTTCTTCTACTCACACAGGGACCTCTATACTGTGGTAAAAAGGACCCCTATTATTATTATTTTTCTGTCCCTCTTTTTCATATGAGCAGGAGCAAGGACAAGAACATTCTTGTTGAAGCAGATCCAGAACCTGAAAGGACTCTGAAGAGGAAACTAAGCGAAGCTAAATTACAACAAGCCAGCAAGCACCTTTCAGAAATATTCGAACAAGAAGAGGACATGGCAGCCGAAAATAATAATAATGCAAGGAGGATGCTGGGTGACTTTACTGCACCTAATTCCAATTTACATGGAAGAAGCATCTCCATCTCTACCATTGGAGCAAACAATTTTGAGCTGAAACCTCAATTAGTTTCTCTGATGCAGCAGAACTGCAAGTTTCATGGACTTCCATCTGAAGATCCTTTTCAGTTCTTAACTGAATTCTTGCAGATATGTGATACTGTTAAGACTAATGGAGTAGATCCTAAAGTCTACAGACTCATGCTTTTCCCTTTTTCTGTAAGAGACAGAGCTAGAGTATGGTTGGACTCTCAACCTAAGGATAGCCTGAACTCTTGGGATAAGCTGGTCAAGGCTTTCTTAGCCAAGTTCTTTCCTCCTCGAAAACTGAGTAAGCTTAGAGTGGATGTTCAGACCTTCAGAAAGAAAGAAGGTGAATCCCTCTATGAAGCTTGGGAGAGATACAAAGGACTGACCAAAAAGTGTCCTTCTGACATGCTTTCAGAATGGACCATCCTGGATATATTCTATGATGGTCTGTCTGAATTAGCTAAGATGTCATTGGATACTTCTGCAGGTGGATCCATTCACCTAAGGAAAACGCCTACAGAAGCTCAAGAACTCATTGACATGGTTGCTAATAACCAGTTCATGTACACTTCTGAGAGGAATCCTCTGAGTAATAGGACGCCTATGAAGAAGGGAGTTCTTGAAATTGATACTCTAAATGCCATATTGGCTCAGAATAAAATATTGACTCAGCAAGTCAATATGATTTTTCAGAGTCTGAATGGAATGCAAGCTGCATCCAACAGTACTCAAGAGGCATCTTCTGAAGAAGAAGCTTATGATCCTGAAAACCCTGCAATAGCAGAGGTGAATTACATGGGTGAACCTTATGGAAATACTTATAACCCCTCATGGAGAAATCACCCAAATCTCTCATGGAAGGATCAACAAAAGCCTCAACAAGGCTTTAATAATGGTGGAAGAAATAGGTTTAACAATAGTAAACCTTTTCCATCATCCACTCAGCAACAGACAGAGAACTCTGAACAAAATACCTCTAATTTAGCAAACTTAGTCTCTGATCTATCTAAGGCCACTGTAAGTTTCATGAATGAAACAAGGTCCTCCATTAGAAATTTGGAGGCACAAGTGGGCCAGCTGAGTAAAAGGATCACTGAAATCCCTCCTAGTACTCTCCCAAGCAATACAGGAGAAAATCCAAAAGGAGAGTGCAAGGCCATTGACATAGTCAACACGGCCGAACCTGGAGAGGAAGGGGAGGACGTAAATCCCAGTGAGGAAGACCTCCTGGGACGTCCAGTGATCAATAAGGAGTTTCCCTTTGAGGAACCAAAGGAATCTAAGACTCATCTAGAGACCATAGAGATTCCATTGAACCTCCTTATGCCCTTCATGAGCTCTGACGAGTATTCATCTTCTGAAGAGAATGAGGATGTTACTGAAGAGCAAGTTACCAAGTACCTTGGTGCAATCATGAAGCTGAATGCCAAATTATTTGGTATTGAGACTTGGGAAGATGAACCTCCCTTATTCACCAATGAACTAAGTGATCTGGATCAACTGACATTGCCTCAGAAGAAACAGGATCCTGGAAAGATCGTAATACCTTGTACCATAGGCAACATGATCTTTGAAAAGGCTCTGTGTGACCTTGGTTCAGGGATAAACCTCATGCCTCTCTCTGTAATAGAGAAACTGGGAATCTTTGGGGTGCAAGCTACTAAAATCTCATTAGAGATGGCAGACAATTCAAGAAAACAGGCTTATGGACAAGTAGAGGACGTGTTAGTAAAGGTTGAAGGCCTTTACATCCCTGTTGATTTCATAATCCTTGATACTGGGAAGGATGAGGATGAATCCATCATCCTTGGAAGACCTTTCCTAGCCACAGCAAGAGCTGTGATTGATGTTGACAGAGGTGAATTAGTCCTTCAATTGAATGAGGACTCCCTTGTGTTTACAACTCAAGGTTACCCTTCTGTAAACATGAAAAAGAGGCACAGTAAGCTTCTCTCAAAACAGAGTCAACCAGAGCCCCCACAGTCAAACTCTAAGTTTGGTGTTGGGAGGCCACAACCAAACTCTAAGTTTGGTGCTGAACTCCCATATCCAAACTCTAAGTTTGGTGTTGGGAAGTCTCAACAATGCTCTGAACATCTATGAGGCTCCATGAGAGCTCACTGTCAAGCTATTGACATTAAAGAAGCGCTTGTTGGAAGGCAACCCAATTTTTACTTATCTAATTTTATTTTTCTTGTTCTTTCATGTTTTATTAGGTTCATGATCATGTGGAGTCACAAAATAAATATAAAAATTGAAAACGGAATCAAAAACAGCAGAACAAAAATCACACCCTAGAGGAAGACCTTACTGGCGTTTAAACGCCAGTAAGAAGCATCTGGCTGGCGTTCAACGCCAGAACATTGCATGGTTCTGGCACTGAACGCCCAAAATGGTCAGCATCTGGGCGTTTGAATGCCAGAATTGCACCCTGGAGAAGAGCTGGCGCTGAACGCCCAGAACAAGCACCAATCTGGCGCTGAACGCCCAGAGTTGTGTGCAAGGGCATTTTGCATGCTTAATTTGGTGCAAGGTTGTAAATCCTTGAACACCTCAGGATCTGTGAACCCCACAGGATCACCTCAGGATCTGTGGACCCCACAGGATCCCCACCTACCTCCACTCACTTCTTCTCACCCCTCTTTCACATAATCCCATAAACACTCTTCCCCAAAACTCTTCACCAATCACCTTAATCTCTCTTCCCTATAACCACTTCACCACTTACATCCATCCACTCTTCCCCATAAACCTACCTCATAAACCCCACCTACCTTCAAAATTCAAAATCAATTTCCCACCCAAAACCCACCCTTATGGCCGAACCTTACCCCCCTCCCTTCCCTATATAAAGCCCTCCATTCTTCTTCATTTTCACACAACACAACCCTCTCTTCCCCTTCTTGGCCGAATACACCCCTCCCCCCTCTCCACCATATTTTCTTCTTCTTCTTCATTTATTCTTTCTTCTCTTGCTTGAGGGCGAGCAATATTCTAAGTTTGGTGTGGTAAAAGTATAAGCTTTTTGTTTTTCCATTACCATTGATGGCACCCAAGACCGGAGAATCCTCTAGAAAAGGGAAAAGGAAGACAAAAGCTTCCACCTCTGAGTCATGGGAGATGGAAAGATTCATCTCCAAAGCTCATCAAGACCACTTCTATGATGTTGTGGCCAAGAAGAAGGTGATCCCCGAGGTCCCTTTCAAGCTCAAGAAGAATGAGTATCCGGAGATCTGACATGAAATCCAAAGAAGAGGTTGGGAAGTTCTAACAAACTCCATCCAACAAGTCGGCATCCTAATGGTTCAAGAGTTCTATGCCAATGCATGGATCACTAGGAACCATGATCAAAGTAAGAACACAAACCCAAAGAATTATATTACAATGGTTCGGGGGAAATACTTAGATTTTAGTCCGAAAAATGTGAGGTTGGCGTTTAACTTGCCTATGATGCAAGGAGATGCATGCCCCTACACTAGAAGGGTCAACTTTAATCAAAGGTTGGACCAAGTCCTCATGGACATATGTGTGGAAGGAGCTCAATGGAAGATTGACTCCAAAGGCAAGCCGATTCAATTAAGAAGACTGGACCTCAAGCCTGTGGCTAGAGGATGGTTGGAATTCATCCAACGCTCCATCATCCCACTAGCAACCGATCTGAAGTTACTGTGGATCGGGCCATCATGATTCATAGCATCATGATTGGAGAGGAAGTAGAAGTTCATGAAGTCATCTCCCTTGAACTTTACAAAATAGCCGAAAAGCCCTCTCCTGGGGCAAGGCTAGCTTTTCCTCATCTTATTTGCCATCTATGTTACTCAGCTGGAGCTTTCATAGAAGGAGACATTCCCATTGAGGAAGAGAAGCCCATCACTAAGAAAAGGATGGAGCAAGCAAGAGAGCCCATTCATGGATCTCAAGAGACACATGAAGCTCATCACCATGAGATCTCGGAGATGCCTCAAATGTATTTTCCTCCACAAAACTATTGGGAGCAAATCAACACCTCCCTAGGAGAATTAAGTTCCAACATGGGACAATTAAGGGTGGAACATCAAGAGCACTCCATCATCCTTCATGAAATAAGAGAATATCAAAAAGCAATGAGGGAGGAGCAACAAAGACAAGGAAGAGACATAGAAGAGCTCAAGGACATCATTGGTTCCTCAAGAAGGAAACGCCACCATCACTAAGGTGGACTCATTCCTTGTTCTTACATTCTCTGTTTTTCGTTTTCTCTATGTTAAGTGCTTATGCA
Source organism: Arachis ipaensis (assembly GCF_059453495.1). Classification (NCBI taxonomy): domain Eukaryota; kingdom Viridiplantae; phylum Streptophyta; class Magnoliopsida; order Fabales; family Fabaceae; genus Arachis; species Arachis ipaensis. The sequence goes on along the minus strand of NC_142441.1, from coordinate 74,962,968 downwards.
TGTTTGTAGGGGTGTGCAAAAAAACTGGTTTCACTGAACTGAATTGAAACTGAACTGAAACTGTTCTAAATAAACCAGTTTTTTTAAATAAAAAACTGAACTGAAACCATAGTTTTTATGAAAACCAGTTTATTAAAAACCAGTTTTTATGGTTCAGTTTAGTTTTAAACCAAATTAAAACTGGTTTTATTTAAACTCTAAAATTAGTTTTTACATACTCTTTCTCTCTCTCCTTTCACTTTCTCTCTCCCCTTCCTCTCTCTCTCCACTTTCTCCCCCCTCTTTCCCTTCTCTCTCCTCTTTCTCCCCCCTCTCTCCCTTCTCTCTCTTTCCCCTTCCTCTCTATCTCTCTCCTCTTTGTCTCCCTCCTCTCTCTCCTCTCTCTCTCTCCATCCTCTCTCTCTCCTCTCTCCTCTCTCTCTCTCTTTCCTCTTTTTTCCTCTCCTCTCTCTCTCCTCTCCCTCCTCTCTATCTCTCTCCTCTTTGTCTCCCTCCTCTCTCTCCTCTCTCTCTCTACATCCTCTCTCTCTCTTTCCTCTTTTTCCCTCTCCTCTCTCTCTCTCTCCTCTCCCTCCCATCTCTCTTTCTCTCTCTCTCTCTCTCTCTCTCTCTCTCTCTCTCTCTCTCTCTCTCTCTCTCTCCCCTTTGCCTCTCTCTCTCTCCCTCTCCCTTCCCGTCTCTCTTCCTCTCTCTCTCCTCTTTTTCCCCCTCTCTCTCTCCTCTTTGTCTCCCTCCTCTCTCTCCATTCTCTCTCTCTCTCTATCTCTCTCTCTCTCCGTCTCTCTTCCTATCTCTCTCTCTCTCCCTTCTCTCTCCTTTCCATCTCTCTCTCCCTCTCCCTTCCCGTCTCTCTTCCTCTCTCTCTCTCCTCCTCTTTCTCCCTCTCCTCTCTCTCCCCCTCTCTTCCCCTTTCTTTCTCTCTCTCCTCTCCCTCCCCTCTCTCCCCCTCCCATCTCTCTTCGTCTCTCTCTCTCTCTCTCTCCTTTGCCTTTCTCTCTCTCCCTCTCCCTTCCCGTCTCTCTTCCTCTCTCTCTCTCTCCTCTTTTTCCCCCATCTCTCCCTTCTCTCTCTCTTTCCCCCCTCTCTCTCCTCTTTGTCTCCCTCCTCTCTCTCCATTCTCTCTCTCTCTATCTCTCTCTCCGTCTTTCTTCCTATCTCTCTCTCTCTCCTCCTCTTTCTCCCTCTTCTCTCTTTCCTCCTCTTTCTTCCTCTCTCTCTCTCCTTCTCCTCTTTCTTACCCTCCTCTCTCTCTTTTTCCTCTCGCTCTCTCTCCATGTCTTTCCTTTTTCTCCCCTCTCCCTTGCTCTCCCTCCCTTCCCCCTTCTCTCTCTCTCTCTCTCTCTCTCCCATTTTGTTTCTCTCTCTCTCCCTCTTTTCCCTCTCCCATTTTCTTTCTCTCTCCTCTCCCTCCTTTCTCTCTCTCCCTCCCTTCTCTCTTCCTCTTCCTCTCTCTCTCTCTCTCCTTTTTTTCTTTTCTCTCTTTCTCTCTCCTATTTCTCCCCCTTCCCTTATTTCTCTCTCCTCTTCTCTCTCTTTCTTCGCCCTCCTCTCTCTCTTTCTCCTCTTTCTTTCCTTCCCTTCCTTTCTCTCTTTTCTCTTTCTCTCTCAACCTTCTCTCACTCTATATCCCTCTCTCTCTCTCTTCTCTCTCTCTTTCTCCCTTCTCTCTCTCTCTTCTCCCCCTCTTCTCTTTCTCTCTAAACTTTCTCTCTTATTTTGGAGAAAAGAGGGGGAGAGAGAGAAGAGGGATATAGAGTGAGAGAAGGTTGAAAGAGAAAGAGAAAAGAGAGAAAGAAAGGGAAGGAAAGAAAGAGGAGAAAGAGAGAGAGAAATAAGGGAAGGGGGAGAGAGAAATAGGAGAGAGAAAGAGAGAAAAGAAAAAAAAGGAGAAGGAGAGAGAGAAAGAGGAAGAGAGAGAGAGAAACAAAATGGGAGAGAGAGAGAGAGAGAAGGGGGAAGGGAGGGAGAGCAAGGGAGAGGGGAGAAAAAGGAAAGACATGGAGAGAGAGCGAGAGAAAAAAGAGAGAGAGAGGAGGGTAAGAAAGAGGAGAAGGAGAGAGAGAGAGAGAGGAAGAAAGAGGGGGAGAGAGAGAGGAGGGAGAGGAGAGAGAGAGAAAAAAGGGGAGAGCGAAGAAAATGAAGGAGGGAGAGAGGGAGAGAGAGAGAGAGAGAGAGAGAAAGACGAAGAGAGATGGGAGGGGGAGAGAGGGGAGGGAGAGGAGGGAGAGGAGAGAGAGAGAAAGAAAGGGAATAGAGAGGGAGAGAGAGGAGAGGGAGAAAGAGGAGGAGAGAGAAAGGAAGAGAGACGGGAAGGGAGAGGGAGAGTGAGAGAGGGAAAGGAGAGAGAGAAGAGAGAGAGAGATAGGAAGAGAGACGGAGAGAGAGAGAGAGAGAGAAGAGAGAGAGAGATAGGAAGAGAGACGGAGAGAGAGAGAGAGAGGATGGAGAGAGAGAGAGAGGAGAGAGAGAGGGGAAAGAGAGAGAAGGGAGAGAAGGGGAAAAAGAGGAGAGAGAGGAAGAGAGACGGGAAGGGAAAGGGAGAGAGAGAGAGAGATGGGAGGGAGAGAGAGGATGGAGAGGAGAGGAAAAAAGAGGAGAGAGAGAGAGAGAGGAGAGAGGGGAGAGAGGATGGAGAGAGAGAGAGAGAGGAGAGAGAGGAGGGAGACAAAGAGGAGAGAGATAGAGAGGAGGGAGAGAAGAGAGTGAGGAGAGGAAAAAGAGGAGAGAGAGAGAGAGGAGAGAGAGAGGATGGAGAGAGAGAGAGAGAGAGGAGAGAGAGGAGGGAGACAAAGAGGAGAGAGATATAGAGGAGGGGGAAAGAGAGAGAGAAGGGAGAGAGGGAGGAGAAAGAGGAGAGAGAAAGGAAAGAGGGGGGAGAAAGTAGAGAGAGAGAAAGGGGAGAGAGAGAGAGAGAGAGAGAGAGAGAGGAGAGAGAGAGAGGAGAAGGGAGAGAGAATGGGAAAATGGGGAGAGAGAGAGAAGGGAGAGAGAGAGAGAGATAGAGAGGAAGGGGGAGAGAGAGAGGGGAGGGTAGGAGAGAGAGAGGGGAAAGGAGAGAAAAGGGGAGAGAGAGGGAGAGAGAAGGGAGAGAGTGTGGGAAAGGGGGGAGAGAGAGAGAGAGAGAGGAAAGGGGAGAAAGAGGGGGAGAGAGAGAGGGGAAGGGGAGAGAAAGAGGAGGGAGAGAGAGAGAGAGAGAGAGAGGAGGGTAGGAGAGAGAGAGGGGAAGGGAGAGAAAAGGGGAGAGAGAGAGAGAGGAAGGAGAGAGAGAGAGAGAGAGAAAGAGAGAGGAAAGGAAGAGAGGGAGAGAGAGGGTGTGAAAACTAGTTTTAGGCATAAACCAGTTTAAACTGGTTTTTTTAATTAAAACCAGTTTTATTTTTATGAACTGGTTTAAACTGGTGCACTGTATTATAAACTGGTTTAAAACCAGTTTCTTATATGACAAAGCAGTTTGGTTCAGTTTCTAAACCATTTAAAATGGTTTGGTGCAGTTTCAGTTCAGTTTATGGAAAAACTGAACCATGCACACCCCTACATGTTTGTGTCTTCATTACATGATCATTAGTAGTTAGTAACTATGTCTTAAAGTTATGAATGTCCTATGAACCCATCACCTCTCTTAAATGAAAACTGTTTTAATTCAAAAGAACAAGAAGTACATGAGTTTCGAATTTATCCTTGAACTTAGTTTAATTATATTGATGTGGTGACAATGCTTCTTGTTTTCTGAATGAATGCTTGAACAGTGCATATGTCTTTTGAAGTTGTTGTTTAAGAATGTTAAATATGTTGGCTCTTGAAAGAATAATGATAAGGAGACATGTTATTTGATAATCTGAAAAATCATAAAAATGATTCTTGAAGCAAGAAAAAGCAGCAAAGAACAAAGCTTGCAGAAAAAAAAAATATAGCGAAAAAATAGAAAGAAAAAAATAAATAAAAAGAAAAAGCAAGCAGAAAAAGCCAAAAGCTCTTAAAACCAAGAGGCAAGAGCAAAAAGCCAGTAATCCTTAAAACCAAAAGGCAAGGGCAATAAAAAGGATCCCAAGGCTTTGAGCATTAGCGGATAGGAGGGCCTAAAGGAATAAAATCCTGGCCTAAGCGGCTAAACCAAGCTGTCCCTAACCATGTGCTTGTGGCGTGAAGGTGTCAAGTGAAAACTTGAGACTGAGCGGTTAAAGTCAAGGTCCAAAGAAAAAGAAGAGTGTGCTTAAGAACCCTGGACACCTCTAATTGGGGACTTTAGCAAAGCTAAGTCACAATCTGAAAAGGTTCACCCAGTTATGTGTCTGTGGCATTTATGTATCCGGTGGTAATACTGGAAAACAAAGTGCTTAGGGCCACGGCCAAGACTCATAAAATAGCTGTGTTCAAGAATCATCATACTGAACTAGGAGAATCAATAACACTATCTGAACTTTGAGTTCCTATAGATGCCAATCATTCTGAACCTCAATGGATAAAGTGAGATGCCAAAACTATTCAAGAGGCAAAAAGCTAGAAGTCCCGCTCATCTGATTGGAGCTATGTTTCATTGATAGTTTGGAATTTATAGTATATTCTCTTCTTTTTACCCTATTTGATTTTCGGTTGCTTGGGGACAAGCAACAATTTAAGTTTGGTGTTGTGATGAGTGGATAATTTATACGCTTTTTGGCATTGTTTTTAGTATGTTTTTAGTAGAATCTAGTTACTTTTAGGGATGTTTTCATTAGTTTTTGTGTTAAATTCACATTTCTGGACTTTACTATGAGTTTGTGTGTTTTTCTGTGATTTCAGGTATTTTCTGGCTGAAATTAAGGGACTTGAGCAAAAATCAGATTCTGCACGCCATACTTTGGTCGAGTTTAGATGACGTAAAAGGGCGTTGAACGCCAATTCTACGCTCCTGTCTGGAGTTAAACCCCAGAAACACGTCACAAGCCAGAGTTGAACACCAGAAATACGTTACAAACTGGCGTTCAACTCCAAGATTGACCTCTACACGTGTAACATTCAAGCTCAGCCCAAGCACACACCAAGTGGGCCCCGGAAGTGGATTTATGCATCAATTACTTACTTCTGTAAACCCTAGTAACTAGTTTAGTATAAATAGGACTTTTTACTTTTGTATTATCGATCTTTGATCAGTTTTATGCTATCTTAGACTTTCATGGGGGCTGGCCATTCGGCCATGCCTGGACCATTATCACTTATGTATTTTCATACGGTAGAGTTTCTGCACTCCATAGATTAAGGTGTGGAGCTCTGCTGTTCCTCAAAGATTAATGCAAAGTACTACTATTTTTCTATTCAATTCAACTTATTCCGCTTCTAAGATATTCATTCGCACTTCAACCTGAATGTGATGAACGTGACAATCATCATCATTCCCTATGAACGCGTGCCTGACAACCACTTCCTTTCTACCTTAGATTGAATGAGTATATCTTGGATCTCTTAATCAGAATCTTCGTGGTATAAGCTAGATTGATGGCGGTATTCATGAGAGTCCAGAAAGTCTAAACCTTGTCTGTGGTATTCCGAGTAGGACTCTAGGATTGAATGACTGTGATGAACTTAAAACTCGTGAGTGCTGGGCGTAGTGACAGACGCAAAAGGAGGGTGAATCCTATTCCAGTATGATCGAGAACCTCAGATGATTAGCCGTGCTGTGACAGAGCATTTGGACCATTTTCACAAGAGGATGGGATGCAGCCATTGACAAGGGTGATGCCTTCAGACGATTAGCCATGTAGTGACAGCGCATCGGACCATTTTCCAGAGAGGATAAAAGGTAGCCATTGACAACGGTGATGTCCTTACATAAGGCCAGCCATGGAAAGGAGTAAGATTGATTGGATGAAGACAGCAGAAAAGCAGAGGTTCAGAGGAACGAATGTATCTCTATACGCTTATCTGAAATTCTAACCAATGAATTACATAAGTATTTCTATCCTTATTTTCTATTTATTATTAATATTCGAAAACTCCATAACTATTTTATATCTGCCTCACTGAGATTTACAAGGTGACCATAGCTTGCGTCATACCAACAATCTCCGTGGGATCGACCCTTACTCACGTAAGGTTTATTACTTGGATGACCCAGTGCACTTGCTGGTTAGTTGTATCGAAGTTGTGAATGAAAAACGATTTATTAAGACGTGCGTACAGAGTTTCTGGCACCGTTGCCTGAGATCACAATTTCGTGCACCAAGATTTAATTGAGATAATTAAATATGTTTATAAAAAGTAAATAACATGAAATAAATGGTACTTGTGATTCAGTAATGAGGAACAGGTTGAGGTTCCGGAGATGCTATGTCATCTGAATCTATGCTTTCCTACTGTCTTCTTCTCCAAACACGCATGGCTTCCTTCAATGGCAAGCTGTATGATCCTCTCGGATGAAAAATACCAGGTACGATCTCTGTACGACTAATCAACTGTCTGGTTTATCGTCTCGGGTGACAAATACCAGGTACAGCTACCACACGGCTAATCATCTGTCGGTTCTCACTAGTGTCAGAACAGGATCTCTCTATCCTTTTGCACACTGTCACTGCACCCAACATTCGTGAGTTTGAAGCTCATCACAGTCATCCCTTTCCAAATCCTACTCGGAATACCACAGACAAGGTTTAGACTTTCCAGATCCCAGGAATGCTGCCAATTGGTTGTAGCCTCTACCACGAAGGTTTTAATCTCACGGACTCGGTCCGTGAGTCAAAGACCCAAGAGATACGCACTCAAGCTGTCACCCAATGACTACGTTGAGCTCAGATAGAACGGGAGTGGTTGTCAGGCACACGTTCATAGAATCGAGAATAATGATGAGTGTCACGGATCACCACACTCTCTATATTGAAGTACGAGTGAGTATCTTAGAATAGAATTAAGCGTGATTGAATAGAAAACAGTAGTAATTGTATTAGTCCATTGAAACACAGTAGAGCTCCTCACCCCCACCTATGGGGTTTAGAGACTCATGCCGTAGAAGATACAATATCAAATAAAAATGTCATAAGTCCTTTGATGAATCTCTAAAAGTAGTTTTTATACTAAACTAGTAACTTAGGTTTACAAAAAATGAGTAACTAAGTGCAGATAGTGCAAAAATCCACTTCTGGGACCCACTTGGTGTGTGTTTGGGCTGATTTTTCAAGCTTTCACGTGTATATGCCTAAAGTTGGCATTAAACGCTACCTTGTGTGCCAAAATGGGCGTTTAACGCCAAGAAAGGTGCTAGTTCTGGCGTTTTACGCTAGAAAGTTTTTGTCTAGCATTTAATGCCAGTTTGGGCCATCAAATCTCGAAAAAAGTATGGACTATTATATATTTCTGGAAAGCCCAAGATGTCTACTTTCCAACGCAATTGAGAGCGCACCAATTAGGCTTCTATTGCTCCAGAAAATCCACTTCGAGTGTAGGAGGGTCAGAATCCAACACCATCTGTAGTCCTTTTTCAGCCTCTGAATTAGATTTTTGCTCAGATCCCTCAATTTCAGCCAGAAAATACCTGAAATTATAGAAAAACACACAAACTCATAGTAAAGTCCACAAATGTGATTTATGAAAAAAAAATAATAAAAATATAATAAAATATAACTAAAACATACTAAAAACTATGTAAAAACAATGCCAAAAAAGGTATAAATTATCCGCTCATCACAACACCAAACTTAAATTGTTGCTTGTCCCCAAGCAACTAAGAACAAAATAGGATAAAAAAAGAGAAAATACAATAAATTTCAAATATCCATGTAGCTCAGTTCCAATTAGATGAGCGGGACTAGTAGCTTTTTGTTTCTGAACAGTTTTGGCATCTCACTTTATCCTTTAAAGTTCAGAATGATTGGCATCCATAGGAACTCAGAATTCGGATAGTGTTATTGATTCTCCTAGTTCAGTCTGTTGATTCTTGAACACAGCTACTTTCTGAGTCTTGGCCGTGACCATAAGGATTTTGTTTTCCAGTATTACCACCGGATACATAAATGCCACAGACACATTACTGGGTGAACCTTTTCAGATTGTGACTTAGCTTTGCTAGAGTCCCCAGTTAGAGGTGCCCAGAGCTCTTAAGCACATTCTTTTTGCTTTGGACCACGACTTTAACCGCTCAGTCTCAAGCTTTTCACTTGACACCTTCACGCCACAAGCACATGGTTAGGGACAACTTGGTTTAGCCGCTTAGGCCAGGATTTTATTCCTTTGGGCCCTCCTATCCATTAATGCTCAAAGAGTTGGATCCTTTTTACCCTTGCCTTTTAGTTTAAAGGGTTATTGGCTTTTTCTGCTTGCTTTTTCTTTTTCTTTCTTTTTCTTTATTTTTTTTGCTTCTTTTTTTTTTTTGCAAGCTTTGTGTTCTTCACTGCTTTTTCTGGCTTCAAGAATCAATTTTATGATTTTCCAGATTATCAATAACATTTCTCTCTGTTTATTTATTTTTCAAGAGCCAACAATTTTAACATTCATAAACTTCACTATAAAAAATATGCACTTTTCAAGCATTCATTCAGAAAACAAAAAGTATTGCCACCACATCAAAATAATTAGATTATTTCCAATATAGAATTCGAAATCCATGTATTTCTTTTTCTTTTTCAGAAAACATTTCTTTTATTTAAGAAAGGTGAATGATTCATGGGACATTCATAGCTTTTAAGACATAGACACTAAACTTTTAATAATCATGTAATAAAAATAAGACATAAAATAAACATAAAAGCAGACAATTAATAATAAAAGAAAGGAAATTAAAGACATAAAAATAAATGACTCTAATACTAATGCTCATGTAACTCTTAGAATAGGTTTCTAATAATAAAAGTTATCACAGAGTTAGGACTTAACAACCTTGATTTTGAGCGGTAGGTGCTCCTTTAATCCGTGGGATGTCCAATTCTTCAAAGGACAACTTCTGACGCTTTAGCTCCTGTATTTCACGCCCTTGTTTCTCTTGTTCTATGAGCATTTTGCAAAGCATGCTGTTTTGATTTTGCTGCTCTTCTTTGAGTTGATTCACAGCTTCTTGCAGCTTGGTGACAGATACTTCCAAGCGGGCCCAATAGTCAAATTGAGGAATTTCTGGGAGGAGCTCATGCGCCCCCCTCTTGATGATGTTATCTTGAATTTGAGGTCCGTTCATCACTTTTTTGGTGATTGGGCGTTCAACTGTGATATATTGATGAACCCCCTTTGTAGGGTTTATCTTGTGTTGAATTTAGAGCATTTTGATAACCTTTCCTCACATTTATTCAATGAAATAGCATGATTTTTTTATTGTCTCCGTACTTGTTCTTAGATGTGAAAATATGCTTTTTAGACCTTTAATTTGATAATTTTGACTCACCCTTGATTTCCACTAGATGCCTTGATGTGTTTGCTAGTGATTTCAGGTTGAAAAAGGGCCAAGAAGGGATCAAAGGAGTGAAAGGAAAGCATACAAAGTGGAGAAATCATGAAAAGCCAAATATTTGAAAAAGCCCATGGGCGCGCGTGCGCACTGTACAAATCCGCACAGATTGCGAAATACTCCAAGGGCGCGTACGCGCGCTGTGCGCGTACGCACCGAAGGCCGCACGTGATTTTTTAAGAGGAACACGTGCCTGGCAATTTTGGAGGGTTTCTAGCCCCATTTGGAGCTGAGTCTTTGGTGGGAAAAGACTAAAAAGACTAAGGAATTAAGGGGAAGGCATCATAGATGGATACACACACTTTAGGCTAGGTTTTAGTTAGTTTTAGAGAGAGAAGCTCACCCTTCTCTCTAGGATTAGGATTAGGATTAGGTTTAGCTCTTAGATCTAGGTTTTAATTAATGCTTTCTCTACTTCTACTCTTTGATTCTTTGTTGTTACATTCATCATTCTTCTATTGTTTATTATAATTTTTTCTATTTTGTTTGTAGATCTACTTTTGTTCGTTCTATTTTCTTTCAATTCAATTTGAAGTAATTCATGATAGTTGTGTTTCTTTTGATTGTTGTTATTAATCCCTTGCAATAATTGTTGTTAGATTTCATTGTTGTGCCAATTTACCTTCTTTTCCTTTTATGCCTTGTTATTTTGATTTACCTTGCTATTTTGTTGATTACGGTTCTTGCATTTGCAACAATTGGTGAATTCAACTTATGTAACTCTTTTTCACTCAAATTAGTTTCTATCATGGTTTCTGTTACACAAAGTGCAGCTCAACTTTTGCTACACCAATTATTGCAAACCTAATGGCCGCGACATTGATTGATGACTTGCTTTCAATTAATTGCTTCTTTTGCAATTTCATATTTCATCATCAATGACTACATTTCCCTCATGATTGTGAGCATGCTTGTTTTCTTGCTTTGTGAACTTCTCTTGTTTAAGACAATGACCATCATACCCCTAACCTTTGAACTAAATTCTCTAACTTCTAACTTGTTTTACCTTACTAACCTTCTTGGCTTAAGCTAACACATTGACTATTCCTTTGGGTATAATGCTCATTGCTCTTAATAAACAAGCATGATGTGATTAATGTTGGATCTCTAATTGGTTTGTAATTTTCTCTCCTTCTTTGGCTTGTGGTTACTTGCATTCCAAAGTTTCATTCTTTTAACTCACTTCATGAATGTATAATTCCATGCTTGCTACACCTCTACTTGGCTAAGTGCTTATATGTCATATTTTCTTTCAGGATGATCGATAGAGGAAAAGAAAAGGCTATGACCTTAGAAAAGAGGAAGAAATCTCAGGCCTCTGCCATGTCTCCTTATGCCAATTATGCAAGGAATCCACTGAATGAAGTGGATAAGCAAAAACAGCTGCTATCGCCCACTGATACATACATGTTTCCCAACCTCTACTGTGAGCTCCGTTTTTCCACCTATCGGAAGACGAACCTTAATATTGAGAAGAAATTGGCCTTACCCGACGACTTGCGGGAACCCATTGAGGCCCGTATTCAGGGATTGGGCCTAGGCTTTATTGATAGAGACTTAGGATGGATTAACACTTCATGGGTCAAGGAGTTTTATTGTAACTTCTTTCGAGAGACTCTGGATTCAGTGCACTTAAGGAGTGGGCAGATCTCGATCATTGAGGTAGCTATTGAGGGTGTTTTGCACTGTCTACCTCGGACTGGTGATGCATGTGCATACCAGTAGGTAGAGGCTACAATTAATACTACGACTTTTGACTATGAGGCACTGAAGAGTGTTATTGCCACACCGGACACCCCTTGGGTGATGGATTCTCGCAACACCAGGCCCAAGGGGATGTTATTCACCTATCTGTCTAGGGAGGACCGGACTTGGCAGCAGATATTCGCCCACTATGTCCTGCCCACTACACACTTCTCTGAGATTCTGATGGATATGCTTCTCCTGGTTGGTTGTGTCATGGAGGGGAATAAGGTATATTTCCCCCGGCTGATCATGAGAGGCATGTGGTGAGCACACATCCGCGGCCTTCTACCATTTCCTACCATGGTCACTAGGATGATTGAGCTAGCTGGCGCCCCATGGAGGGATTATGATGCGATTCCACCACCCCCAGACGAGGACGAGAAGGAGGTTACTATTTCATGGGGTACATGGGTGCACAAGAAGCCCCCATCCAGGCGCCGCTCTCGAGCTAGAGCAGCAGTGGAGGCATCCAGACCTTCATCTTCAATAGCCGCAGCAGAACCATCTTCTTCCACAGCACCAGAAGAAGTACCTTTACCACCACCAGTACCTGAGCTGACATACCTGCTAGTACAGCGCCTGTTTCGCTTCATGGAGTGCAGCGAGCATCGTATCATGCGACGTCTCGACCGCATAGACCAGGTATTTGTATCACAGGGCATTGAGCTACACCCTCTCCCCGACTCTCCTGCTTCCGATGAGCCAGATCATGAGGAAGAGCATGAGGCAGAGCATGAGGCTGAGTACGCGAAGGAGCATGATGAGCGGATAATTTATACGCTTTTTGGCATTGTTTTTAGTATGTTTTTAGTATGTTTTAGTTAGTTTTTATTATGTTTTTATTAGTTTTTAAATAAAAATCATATTTCTGGACTTTACTATGAGTTTGTGTGTTTCTCTGTGATTTTAGGTATTTTCTGGCTGAAATTGAGGGACCTGAGCAAAAATCTGATTCAGAGACTGAAAAAGGACTGCAGATGTTGTTGGATTCTGACCTCCCTGCACTCGAAGTGGATTTTCTGGAGCTACAGAAGCCCAATTGGCGCGCTCTCAATTGCGTTAGAAAGTAGACATCCTGGGCTTTCTTGCAATATATAATAGTACATACTTTGCTCGAGATTTGATGGCCCAAACCGGCGTTCCAAATCAGCAAAGAAATTCTGGCGTCAAAATGCCAGAACTGGCATGAAAGCTGGAGTTAAACGCCCAAACTGGCACAAAAGCTGGCGTTTAATTCCAAGAAAGATCTCTACACGTGAAAGCTTCAATGCTCAGCCTAAGAATACACCAAGTGGGCCCCAGAAGTGGATTTCTACATTAACTATTCTAGCTTACTCATTTTCTGTAACCCTAGGTCACTAGTTTATTATAAAAACTACTTTTAGTTATTCATCTTGTACCTCATGACACTTTACACGTTTCATATTGTATTTCTGACAGCATGAGTCTCTAAACCCCATGGTTGGGGATGAGGAGCTCTACTGTGTTTTGATGAATTAATGCAATTACTACTGTTTTCCATTCTATCACGCTTGTTTCTATTCTAAGATATTCACTCGTACTTCAACTTGATGAATGTGATGATCTGTGACACTCATCACCATTCTCAACCTATGAACGCGTGTGGTGCACGAAATTGTGATGTCCAGCCTCGAACAATCCCTGGCAACGTGAGCAACTTGGTACGCGTAATCGTGATTACACTTTAATGATGTAAAATTCATGGCTCTTTCTTTCCCTGGCAATGGCGCCAAGAATATGGTGCCAATACCATGGTTCACAACTTCGATACAACTAACCAGCAAGTGCACTGGGTCATCCAAGTAATACCTTACGTGAGTAAGGGTCGAATCCCACGGAGATTGTTGGTATGAAGCAAGCTATGGTCACCTTGCAAATCTCAGTTAGGCAGATATAAATTGATAATGGTGTTTTTGAATAATAATTAATAGAATAGGGATAGAAATACTTATGTAATTCATTGGTGAGAATTTCAGATAAGCGAATGGAGATGCTTTCGTTCCTCTGAACCTCTGCTTTCCTGCTATCTTCATCCAATCAGTCTTACTCCTTTCCATGGCTGGCTTTATGTGATACATCACCACTGTCAATGGCTACTTTCGGTCATCTCTCGGGAAAATAATCCAATGCCCTGTCACGGCACGGCTATTCATCTGTCGGTTCTCGATCATGCTGGAATAGGATTTACTATCCTTTTGCGTCTGTCACTAACGCCCCGCAATCGCGAGTTTGGAGCTCGTCACAGTCATTCATTCATTGAATCCTACTCAGAATACCACAGACAAGGTTTAGACTTTCCGGATTCTCTTGAATGCCGCCATCATTCTAGCTTACGCCACGAAGATTCTGATTAAGAGATCTAAGAGATACTCATTCAGTCGAAGGTAGAATGGAAGTGGTTGTCAGGCACGCGTTCATAGGGAATGATGATGATTGTCACGTTCATCACATTCAGGTTGAAGTGCGAATGAATATCTTAGAAGCGAAATAAGATGAATTGAATAGAAAACAGTAGTACTTTGCATTAATCTTTGAGGAACAGCAGAGCTCCACACCTTAATCTATGGAGTGTAGAAACTCTACCGTTGAAAATACATAAGTGAAAGGTCCAGGCATGGCCGAATGGCCAGCCCCTCTGATCTAAGAACCAGGCGTCCAAAGATGAACAATGGATTAAAACTGAGACCAAAGATACCTAATACAATAGTAAAAGGTCCTATTTATAATAAACTAGCTACTAGGGTTTACATGAGTAAGTAATTGATGCATAAATCCACATCCTGGGCCCACTTGGTGTGTGTTTAGGCTGAGCTTGAGTGTTGCACGTGTAGAGGTCCTTCTTGGAGTTGAACGCCAGCTTTTGTGCCAGTTTGGGTGTTCAACTCTGGTTTTGGCTCCTTTTCTGGCGCTGGACGCCAGATTTGGGTAGAAAGCTGGCGTTGAACGCCAGATTACGTCATCTATTCTTGACCAAAGTATAGACTATTATATATTGCTGGAAAGCCCTGAATATCTACTTTCCAACGCAATTGGAAGCGCGCCATTTCAAGTTCTGTAGTTCCAGAAAATCCACTTTGAGTGAAGGGAGGTCAGAATCCAACAGCATCAGCAGTCCTTCTTCAACCTCTGAATCTGATTTTTGCTCAAGTCCCTCAATTTCAGTCAGAAAATACCTGAAATCACAGAAAAACACACAAACTCATAGTAAAGTCCAGAAATGTGAATTTAACATAAAAAGTAATGAAAACATCCCTAAAAGTAACTAGATCCTACTAAAAACATACTAAAAACAATGTCAAAAAGCGTATAAATTATCCGCTCATCACAACACCAAACTTAAATTGTTGCTTGTCCCCAAGCAACTGAAAATCAAATAGGATAAAAAGAAGAGAATATGCTATAAATTCCAAACTATCAATGAAACATAGCTTCAATTATATGAGCGGGACTTATAGCTTTTTGCCTCTTGAATAGTTTTGGCATCTCACTTTATCCATTGAGGTTCAGAATGATTGGCATCTATAGGAACTTCAGATTTTGAATAGTGTTATTGATTCTCCTAGTTCAGTATGATGATTCTTGAACACAGCTTCTTTATGAGTCTTGGCCGTGGCCCTAAGCACTTTGTTTTCCAGTATTACTACCGGATACATAAATGCCACAGACACATAATTGGGTGAACCTTTTCAGATTGTGACTCAGCTTTGCTAAAGTCCCCAATTAGAGGTGTCCAGGGTTCTTAAGCACACTCTTTTTTTTTGCTTTGGACCTTGACTTTAACCGCTCAGTCTCAAGTTTTCACTTGACACCTACACGCCACAAGCACATGGTTAGGGACAGCTTGGTTTAGCCACTTAGACCATGATTCTATTCCTTTAGGCCCTCCTATCCACTGATGCTCAAAGCCTTGGGATCCTTTTTATTTCCCTTGACTTTTGGTTTTAAGGGTTATTGGCTTTTTCTTTCTATTTTTTTTTTCGCCTACCTTTTTTTTTTCTGCAAGCTTTGTTCTTTGCTGCTTTTTCTTGCTTCAAGAATCATTTTTATGATTTTTCAGATTATCAAATAACATGTCTCCTAGTCATCATTCTTTCAAGAGCCAACATATTTAACATTCTTAAACAACAACTTCAAAAGACATATGCACTGTTCAAGCATACATTCAGAAAACAAGAAGCATTGTCACCACATCAATATAATTAAGCTAAGTTCAAGGATAAATTCGAAACTCATGTATTTCTTGTTCTTTTGATTTAAAACATTTTTTTTTAAGAGAGGTGATGGATTCATAGGACATTCATAACTTTAAGACATAGTTACTACTATTGATAATCATGTAATGAATACACAAACATAGATAAGCACATATCATAGAAAATGAAAAACAGAAGAAATAAGAACAAGGAATGAATCCACCTTAGTGATGGTGGCGTTTCCTTCTTGAGGAACCAATGATGTCCTTGAGCTCTTCTATGTCTCTTCCTTGTCTTTGTTTCTCCTTCCTCATTGCTTTTTGATCTTCTCTTATTTCATGAAGCATGATGGAGTGCTCTTGATGTTCCACCCTTAGTTGCTTCCAATAATTGTGTGGAAGAAAATGTATCCCCTGAGGTATCTCAGGGATCTCTTGATTTGCAGTCAAATGTTCTACCACTGAGCTATAGACCCTTGATGGAAGCTTTTGTCTTCCCTTTCCTCTTTCTAGAGGTTTCTCTGGCCTTAGGTGCCATCAATGGTTATGGAAAAAACAAAAAAAGCTATGCTTTTTACCACACCAAACTTAGAATGTTGCTCGCCCTCGAGCAAAAGAAGAAGGAATAGAAGAAGAAGAAGATATGGAGGAGATGGGGGGATGTGTGTATGGATGTGAGTGGTGGATGTGAGTGGTGGGTGGGAATCCTGTGAGATTCACAGATCCTGAGATGATCCTGTGGGTCCACAGATCCTGAGATGATCCTGTGGGGTCCACAGATCTTGAGGTGTCAAGGAATTTACATCCCTGCACCAATTTAGGCATGCAAAATACCCTTGCACACAACTCTGGGCGTTTAGCGCCAGGTTGGTGCCCATTTTGGGCGTTCAACGCCCATTTGTTGCCATTTCTGGCGTTGAACGCCAGAACCATGCTTGTTCTGGGCGTTCAGCGCCAGGATGTTGCCCATTTTTGGCGTTCAGCGCCAAAATCATGCTCTGTTCTGGCGTTTGAACGCCAGGCAGATGCTCCTCCAGGGTGTGATTTTTCTTCTGCTGTTTTTGATTCCGTTTTCAATTTTTATATTTATTTTGTGACTCCACATGATCATGAACCTACAAAGACATATAACTAAGAAAAATATAGTTAGATAAATAAAAATTGGGTTGCCTCCCAACAAGCGCTTCTTTAATGTCAATAGCTTGACGGTGGGCTCTCATGGAGCCTCACAGATGTGCAGAGCTTTGTTGAGACTCTCCAACACCAAACTTAGAGTTTGGATATGGGAGTTCAACACCAAACTTAGAGTTTGGTTGTGGCCTCCCAACACTAAACTTAGAGTTTGACTGTGGGGGCTCTGGTTGACTCTGCTTTGAGAGAAACTTTTTCTGCTTCCTCTCCATGGTTGCAGAGGGAGATCCTTGAGTTTTAAACACAAGGGAGTCCTCATTCCATTGAAGGACTATTTCACCTCTGTCAACATCAATCACAGCTCTTGCTGTGACCAGGAAAGGTCTTCCTAGGATGATGGATTCATCCTCTTCCTTTCCAGTATCCAGGACTATGAAATCAGCAGGGATGTAAAGGCCTTCAACCTTTACTAATACGTCCTCTACTTGTCCATATGCCTGTTTTCTCGAATTGTCTACCATCTCTAGTGAGATTTTAGCAGCTTGCACCCCATAGATTCCCAGTTTCTCTATTACAGAGAGGGGCATGAGGTTTATTCCTGAACCAAGGTCACACAGAGCCTTAAAGATCATGGTGCCTATGGTACAAGGTATTATGAACTTTCCAGGATCCTGTCTCTTCTGAGGCAATGTCAGTTGATCCAGATCACTTAGTTCATTGATGAACAAGGGAGGTTCAACTTCCCAAGTATCAATGCCAAATAATTTGGCATTCAGCTTCATGATTGCACCAAGAAACTTGGCAGTTTGCTCTTTAGTAACATCCTCATTCTCTTCAGAAGAGGAATACTCATCAGAGCTCATAAAGGGCATAAGGAGGTTCAATGGAATCTCTATGGTCTCTAGATGAGCCTCAGAGTCCCTTGGTTCCTCAGAGGGAAGCTCCTTATTGATCACTGGACGTCCCAGGAGGTCTTCCTCCTTGGGATTCACGTCCTCCACTCCCCTTGTAGGTTCGGCCATGGTGCTTATGTCAATGGCCTTGCACTCTCCTTTTGGGTTCTCTTCTGTATTGCTTGGGAGAGTACTGGGAGGGATTTCAGTGATCCTTTTACTCAGCTGGCCCACTTGTGCTTCCAAATTTCTAATGGAAGATCTTGTTTCATTCATGAAACTTACAGTGGCCTTAGACAGATCAGAGACTAAGTTTGCCAGATTAGAAGTATTTTGTTCAGAGTTCTCTGTCTGTTGCTGAGTGGATGATGGAAAAGGTTTGCTGTTGCTAAACCTGTTTCTTGCACCATTATTAAAGCCTTGTTGAGGCTTTTGATCCTTCCATGAGAAATTTGGATGATTTCTCCATGATGAGTTATAGGTGTTTCCATAAGGTTCACCTAAGTAATTCACCTCTGCTATTGCAGGGTTCTCATGATCATAAGCTTCTTCTTCATGAGAAGCCTCTTGAGTACTGTTGGATGCAGCTTGCATTCCATGCAGACTCTGAGAGATCATATTGACTTGCTGAGTCAATATTTTATTCTGAGCCAATATGGCATTCAGAGTATCAACTTCAAGAACTCCCTTTTTTATAGGCGTCCCATTACTCACAGGATTCCTTTCAGAAGTGTACATGAACTGGTTATTAGCAACCATGTCAATGAGTTCTTGAGCTTCTGCAGGCATTTTCTTTAGGTGAATGGATCCACCTGCAGAAGTGTCCAGTGACATTTTTGATAGCTCAGATAAACCATCATAGAATATATCCAGGATGGTCCATTCTGAAAGCATGTCAGAAGGACACTTTTTGGTCAACTGTTTGTATCTTTCCCAAGCTTCATAGAGGGATTCACCTTCTTTCTGTCTGAAGGTTTGAACATCAGCTCTAAGCTTGCTCAGCTTTTGAGCAGGAAAGTACTTGGCTAAGAAAGCCGTGACCAGCTTATCCCAAGAGTTCAGGCTATCTTTGGGTTGAGAATCCAACCATAATCTAGCTCTGTCTCTTACAGCAAAAGGGAAAAGCATGAGCCTGTAGATTTCAGGATCTACTCCATTAGTCTTAACAGTATCACATATCTGCAAGAATTCAGTTAAGAACTGAAAAGGATCTTCAGATGGAAGTCCATGAAACTTGCAGTTCTGCTGCATCAGAGAAACTAATTGAGGTTTCAGCTCAAAGTTGTTTGCTCCAATGGCAGGAATGGAGATGCTTCTTCCATGTAAATTGGAATTAGGTGCAGTAAAGTCACCAAGCATCTTCCTTACATTATTATTATTTTCGGCTGCCATCTCCTCTTCCTGTTCGAAAATTTTTGAAAGGTTATCTCTGGATTGTTGTATTTTAGCTTCTCTTAATTTTCTCTTCAGAGTCCTTTTAGGTTCTGGATCTGCTTCCACAAGAATGTTCTTATCCTTGCTCCTGCTCATATGACAAAGAAGAAGGCACAGAAAAATAATAATAATAATAGAGATCCTTTATACCACAGTATAGGGATCCCTGTGTGAGTAGAAGAAGAGGGGGAGACAAAGAATGTAATATAATGGAAGAAACACAACTGTGAGGATGGCAGAGATGTGAGATGAGATGTTAGGATATGAATGAATAAATAGAATAAGATGGGGGAGGGATAATTTTCGAAAAATATTTTTGAAAAAGAGTTAGTGATTTTTGAAAATAGTTTTTGAAAAATGTTAGTAATTTTCGAAAATTTTTGAAATCAAAAAATAAAAAATAAAAATAATTAGTTAATTAAAAAGAAATTTTGAAAAAGAGGGAAGATATTTTCGAAAATTAGAGAGAGAGAGTTAGTTAGGTAGTTTTGAAAAAGTTAAGAAACAAACAAAAAGTTAGTTAGTTAGTTGAAACAAATTTTGAAAAGATAAGAAGTTAGGAAGTTAGAAAAGATATTTTGAAAAGATATTTTTGAAAAAGATAAGATAAGAAGATATTTTTGAAAAGATATGATTGAAATTAGTTTTGAAAAAGATTTGATTTTTAAAATCACAATTAATGACTTGATTCACAAGAAATCACAAGATATGATTCTAGAACATAAAGTTTGAATCTTTCTTAATAAGTAAGTAACAAACTTGAAATTTTTGAATCAAAACATTAATTGCTATTGTTATTTTCGAAAATTTGGTATAAAAATAAAAAAAAAGATTTTTGAAAAATATTTTTGGAAATTTCGAAAATAACTAAGAAATTTGAAAAAGATTTGATTTGTGAAAAAAAAAGATTTTGAAAAAGATAAGATTTTCAAATTGAAAATTTGATTTGACTCATAAGAAACAACTTGATTTTAAAATTTTTGAAAAAGTCAACTCAAATTTTCGAATTTGATGAGAGAAAAGGGGAAAGATATTTTTTTGATTTTTGAATTTTTATGATGCAAGAGAAAAACACTAAAAAGATGCAATGCATGAAATTTTTTTTAGATCAAAACATGTGATGCATGCAAGAATGCTATGAATGTCAAGATGAACACCAAGAACACTATGAATGTCAAGATGAACATCATAGACACAATTTTGAAAAACTTTTATTGCAAAGAAAACATGCAAGACACCAAACTTAGAATTCTTTAATGCTTAGACACTAAGAATTCAAGAATGCATATGAAAAACAAGAAAAGACACAAAACATGAAAACATCAAGATCAAACAAGAAGACTTACCAAGAACAACTTGAAGATCATGAAGAACACTATGAATGCATGAAATTTTCGAAAAATGCAAGATGAACATGCAATTGACACCAAAATTATGATATGACTCAAGACTCAAACAAGAAACACAAAATATTTTTTTGATTTTTATGATTTTCTAATTTTTTTGGATTTTTATTTTATATTTTTCGAAAATTATTTAGAAGGAAAGAAAAATAAGGATTCCAAAATTTTTAATATGAATTCCAGGAATCTTGCCATGTTAGTCTAAAGCTTCAGTCCAGGAATTAGACATGGCTCACTAGCCAGCCAAGCTTTCAATGAAAGCTCCGGTCCAAAACACTAGACATGGCCAATGGCCAGCCAAGCTTCAGCATGTAATTCTGACATGACACGCCTGACATACTCATTCCCAAAGGAATAGGACATGGCTTTACAGCCAGCCAGGCTTCAACGTGCTTCATGAAACACTAGAATTCATTCTTAAAAATTTTTGAATAAAATTTTTGAAAACATTTTTATATTATTTTCGAAAACAGATGAGAATATTTTAGAAATATTTTTTTTGAAAATTTTTTGAAAAGAAAACAAAAAGAAAATTACCTAATTACCTAATCTCGAACAATCCCCGGCAACGGCGCCAAAAACTTGGTGCACGAAATTGTGATGTCCAGGCTCGAACAATCCCTGGCAACATGAGCAACTTGGTACGCGTAATCGTGATTACACTTTAATGATGTAAAATTCATGGCTCTTTCTTTCCCTGGCAAAGGCGCCAAGAATATGGTGCCAATACCATGGTTCACAACTTCGATACAACTAACCAGCAAGTGCACTGGGTCGTCCAAGTAATACCTTACGTGAGTAAGGGTCGAATCCCACGGAGATTGTTGGTATGAAGCAAGCTATGGTCACCTTGTAAATCTCAGTTAGGCAGATATAAATTGATAATGGTGTTTTCGAATAATAATTAATAGAATAGGGATAGAAATACTTATGTAATTCATTGGTGAGAATTTCAGATAAGCGAATGGAGATGCTTTCGTTCCTCTGAACCTCTGCTTTCCTGCTATCTTCATCCAATCGGTCTTACTCCTTTCCATGGCTGGCTTTATGTGATACATCACCACTGTCAATGGCTACTTTCGGTCATCTCTCGGGAAAATGATCCAATGCCCTGTCACGGCATGGCTATTCATCTGTCGGTTCTCGATCATGCTGGAATAGGATTTACTATCCTTTTGCGTCTGTCACTAACGCCCAGAAATCACGAGTTTGGAGCTCGTCACAGTCATTCATTCATTGAATCCTACTCGGAATACCACAGACAAGGTTTAGACTTTCCGGATTCTCTTGAATGCCGCCATCATTCTAGCTTACGCCACGAAGATTCTGATTAAGAGATCTAAGAGATACTCATTCAGTCGAAGGTAGAACGGAAGTGGTTGTCAGGCACGCGTTCATAGGGAATGATGATGATTGTCACGTTCATCACATTCAGGTTGAAGTGCGAATGAATATCTTAGAAGCGAAATAAGATGAATTGAATAGAAAATAGTAGTACTTTGCATTAATCTTTGAGGAACAGCAGAGCTCCACACCTTAATCTATGGAGTGTAGAAACTCTACCGTTGAAAATACATAAGTGAAAGGTCCAGGCATGGCCGAATGGCCAGCCCCTCTGATCTAAGAACCAGGCATCCAAAGATGAACAATGGATTAAAACTGAGACCAAAGATACCTAATACAATAGTAAAAGGTCCTATTTATAATAAACTAGCTACTAGGGTTTACATGAGTAAGTAATTGATGCATAAATCCACTTCCTGGGCCCACTTCGTGTGTGTTTGGGCTGAGCTTGAGTGTTGCACGTGTAGAGGTCCTTCTTGGAGTTGAACTCCAGCTTTTGTGCCAGTTTGGGCGTTCAACTCTGGTTTTGGCTCCTTTTCTGGCGCTGGACGCCAGATTTGGGTAGAAAGCTGGCGTTGAACGCCATTTTACGTCATCTATTCTTGGCCAAAGTATGGACTATTATATATTGCTGGAAAGCCCTGGATGGCTACTTTCCAACGCAATTGGAAGCGCGCCATTTCGAGTTCTGTAGCTCCAGAAAATCCACTTTGAGTGCAGGGAGGTCAGAATCCAACAGCATCAGCAGTCCTTCTTCAACCTCTGAATCTGATTTTTGCTCAAGTCCCTCAATTTCAGTCAGAAAATACCTGAAATCACAGAAAAACACACAAACTCATAGTAAAGTCCAGAAATGTGAATTTAACATAAAAACTAATAAAAACATCCCTAAAAGTAACTAGATCCTACTAAAAACATACTAAAAACAATGTCAAAAAGCGTATAAATTATCCGCTCATCAGCGTGCCTGACAACTACCTCCGTTCTACCTTAGATTGAGTGCTTATCTCTTAGCCTCCTGATTCAGATCAGAGTCTTCGTGGTATAAGCTAGAATTATTGGCGGCCATTCCTGAGATCCGTAGAGTCTAAACCTTGTCTGTGGTATTCCGAGTAGGATCTGGGAAGGGATGACTGTGACGAGCTTCAAACTCACGAGTTCTGGGCATAGTGACAGACGCAAAAGGATCAATGGATCCTATTCCAGCATGAGTGAGAACCGACAGATGATTAGCCGTGCGGTGACAGCGCATTTGAACCATTTTCACTGAGAGGACGGATGGTAGCCATTGACAACGGTGATCCACCAACATACAGCTTGCCATGGGAGGAGCATTGCGTGTGTGAAGAAGAAGACAGTAAGAAAGCAGAGATTCAGAAGATAGAGCAACTCCAAAACCTCAACCTGTTCTCCATTACTGCATAACAAGTATTTATTTCATGTTCTTTTACTTTTTACAATTAAATATGAGAATTATTGATATCCTGACTAAGAGTTACAAGATTGCCATAGCTTGCTTCAAGCTGACAATCTCCGTGGGATCGACCCTTACTCATGTAAGGTATTACTTGGACGACCCAGTGCACTTGCTGGTTAGTTGTGCGGAGTTGTAAAAGTGTGATTGCAATTTTGTGCACCAAGTTTTTGGCGCCGTTGCCAGGGATTGTTCGAGTTTGGACAACTGACGGTTTATTTTGTTGCTTAGATTAGGAATAATTTATTTTTGTTGGTTTAGAGTCACTAAATTTGAGTCTTTTATTTGAGTTTAGTTTCATATTTTAAGTTTGGTGTCAATTGCATGCTTTTATTTTCTTTCAATTTTTCGAATTTGCATGTTCTTAGTTCTTTCTTTATCTTTAAAAATTCTAAGTTTGGTGTCTTCTTTGTGTTTTCCTTTAAATTTTCAAAAATTTGTGTTTGATTTTCTAAAAATTGTTCTTGGTGTTCATCTTGATATTCAAAGTTTTCTTTTTTGTTCCCTTTGTTTTGATCTAAAATTTCTAAGTTTAGAGTCATTTTGTTGTTTTTCTCTTTCCTCATTAAAATTCAAAAATAAAAAAAATATCTTTTCCTTATTTTACTCATAAATTTCGAAATTTTGCATTAAATTAGTCAAAGATTTTCAAAATCATATCTTTTTTTTAGTCAAGTCAAAATTCGAAATTCAAAAATTGATCTTTTCAAATCTTTTTCAAAAATCAAATCTTTTTAATTTCTTCAATTATATCTTTTCAATCATATCTTTTTTTTATAAATTGCAATCATATCTTCTCAATCATATCTTCTTCAAAATAATTTTCAATCATATCTTTTTTATTTCTAATTCCAAAATCTTTTTAATTAATTAATTAATTTAGTTTTCAATTTGCTTTTATTCCATTTTCTTCTAATTTTCGAAAATCATATCCAGAATTTTTCAAATCTTTTTAATTAATTAGCCATTTTAGCATTCGAATTATTTATTTATCTTTTTACTTTTTCCCTTAATTTTTGAAACTTTTATTTTATTTTTCATTTATTTTGTTTTATTTTTTTGGTTACTTTTAATTAAATAAAATAAAAAAAATTCATATCAATTCCCTTTTCTCCATCATGGACATAAGTGGAAGTGAACAGTCCAGACAGACTCTGGGGTCATATGCTAACCCCATTACAGCTGCATATGGGAGTAGCATCTGTATACCTCCCATCAAAGCAAGCAGTTTTGAGCTAAATCCTCAGCTCATTATCATGGTACAGCAAAATTGCCAATATTCCGGTCTTCCACAGGAAGAACCTACTGAGTTTCTGGCATAGTTCTTACAAATTGCTGACACAGTACGTGATAAAGAAGTGGATCAGAATGTCAACAGATTATTACTGTTTCCATTTGCTATAAAAGATCAAGCTAAGAGGTGGTTAAATAACCAACCCACAGCAAGCATAAAAACATGAAGAAAGTTATCAGACAAATTCTTGAATCAATTTTACCCTCTAAAAAGGATGACACAGCTGAGGCTGGACATCCAAGGCTTTAAACAAGAGGATCATGAATCCCTTTATAATGTCTGGGAGAGGTACAGAGGGATGCTAAGGAAATGTCCCTCTGAAATGTTTTCAAAGTGGGTATAGTTAGACATCTTCCACTATGGGCTTACAGAAAGAGCTCAAATATCTCTAGACTACTCAGCTGGTGGATCTATACACATGAGAAAGACGATTGAAGAAGCTCAAGAACTCATAGATACGGTTGCTAGAAATCAACATCTGTACTCAAGTAGTGAGTCCTCCATAAAAGAAGAGGCTAGGGCAGTAACTACTGATCCTAATCCTCAAGAACAGATCGTTGAACTTAATCAGCAATTGCTCCTTATGACAAAACAATTAGTAGAATTTAAAGAGATGTTCCAGGACACTAAAAAATGCTAACAAGAATATGGAAGCATAATTGAATCAGACAAGATAGCAGCTATCTAAACAGATAACAGAAGAATGCCAAGCTGTTCAACTAAGGAGCGGAAAGACATTGAATAATCCAGCTCAAAGTAGTAGAAGGCCAAGAAGGGAACAACTCACAGAGCATGACCAAACCACTGCCCAAAATCCTTCTGAGGACAGCAAGAGCCCAGAGAGGAATAATTCTGGTGTTCAAACGCCAGAAAAAGGGTGAAAGATTGGCGTCAAACGGCCAGTGGATGCCCACTTCTGGCGTTCAAACGCCAGAAAAGGGAGAAAAGTTAGCGTTGAACGCCCATCCCTTACCCAGTTCTGGCGTTCAAACACCAGAAAAGGGTGGGAAGCTGACGTTAAACGCCCATCCAGTACCCAATCCTGGCGTTCAAATACCAATGAGGGATCAGACACCTGCAAGTGCTGATAGTAACCCCTCTAAGAAGGCTTCTCCAACCACCTCTGTAGGGAATAAACCTGCAGCAACTAAGGTTGAAGAATATAAAGCCAAGATGCCTTATCCTCAGAAACTCCGTCAAGCAGAATAGGATAAACAATTTGCCCGCTTTGCAGACTATCTCAGGACTCTTGAGATAAAGATCCCGTTTGCAGAGGCACTTGAGCAAATACCCTCTTATGCTAAGTTCATGAAAGAGATCTTAAGTCATAAGAAGGATTGGAGAGAAACTAAAAAGGTGTTTCTCACTGAAGAATGCAGTGCAGTCATTCTGAAAAGCTTACCAGAGAAGCTTCAAGATCCAAGAAGCTTTATGATACCATGCACATTAGAGGGTGCTTATATAACAACCCTGATTTTCGAGTATGTGAGATCTTTTCCGAAGGCACGGATTTCGCCAGAAGATCAGTAAAGGGAACACCTGTTCTATATCAACAAGTATCTCAATCCTCATTGTCATTATGTCATCCTTAAGCTAGAACCTTTTCCGTGGCAAGCTCGATAACGCGGTCACGAAGAACCTAGTTTTTGAACTGTATCGGTTGGCAGTTTTGATTCTGATTTTCGTAAATAGTCTCTGTTTGACGAATCGGAATCGATTCATGAGAGGAGAGAGATAATAGTATAATATTATCATTATATTAGTATTAGAAAATGCTTGAATGATATTATAAGGTTACCTGGTCTGTTTTAGTTAAAAATAGAAAATCGGTTTAACCGGGTTTACGGTTTACTGGTGCAGCTTAGCACCAACACTCTCTGATGACTTTAGCAATACTAAGACCTCATCATACATGTTTTATTCCCATAATAAATATGTTACTAGTATCATTTATGCTAGTAGCTCAGAAAATAATTTTTAGAGATGTTTTTATAAGTGTTCCGATACACCTAGTTTTAGTAGTTATACACCTAGTTTTAGTAGTTATACACCTAATTTTTAGAGATGTTTTAATATTATTTTAACCCACCTCCAAGCCAACCAATCACAACTCACCTTACACCCCCAAGACCTCCAAGGCTGCCTCATTTCATCATTTTGGCCGAAAATAACAAGAGAGAAAAGAGAGAAACTTTCATGAACACTTAATCTTCAAAGCTTGATTTCTTCTGAACTAAAACTCAAATCAAAACTCCGATTTCACCAAAATGATCCTCTCTTCTTCCTCTCCATAACCATGTGACTTATCAAGGCTGGAAATAAGGTGAGATGGCTGTTCCTTTCCCCTTTCAATTCGGTTTTCAAGGAAAACCATGCAAAACATGTATTTTCTTGATGTTCTTCCTTAGGAATCATGCTTGACTTGACTTGAGGGCCAAGAAATGTTAATTTCCAGAAAGTATAAGGTGAGATATCTCTTCCTAACATACTGAGTGAGATTTGGTAAGTTGAGAGTTTTTGGATTTAAAGTTGTTGTTGATGTGATTTAGGAGGAAAAAGTGCTAAAGGACCACCTAAAAGTCTAACTGAATTAGGAGCAGCAAAACCAGGTAGGGTGTCATAAAATTAATCTTGATTATTTGTGTTTGAGTTGTGTGAATGTTGTATAAATTGTCTGTGCTAAAAATTGGTTGCATATATGATTGATTCTTGGTGAAAATTTGGTGAAATTTTGATGAAATTTGATGAAATTCAAGCTTTAAAGTTCATGTTCTTGGGCAGCTGGAAAAACGAAACCCTAAGCTTAAATTGAGGTTCAATTTGTGTTAAAATCATGTAGAAAATATGGGGTTTTAGTGGCTGCTAATTTATTATGAATTTTGGTAAAAATCGATTGCTGAAAAGACTAAAAAACGGGTAAAAACAGAGAAAGAATCTGAAGAATTTATGAAGAACATGAAGAACACTTTGAGTGTGGTGAAGAATATTGAAGAACACCTTTTAGATCTTAGAAAGGGCAAGGAAGTAAAATTTTTGGTGTTTAAGGGGTTGTTTGGTAATTTCTGAAAGTTAGGGTGGTAAAAGTAGAAATATTAAAAGTTACGGGTGGTAAAAAGTGAATTTTAAAGGTTAAAAGTAAAAGTAAGTTAATTTTCAAAAATTTAATGATAAAATAATAAAAAAATAAAAAAATATTAAATAATAATATTTAATTAAAAATATATTTTAATAAAAATAATAAAATAATGCAGAAAAGGCAGTTTTCTGTAAAAGGTTTAGAAAGATAACTTTAAGCACTGAATCTCATAATTACCTTCATGAAACACTTAGGGAGTGGTAAGAACTTATTAGTGAGACAAAGATAAAGGAAAGATAAAAAGTTAAAGAAGAGATAAAAATCGAAGAAAAAGTCTGTATAGTATTAATGACAGAAAAATAGACAGAGACTAGCGAACGAACTAGGGCAACATAGTTAGTCCTTGAATTGCAAATAGGGTTAGGTATTATATGAAAATTTAAATTGTTTCAGTATAGACTTAATGAACCTATACTTGGGACAGGTTAACTATTCATACCGAAATTTACATAAGCTTTAAATATGTACGTAAAACAGAGAAATCAGAGCAGAGTAGAGAAACACAGAGCACAGAATAACCAGAGAAAAGTAAAGAGATACAGAGAAAAGAGTAACTAGAGTAGAATAAAGGGATACAGAGAAAAGAGTAATCTAATAAAGAGAAATGGTTTGAGTTAAGATGTTGTAAAAGTAAAAGTTGTAAACTTTGTATAGTATGATTGAATAGAGAAAGAAAGAAGTACTGCATAAGAATGTGAAAGTGATGATGAATAATGGGAATGATAATGAGAAAAGAGTAATATCACAAAGAGAATAAAGGAGAAGAGTATAAGAATGAAGAGTTAAGCCTTGTGGCATGATGTTCTATTGTATGTTCATCTGCTACTTTTCCATTGGCCCTAGAGGTCCTGTAGGCCCAAGTTCACCTACAGTAAGTTGTTATTCTTGTAGGCCGAAGTTCACCTACAGTGAATATCAATTGTGTATCTTAGGGTGTTGCTCCTGTAGGCCGAAATTCACCTACAGAGAGTTGTGATTCCTGTAAGCCGAAGTTCACTTACAGGGGCGCTATTTCTGTAAGCCGAAGTTCACTTACAGAGGTGCTATTTGTGTAGGCCGAAGTTCACCTACAGAAAGTTGTTGTGCTGTAATTAGACTATTTCTGTAAGCCGAAGTTCACTTACAGATGTGTTATTTCTGTAGCCCAAAGTTCACCTACAGAAAGTTGTTGTGTTGTGTTTAGACTATTCCTGTAAGCCGAAGTTCACTTACGGGAGTGCTATTTCCATAGACCGAAGTTCACCTACAGAAAATAAGCCATATCTAGGACTAGTTCCTAGGTAATGTCGGGCTGCAGGGTGTAAACCGACACATGAGCTTATGGCCTGCATAGGACAGACATGCATCATACTTGGTTGGCATTTTCTCTGTTATGATTGTTGTTTGAATGTATGCTTTCTTTGTTTTCATTCTATTCTCTGTGTCTGTGTTTTGTTTTCTTGTATTCTTTTGTTTATGCTTTGCTTTCTATTTTCTCTATTTATCTATTTCTTCTGTCTACTGCTTCTCGGTATTCTGCTATTTATCTGCTAAACAGCACGGAATTAATGAACTTAACTAAAAACCCTGACCCTACTAAGGACTCCCCAGTTCTTACCCCTTCTCTCTCCCTTCCCCCTTCAGATGGAAGCATGAGTACCTTACCATAGTTCGTTGATGATGGTTCTGCAAAGAGGATTCCGCTCTAGATAGTCTTCTAAGTCTAGGGTGAATATCGTTCTCTGTTTACATGTATATACTATGAGACCACCCAACATCTGTATCCCGTTTGTATGTGAACTTTAACATAAATAATGTGTACGAGACTCCTGTTGTGTGGCTACTTGATGAGGTAACAGAGAGACGTCCTATGGCAATGTCTGATTGTGCAGAAGAGTAGCAGATGATGTTCTACCTTTTGGTGACGTTCCACCTGACTTGAGTTTTGAAGACCTAGAACGTATTTTCCCTCGCTTTAGAAGTTTAGAGGGACTAGGTGAGTATAGAGTCTAGGCTAGCCTAGGTACCAGCTTAGGGACCTCTTGAACAGGTCAGGACCTGGGATGTTATATGTATATATATGTATATAGATATTATTTAGCTATATCTAGGGGTGTTCTAACTAAAGGTCTACACTCTAACAAAGGCTGGATCACTAAATGTTGCTAGCTACTTGTGATGTATTTATGTGTGGTTGCTTATAACTATTTTATCTGTTATCAGTTGTGAATTGATTATGAATGATTCCGTCTATTAATCCAAACGTTTTCAAAAAAAAAATACCCCGCAAATTAACTACGTTTTTATCAATGAATCAGGCTCATATGATAAATAATAGATAATAATTAGGAAGACAAATTTGTAGCGCTCAGTTTCTGGTATGATCTAGACATATTGAAAATTGGGTCATTACAATTTGGTATCAGAGTAGTTCATTCCCAGTAGAGCCTGGGGAGTGGACTGACTATGCTTCATTGCATACTCTGCTTGTGTGTCTCATGTTATTAGGGTATCTTCAACATACATTTGGCATGAATTTCTATGAGTGCTCATTTTGGGAATGTTCGTGCCTAGCTTGAGATATTAAGACTGATCACCTTAATATTGTTTGTTTGGTGCGGATAAGACCTCAATGACTGTGAATACGCATGGTTTAATCGAGTTCCGAACGACAAATTCGTGAGAGGCACAACTATTCTTATAGCTGTTATGATCTCCATGGCCATGGCTATGTGATATTTAGATGCTGTAAGGAATGAACTGATATCTTCGTCAGGATGGCTTGAAGGAAATAGACTGCTTGAAGATGGATTCTTGCATGCGGCTAAAATTTTGAGGGCAAAATTTTCTTTTAGGAGGGTAGAATGTAACAACCCTGATTTTCGAGTATGCGAGATCTTTTTCGAAGGCACGGATTTCGCCAGAAGATCAGTAAAGGGAACACCTCTTCTATATCAACAAGTATCTCAATCCTCATTGTCATTATGTCATCCTTAATCTAGAACCTTTTCCGTGGCAAGCTCGATAACGCGGTCACGAAGAACCTAGTTTTTGAACCGTATCGGTTGGCAGTCTTGATTCTGATTTTCCTAAATAGTGTCTGTTTGACAAACCGGACTCGATTCATGAGAGGAGAGAGATAATAGTATAATATTATCATTATATTAGTATTAGAAAATGCTTGAATGATATTATAAGGTTACCTAGTCTGTTTTAGTTAAAAACAGAAAATCGGTTTAACCGGGTTTACGGTTTACTGGTGCAGCATAGCACCAGCACTCTCTGATGACTTTAGCAATGCTAAGGCCTCATCATACATGTTTTATTCCCATAATAAATATGTTACTAGTTTCATTTATGCTAGTAGCTCAGAAAATAATTTTTAGAGATGTTTTTATAAGTGTTCCGATACACCTAGTTTTAGTAGTTATACACCTGAGATATTTTAATATTATTTTAACCTACCTCCAAGCCAACCAATCACAACTCACCTTACACCCCCAAGACCTCCAAGGCTGCCTCATTTCATCATTTTGGCCGAAAATAACAAGAGAGAAAAGAGAGAAACTTTCATGAACACTTAATCTTCAAAGCTTGATTTCTTCTGAACTAAAACTCAAATCAAAACTCCGATTTCACCAAAATGATCCTCTCTTCTTCCTCTCCATAACCATGTGACTTATCAAGGCTGGAAATAAGGTGAGATGGCTGTTTCTTTCCCCTTTCAATTCGGTTTTCAAGGAAAACCATGCAAAACATGTATTTTCTTGATGTTCTTCCTTAGGAATCATGCTTGACTTGACTTGAGGGCCAAGAAATGTTAATTTCCAGAAAGTATAAGGTGAGATATCTCTTCCTAACATACTGAGTGAGATTTGGTAAGTTGAGAGTTTTTGGATTTAAAGTTGTTGTTGATGTGATTTAGGAGGAAAAAGTGCTAAAGGACCACCTAAAAGTCTAACTGAATTAGGAGCAGCAAAACCAGGTAGGGTGTCATAAAATTAATCTTGATTATTTGTGTTTGAGTTGTGTGAATGTTGTATAAATTGTCTGTGCTAAAAATTGGTTGCATATATGATTGATTCTTGGTGAAAATTTGGTGAAATTTTGATGAAATTTGATGAAATTCAAGCTTTAAAGTTCATGTTCTTGGGCAGCTGGAAAAACGAAACCCTAAGCTTAAATTGAGGTTCAATTTGTGTTAAAATCATGTAGAAAAGATGGGGTTTTAGTGGCTGCTAATTTATTATGAATTTTGGTAAAAATCGATTGTTGAAAAGACTAAAAAACGGGTAAAAACAGAGAAAGAATCTGAAGAATTTATGAAGAACATGAAGAACACTTTGAGTGTGGTGAAGAATATTGAAGAACACCTTTTAGATCTTAGAAAGGGCAAGGAAGTAAAATTTTTGGTGTTTAAGGGGTTGTTTGGTAATTTCTGAAAGTTAGGGTGGTAAAAGTAGAAATATTAAAAGTTACGGGTGGTAAAAAGTGAATTTTAAAGGTTAAAAGTAAAAGTAAGTTAATTTTCAAAAATTTAATGATAAAATAATAAAAAAATAAAAAAATATTAAATAATAATATTTAATTAAAAATATATTTTAATAAAAATAATAAAATAATGCAGAAAAGGCAGTTTTCTGTAAAAGGTTTAGAAAGATAACTTTAAGCACTGAATCTCATAATTACCTTCATGAAACACTTAGGGAGTGGTAAGAACTTATTAGTGAGACAAAGATAAAGGAAAGATAAAAAGTTAAAGAAGAGATAAAAATCGAAGAAAAAGTCTGTATAGTATTAATGACAGAAAAACAGACAGAGACTAGCGAACGAACTAGGGCAACATAGTTAGTCCTTGAATTGCAAATAGGGTTAGGTATTATATGAAAAGTTAAATTGTTTCAGTATAGACTTAATGAACCTATACTTGGGACAAGTTAACCATTCATACCGAAATTTACATAAGCTTTAAATACGTACGTTAAACAGAAAAATCAGAGCAGAGTAGAGAAACACAGAGCACAGAATAACCAGAGAAAAGTAAAGAGATACAGAGAAAAGAGTAACCAGAGTAGAATAAAGGGATACAGAGAAAAGAGTAATCTAATAAAGAGAAATAGTTTGAGTTAAGATGTTGTAAAAGTAAAAGCTGTAAACTTTGTATAGTATGATTGAATAGAGAAAGAAAGAAGTACTGCATAAGAATGTGAAAGTGATGATGAATAATGGGAATGATAATGAATGATGATAATGAGAAAAGAGTAATATCACACAGAGAATAGAGGAGAAGAGTATAAGAATGAAGAGTTAAGCCTTGTGGCATGATGTTCTGTTGCATGTTCATCTACTGCTTTTCCATTGGCCCTAGAGGTCCTGTAGGCCCAAGTTTACCTACAGTAAGTTGTTATTCCTATAGGCTGAAGTTCACCTACAGTGAATATCAATTGTGTATCTCAGGGTGTTGCTCCTATAGACCGAAGTTCACCTACAGAAAGTTGTGATTCCTGTAAGCCGAAGTTCACTTACAGGGGCGCTATTTCTGTAAGCCGAAGTTCACTTACAGAGGTGCTATTTCTGTAGGCCGAAGCTCACCTACAGAAAGTTGTTGTGCCTGTAATTAGACTATTTCTGTAAGCCGAAGTTCACTTACAGAGGTGTTATTTCTGTAGGCCGAAGATCACCTACAGAAAGTTGTTGTGTTATGTTTAGACTATTCCTGTAAGCCGAAGTTCACTTACGGGAGTGCTATTTCCGTAGGCCGAAGTTCACCTACAGAAAATAAGCCATATCTAGGACTAGTTCCTAGGTAATGTCGGGCTGCAGGGTGTAAACCGACACGTGAGCTCATGGCCTGCATAGGACAGACATGCATCATACTTGGTTGCGCATTTCCTCTGTTATGATTGTTGTTTGAATGTATGCTTTCTTTGTTTTCATTCTATTCTCTGTGTCTGTGTTTTGTTTTCTTCTATTATTTTGTTTGTGTTTTACTTTCTATTTTCTCTATTTATCTGTTTCTTCTGTCTACTGCTTCTCGGTATTCTGCTATTTATCTGCTAAACAACACGAAATTAATGAACTTAACTAAAAACTCCGACCCTACTAAGGACTCCCCAGTTCTTACCCCTTCTCTCTCCCTTCCCCCTTCAGATGGAAGCATGAGTACCTTACCGTAGTTCGTTGATGATGGTTCTGGAAAGAGGATTCCGCTCTAGATAGTCTTCTGAGTCTAGGGTGAATATCGTTCTCTGTTTACATGTATATACTATGAGACCACCCAACGTCTGTGTCCTATTTGTATGTGAACTTTACCTTAAATAATGTGTACGAGACTCTTGTTGGGTGGCTACTTGATGAGGTACCAGAGAGACGTCCTATGGCAATGTCTGATCGTGCAGAAGAGTAGCAGATGATGTTCTGACTTTTGGTGACGTTCCACCTGACTTGAGTTTTGAAGACCTAGAACGTATTTTCCCTCGCTTTAGAAGTTTAGAGGGACTAGGTGAGTATAGAGTCTAGGCTAGCCTAGGTACCAGCTTAGGGACCTCTTGAACAGGTCAGGACCTGGGATGTTTTGTATGTATATATATGTATATAGATATTATTTAGCTATATCTAGGGGTGTTCTAACTAAAGGTCTACACTCTAACAAAGGCTGGATCACTAAATGTTGCTAGCTACTTGTGATGTAT
Source organism: Arachis ipaensis (assembly GCF_059453495.1). NCBI lineage: Eukaryota > Viridiplantae > Streptophyta > Magnoliopsida > Fabales > Fabaceae > Arachis > Arachis ipaensis. The sequence continues at coordinate 74,928,829 of NC_142441.1, read as the reverse complement.
TTATGTGTGGTTGCTTATAACTATTTTATCTATTATCAGTTGTGAATTGATTATGAATGATTCCGTCTATTAATCCAAATGTTTTCAAAAAAAAAAATATGCCGCAAATTAACTACGTTTTTAACAACGAATCAGGCTCATATGATAAATAATAGATAATAATTAGGAAGACAAATTGGTAGCGCTCAGTTTCTGGTATGATCTAGACATATTGAAAATTGGGTCGTTACAGCTTATACCAAGATAGCTCTATGTGACCTTGGAGCAAGTATCAACCTAATACCTGCATCCACTATCAAAAAGCTTGGCTTGACTGAAGAAGTCAAACCAACCCGGATATGTCTTCAACTTGCTGATGGCTCCGTTAAATATCCATCAGGCATAATTGAGGACATGATTGTCAAGGTTGGGCCATTCGCCTTTCCAACTGACTTTGTAGTGATGGAAATGGAGGAGCACAAGAGTGCAACTCTCATTCTAGGAAGACCTTTCCTAGCAACTGGACGAACTCTTATTGATGTACAAAAAGGGGAAGTGACCCTGAGAGTCAATGAGGATGAATTCAAGTTAAATGCTGTCAAAGCCATGCAGCATCCAGACACATCAAATGACTGCATAAGCACTGATATTATTGACTCTTTGGTGGAAGAGATCAATATGACTGAAAGTCTTGAATCAGAGCTAGAGGACATCTTTAAAGATGTTCAGCCTGATCTGGAGGAATCAGAAGAAATAAAAGAACCTCTGAAAATTCCTCAGGAAGAGGATAAGCCTCCTAAACCCGAGCTCAAACCACTACCACCATCCCTAAAATATGTATTTCTAGGAGAAGGTGACACTTTTCTAGTGATCATAAGCTCTGCTTTAAATCCACAGGAAGAGAAAGCACTAATTCAAGTGCTAAGGACACACAAGACAGCTCTTGGGTGGTCCATAAGTGATCTTAAAGGCATTAGGCCAGCAAGATGTATGCACAAGATCCTATTGGAGGATGATGCTAAGCCAGTGGTTCAACCATAGAGGCGGCTAAATCCAGCCATGAAGGAGGTGGTGCAGAAAGAGGTCACTAAGTTACTAGAGGCTGAGATTATTTATCCTATTTTTGATAGCCCCTGGGTAAGCCCTGTCCAAGTTGTACCCAAAAAAGGAGGCATGATAGTGGTTCATAATGAAAAGAATGAACTGGTTCCTACAAGAACAGTTACAGGGTGGCGTATGTGTATTGACTACAGAAGGCTCAATATAGCCACCAGAAAGGATCATTTTCCTTTACCATTCATAGACCAGATGCTAGAGAGACTAGCAGGTCATGACTATTACTGCTTTTTGGATGGCTATTCAGGTTACAACCAAATTGTAGTAGATCCTCAAGACCAAGAGAAAACAGTATTCACATGCCCATCTGGAGTATTTACCTACAGAAGGATGCCCTTTGGTCTGAGCAATGCACCTGCAACCTTTCAGAGGTGCATGCTCTCTATCTTCTCTGATATGGTAGAGAAATTTTTGGAAGTCTTCATGGATGACTTTTCAGTATTTGGAGACTCATTCAGCTCCTGTCTTGACCATTTGGCACTTGTTCTGAAAAGATGCCAAGAGACCAACCTAGTTTTAAACTGGGAAAAATGTCACTTTATGGTGAATAAAGGAATTGTCCTTGGGCCTAAAATTTCAAACAAGGGAATAGAGGTGGATCAAGCTAAAGTAGATGTAATTGAAAAATTACCACCACCTGCCAATGTTAAGGCAATTAGAAGCTTTCTAGGGCATGCAGGATTCTATAAGAAGTTTATAAAAGATTTTTCGAAAATTGCAAAACCTCTGAGCAATCTGCTAGCTGCTGACATGCCATTTGTGTTTGACACAGAGTGTTTGCAGGCGTTTAAGACCCTGAAAGCTAAGCTGGTCACAGCACCAGTCATCTCTACACCAGACTGGACATTACTATTCGAACTAATGTGTGATGCTAGTGACCATGCCATCGGTGCAGTGTTGGGACAGAGGCATAACAAGCTTCTGCACGTCATTTACTATGCTAGCCATGTTTTAAATGATGCACAGAAGAATTACACAACCACAGAAAATGAGTTACTTGCAGTGGTTTATGCCATTGACAAGTTTAGATCCTATTTAGTAGGTTCAAAAGTGATTGTGTACACTGACCATGCTGCTCTTAAATACCTACTCACAAAGCCAGATTCAAAACCCAGGCTCATAAGATGGGTGTTTCCTCTGCAAAAGCTTGATATAGAAATAAGAGACAGAAAAGGGACAGAGAACCAGGTAGCTGATCACCTATCCCGGATAGAACCAGTAGCAAGGGTGTCCCTCCCTCCTACTGAGATCTCTGAAACCTTTCCGGATGAGCAACTTTTCGCCATTCAGGAAGCACCATGGTTTGCAGACATTGCAAATTATAAAGCTGTGAGGTTCATACCCAAAGAGTACAGCAGGGTGCAGACGAAAAAACTAATTTCAGATGCAAAGTACTACTTATGGGATGAACCATATCTCTTTAAGAGATCTGCAGACGGAATGATCCGCAGATGCGTATCTAGAGAAGAGGCACAGAAGATCCTATGGCACTGTCATGGATCACAGTATGGAGGACATTTCGGAGGTGAGCGAACAGCCACTAAGGTCCTCCAATTTGGCTTCTACTGGCCTACTCTCTATAGAGATGCCCGAGAATTTGTGCGTAACTGTGATAGTTGCCAAAGAGCTGGCAACTTGCCTTAAGGTTATGCTATGCCTCAATAAGGGATCTTAGAAACTGAGTTGTTTGATGTATGGGGTATTGACTTCATGGGTCCCTTCCCACCATCATACTCAAACACTTACATTCTGGTGGCAGTAGACTATGTATCTAAATGGGTAGAAGCAATTGCCACACCCACTAATGATACTAAGACCGTACTGAAATTCCTCCAGAAACATATCTTCAGTAGATTTGGCGTCCCCAGAGTACTAATTAGTGACGGGGGCACTCATTTCTACAATAAACAGCTATACTCTGCTATGGTCCGATATGGAATTAGCCACAAAGTAGCAACTCCATATCACCCACAGACAAATGGGCAGGCTGAAGTCTCTAATAGAGAACTAAAAAGAATCCTGGAACGAACTGTAATTGCCCGTAGAAAGGATTGGGCAAAAAGCTTGGATGATGCTCTGTGGGCATACATAACAGCATTCAAGACTCCTATAGGAACCTCTCCATACCAGCTTGAGTATGGCAAGGCCTGTCATCTGCCCGTGAAACTGGAACATAAGGACTACTGGGCAAGCAGATTCCTAAACCTGGATGCTAAGTTAGCTAGAGAGAAAAGATTGCTCCAGCTAAATGAGCTAGAGGAATTCAGACTCAATGCTTTCGAAAATGCGAAAATTTATAAGGAGAAAGCAAAAAAGTGGCATGACAAGAAACTGTCATCTAGAGTCTTTGAACCCGGACAGAAGGTTCTGCTATTTAACTCTAGGCTCAGACTATTCCCCGGGAAATTAAAATCCCGGTGGAGGGGACCGTATGTGATCACAAGTGTATCACCGTATGGATATGTTGAGGTTCAGGATATTGACTCTGATAAAAAGTTCATTGTTAATGGACAGAGAATCAAACACTATCTTGAAAGCAATTTTGTGCAAGAATGCTCAAAACTGAGGCTTGAATAAAGCTAAGTCAAGGTCCAGCTAAAGACAATAAAGAAGCGCTTGCTGGGAGGCAACCCAGCCATTAGCAAGTTATTTGTTTTAATTAATACTTGTAGAAGTTTGATATAAATTTTCATCAAGATTAATCATCAAAATTGAAGGAATTCACAGAGTTACAGAAGGATTCAGCGCAAAAAGCAGAGAAAAGGAGCTCACTCGCAAGAAAACGTCAGTAAGGAGCATCTTGGGCGTTTAACGCCAGTAAAGGTACCATTTTGGGCATTAAACACCAGAATGGGTACCATTCTAGGCGTTTAATGCCATAATTGCAGCATCCTGGACGTTCAGAAAAACGCCCAGTAATAAAAGATTTCTGGCGTTTAACGCCAACCAGGGTACCTGGCTGGGCGTTAAACGCCCACAATGGCCAACTTATGGGCGTTAAATGCCAGAATGGATACCATTCTGGGTGTTTAATGCCAGAAAGACAGGGGGAAAGGATTTTGTTTTCCACTTCAAAATTTTTCTAATTTTCATGTTTTGACTCATAATTTTGTGCATAAACATGTTTCAAACTTTCATCATTCACCCTCAATTTTCAAAAAATTCAACAATTTCCTAAATCTCTTTTCAAATTACCTTCAAATTTCATAAACAAATTTTCAGATTTAACCTCTATATCTTTTTCATTTAAAAATCTCATCTTTTTCATATCATGATTCTATTTTCTTCCACTAATTATATCTTTATGTCATATCTTTTTCAAAATTTTCGAAATCCCTCCCCTCCACTTATAAATACACATTCGGCCATCCCCTCCTCTCCACCATTCGAATTTGCCTCTGCTCCTCTCTCTCTCCCCTTTCCTTTCTTTTGCTTGAGGGCAAGCAAACCTCTAAGTTTGGTGTATTTTTCCGTGATCACTGAGCTAAGACTCATCAAGATCATGGCTCCTAAGGAAAAACAAACCAATTCAAGAGGCAAGAAAGAGAATACTCCAAAGAGTCTTTGGAATCAAGTGAGGTTCTTCACCAAAGAACATGCAGACCATTACCATAAAATAATGGGTCTAAGATCAGTGATCTCGAAAGTGAAATTCGATCTGAAAGAAGACAAATATCTGGAGATCTAAGAACAAATTCAAAACAGAGGATGGGAAAATCCTGAAACAAGGGTTGAAAGAAACATGGTTCAGGAATTCTATTCAAATTTGTGGCTGACAGATAAGCAGAGAATAACTGGAACCGCCTTTCATACCTACCGAACCATGGTCAGAGGGAGGATTATTTACTTCCATCTGGACAAAATAAGAGAGGTCTTCAAATTGCCTTAACTACAAGATGATCCAGAATCCTTTAATAAGAGAATGGTGAGAAAAGATAAGGGGTTGGACCAAGTTCTAGAGGACATATGCCTCCCTGGAACTAAGTGGATAACCAATTCAAAAGGTGTCCCAAACCAACTCAAGAGAGGAGATCTCAAACAAATCGCAAGAGGCTGGTTGGACTTCATTGGGCGTTCCATACTACCCACTAGCAACCGCTCTGAGGTCACTGTCAAAAGAGCGGTGATGATTCATTGTATTATGCTGGGAAACGAAGTGGAGATTCATCATTTGATTTCTTGTGAGATTTACACAATTGCAAACAAGAACTCCACTGAAGCCAAACTGGCATACCCAAGCTTAATTTCTCTGCTATGTAAAGATGCTGGGGTGAGGATGGGAGTAGATGAATTCATCCCAATCGAACACCCAATCACCAAGAAGTCAATGAAAAGACACCAAGTGCAAGACAACTCCATCAAAAGGAGGGTGCAGGAATTCCTCCCAGAAATTCCTGAAATTGACTACTGGACCCGCCTAGAAGCATCTATCACCAAGCTGCAAGAAGCTGTGGATCAACTTAAGGAAGAACAACAGAATCAAAACTGCATGCTCTGCAAGCTGCTTAAGGAACAGGAGAAGCAGGGGCGTGAGATACAGGAGCTGAAGCGCCAGAAGCTCTCCCTTGAAGGACCAAACACCCCACAGATTGAAGGAGCATCCACTGCTCAAAATCAAGGTTGTTGAGTCCTAACTCTGTGATAACCTTTATTATTAGGAATCTATTTTAAGAGTAATTTATTTTTCTATTTTTAATTTTCTGTCTTCTATTATTATTGGTTTGCTCTTATATTTATTTTTAAGTCTTATTTTCATTCCATGATTAATAAAATTTAAAGTTTATGTCTTAAAGTTATGAATGTCCTATGAATCCATCACCTTTCTTAAATGAAAAATGTTTTTAATTGCAAAAGAAAAAGAAGCACATGAATTTCAAATTTTAAAACAGATTAATTATTTTGATGTGGTGGCAATTCTTTTTTGTTTTTCTGAATGAATGCTTGAGCAATGCATATTTTTTATATTGTTGTTTATGAATGTTAAAAATGTTGGCTCTTGAAAGAATAATGAAAAAGGAGAAATGTTATTGATGATCTGAAAAATCATAAAAATGATTCTTGAAGCAAGAAAAAGCAGTGAAAAAAAAGTCTTGCAAAAAAAAATATATGCGAAAAAAAAGAAAAAGAACGAAAAAGAAAAAGCAAGTAGAAAAAGCCAATAGCCCTTTAAACCAAAAGGCAAGGGTGAAATAAAAAAGGATCCAAGGCTTTGAGCATCAGTGGATAGGAGGGCCCACAGGAATAAAATCCTGGCCTAAGCGGCTAAACCAAGCTGTCCCTAACCATGTGCTTGTGGCGTGAAGGTGTCAAGTGAAAACTTGAGACTGAGCGGTTAAAGTCGTGGTCCAAAGCAAAAAGAGTGTGCTTAAGATCTCTGGACACCTCTAATTGGGGACTCTAGCAAAGCTGAGTCACAATCTGAAAAGGTTCACCCAGTCAAAATGCTTAGGGTCACGGCCAAGACTCATGAAGTAGCTGTGTTCAAGAATCAACATACTGAACTAGGAGAATCAATAACACTATCTGAATTCTGAGCTCCTATAGATGCCAATCATTCTGAACTTCAAAGGATAAAGTGAGATGCCAAAACTGTTCAGAAGCAAAAAGCTAATAGCCCCGCTCATCTAATTAAGACTGATCTTCATAGATGTTTTTGGAATTCATTGTATATTCTATTCTTTTTATCCTGTTTGATTTTCAGTTGCTTAGGGACAAGCAACAATTTAAGTTTGGTGTTGTGATGAGCGGATAATTTATACGCTTTTTGGCATTGTTTTTAGTATTTTTTAGTATGTTTTACTTAGTTTTTATTTTGTTTTTATTAGTTTTTAAATAAAAATCACATTTCTGGACTTTACTACAAGTTTTTGAGTTTTTCTGTGATTTCAGGTATTTTCTGGCTGAAATTGAGGGACCTGAGCAAAAATATGATTCAGAGGCTGAAAAAGGACTACAGATGCTGTTGGATTCTGACCTCCATGCACTCGAAGTGGATTTTCTGGAGCTACAGAAGCCGAATTGGCGCGCTCTCAATTGTTTTGGAAATTAGACATTTTGAGCTTTCCAGCAATATATAATAGTTCATACTTTGCCCGAGATTTGATGGCCCAAACCGGTGTTCCAAGTCAGCATAGAAATTCTGGCGTCAAAACGCCAGAACTGGCATGAAAGCTGGAGTTAAACGCCCAAACTGGCACAAAAGCTGGCGTTTAACTCCAAGAAAGGTCTCTACATGTGATTATCTCTTTGCCTCCTGATTCAAATCAGAGTCTTCGTGGTATAAGCTAGAATTATTGGCGGCCATTCCTGAGATCCGGAAAGTCTAAACCTTGTCTGTGGTATTCCGAGTAGGATTTGTGAAGGGATGACTGTGACGAGCTTCAAACTCACGAGTGCTGGGCGTAGTGACAAATGCAAAAGGATCAATGGATCCTATTCCAGCATGAGTGAGAACCGACAGATGATTAGCCGTGCGGTGACAGCGCATTTGGACCACTTTTACTGAGAGGACGGATGGTAGCCATTGACAACGGTGATCCACCAACATACAGCTTGCCATGGAAGGAGCCTTGCGTGCTTGAAGAAGAAGACAGTAGGAAAGCAGAGATTCAGAAGACAGAGCATCTCCAAAACCTCAACCTATTCTCCATTACTGCATAACAAGTATTTATTTCATGTTCTTTTACTTTTTACAGTTAAATCTGAGAATTATTGATATCCTGATTAAGAGTTACAAGATAGCCATAGCTTGCTTCAAGCCGACAATCTTCGTGGGATCGACCCTTACTCACGTAAGGTATTACTTGGACGACCCAGTGCACTTGCTGGTTAGTTGTGCCGAGTTGCAAAAGTGTGATTGTAATTTCGTGCACCAGAGCATATTGAGGAGCCAATTCGACAGGAGGCACGTTGATAAACCACTATTTCATGGTTTATCTTGTGCTCAATTGAGTGATTTTTATCAACTCTTTACCCACTTATTCATACTATTTGCATGGTTTTACATCTGCCTTCCTAATTATGTGCTTTGATTGAAAACATGCTTCTTTGGCCTTAAGTTCCCTATGTTTAAATCCTCTCTTATTACCATTAGATACCTTAATATGTGTGTTAAGTGATTTCAGAGATTACAGGGCAGGAATGGCTCAGAGGATGGAAAGAAAGCATGCAAAAGTGGGAGGAATACAAGAAGTTGGAGAAATTGCTAAGTTGTCCAGCCTGACCTCTTCGCACTCAAATGGCTATAACGTTAGCTATAGAGGTCCAAATGACACGGTTCTAGTTGTGTTGGAAAGCTAACATCCGAGGCTTCGATTTGATATATAATATGCCATAGTTGCCCTGATGCTAGGTGACGCAAACACGCGCTCCACATGGACGCATCGCAGTTCCGAAATTCAACGTGGCAGTTTTCTTCTCCAGCGATTTCTGGGCTGTTTTCGACCCAGTTTTTGGCCTAGAAAACACATATTAGAGGCTATAAAGTGGGGGAATCCATCCATTCATAAAGATAAGCTCATAAATTCATAATTTTGAGGATTAGATGTAGTTTTTAGAGAGAAAGGTTCTCTCCTCTCTCTTAGGATTTAGTTTTAGGATTTAGAATTATTTCTTCTTCATCACAGATTCAATATTCCTTTAATTTATTTTTCTACTTTTATTTTATTACTTTAATTGATATTTATCTTTCCAATTTAGCTTATGCTACATTCATGTTATGATTTTCTTAATTAATATTATTTGAGGTATTTCAAATTTAAGATTGCTTTGCTTTAGTTATATTGATGCTTTTAATTTAATTTAGATATTTTCTTCCATTTGGCTTTGGTTAAGTAATTGGTAACGCTTGAGCTGTCAAATAAAGCAGTGGTTGAAATTGGGAGTTGCTCCAATAACTCTAGTCTTTCCATAGGAATTGACTAGGACCTGAGGATTAAGCTAATTAATCCACTTGATTTACCTTCATAGTTAGAGGTTAACAAAGTGGGATTAAAATCCAATTTTCATCACAATTGATAAGGATAGGACTTCCAGTTCTAATACCTTGCCAAGAGTTTATTTTATTATTACTATTTTATTTTTCTTATCATTTAACATATTGGTTCCTTACTTTCAAAACCCCCAATTTGCAAGACTCATAACCAATAATAAGAACATACTTCCCTACAATTCCTTGAGAAGACGACCCGAGGTTTAAATACTCGGTTATCAATTTTAAAGGGGTTTGTTACTTGTGACAACCAAAACGTTTGTAAGAAAGGACTTTTGTTGGTTTGGAAGATATACCTACAACGGGAATTTATTTGCGAATTTCTAGACCACGCAAAAGTTCTCTCTTCAAAATGGCGCCGTTGCCGGGGAATTGCAAACGTGTGCCTTATTGTTGGTTATTGTAAATATTTGCTTTTTGCTTGTTTATTTTTTTATTTTTATTTTTATTTTTTCTTTTTCGTAAATTAAGAGGTTATTGGTTTTTATTTAGTTATTAAATTTTTTTTTTCAAAAATTTGTTCTTAGTGTTCATCTTAATCTTCAAGTTGTTCTTCTTGTTCATCTTGATCTTCAAGTTGTTCATAGTTGTTTTCTTCATTTTGATCTAAAAATTTTAAGTTTGGTGTCATTTTATTATTTTTCTCTTCCCTCACTAAATTCAAAAATTCAAAATTTATAATTTTAAAAATCAAACCTTTTCAAAATTTAAATCTTTTTCAAAACTTTATCTTATATTGTTGACTTTTTCAAAATTCAAATTTCAAAATTTTAAATTTCAAATTTCAAAATTTAATTTTCAAATTCAAAATTTAAATAACTTTTTAATTTAAATTTGTTTTTGTTTTCATTTTTAATTTTTAATTACTATTATGAGTTCTTACCCCTCTCGCTTTGAGTTTGGTTCAAATGTTGTTGCAAGGAATGGAAATTATAACAGGAACATGCATCAAGGTCAAAACAATCAGAGATGGAAGGAGCCACGAGGATCTGATCAATCCTTCCGGCAACAACACCTTCCATAGTACCACAGACAAAGACCATTCCATGATGCATACCAAGACAATAGTTATGGTGGACCCTTCCATGACAACCAACATCCACCAAATTACTATAGTCAAGAGCCATTCCAGGGGGCATACCAAGATGATAGATATGATGGACCCCCATCATATGCCTATGAACCTCCTCAACACAACTTTGAACCACCACACTTACAAGCCAACTACCACCATTCACCTTCATATGATCTTAACCCTCACCCTCATCCACCATACCAACCACCTTAGGAACTATATGAACCATATATAGAACCACCCCAATTCCAACCCAATTACTCCCAAGAACCACCACCTCCATATGCACCATATCCATATCCATCAATCCGAGAGCCTTATGGTCATACTTATGATACCCAAGCGGAACAAGAATCAACGGATCGTCTCAAGAAAACAGTGGATCAATTTCATGCAACCCTTCATCAATTGGAGTAAGCGATACATCAATTAGCTTCCCGACATTCGGACACTCAAAGAACCCCCATGGCTTCATGTGGACAATCTAATGAAGAACGTAGCATGAAGGAGACATTAAAAACTCCGGTGGACAGTAAGGAGCATGAATTTGTACTGCAACAAGTGGAGGAAGCCAGAATTATTGAAGAAAAAGAAGTGGTTGAATACTTGGGAGATGCTGAACCTCCATGGGAAAGTCAAGACATAGAACCTCTTTCCAAGACGGTTGCATTTGATGTTGAGGAGGGTGTACAACCTCCAAGGCATATCATAGTTGAAGACTTGGAAGAGGTTGGTCAAGAAATAGAGATTAAAGAAGAAGAAGCACAGCCTCCCATGCCCTTGGTGAGCAATGAAGAAGAGATCAAATTGGAAGAAAGCTACCAAGAAGAAGAGGTTAATATTGAAGAAACTTGCAAAGAGGTGGAAGTTGTCAGAGAAGAGCACAAGGGAGTGGAGCCTGCAAATTTGTTAGAAATACTTCCCCCTAAGTTGCCATCATCCTTCACAACATTCAAGTGGGTAAAATTCATATCCCTTAGCTTTCTAATTCCACTTGAATATGGGCTACTGGAGACGGATGATCAACTTAGAGCTCTTTGTGGCATTAAGAGTAAAAGGAAGATGGTCAGTGGTAAGAATTGTCCTGCAAGGTTCATTATGGTTGGAAGCTTTAAGTTTAAATGCAAAGGTTGGTGTAGAGCTCAATTGAATGGGTCTAGGAAGCTGTTTGGATGTCTCAGTGAGAATTTAGACTGCATACCACCCGGATGGAATCATAATGATCAACAAAAAGACGGGTGCAAAAGCAAGATTTGGGACCCCGGAATTCATTCTGGCAATCAACACTCTTGGGGCCTTGTCACTTGCTTTAACTTGCTTGAAGGCTTTCTGCGCCTAGTTTGGGATCCCAGAGGCCATTGGAAGTCCAAGCATTGGTGGCAGTTTCAGGATGAGTTCAAGCACAAGCCACCATAACAAGGAGCTCACCAAATGTCCAACTTAAGGACTTTAACTAAAAGTTCTAGGTGGGAGATAACCCACCATGGTATGATCGTTCCATTTTCAATCTTATTTAGTTTTGTTTGTTTTTGAGTTTTATTTTATTTTATTAAACCTATAATTATTCATAACATCTGCATCAGCATCTACATACTGCATTATGCATTTTGCATTTAAAAAAAAAAAACACACACGCGACGCGACAGCGTCGCTAACGCGTCCGCGTCACCAGTGCATTTTGAAGAAAAGAGAATTGAACAGAAAGTCACGCGAGAGCGTGGCTGGAGGTGTGCCTTTGGCACAAATTGATCCACGCGACCGCGTCACTGACGCGTCCGCGTCATGTAGGAAAAATGCCTCCCACACGTCCGCGTCACCCATGCGAACGCGTGGCCCTGTGAATCGACGTAAAGAGGTGTATGGCAGAAAGTTATGATGGAGTGGGGCTGGACTCGTGCTAGCAGCACAAGCCTTACCACGCGAACGCATGCCCGACGTGTCCGCGTCGTTCTTTAAACAAGGCCATTCACGCGATCGCGTCCACCACGCGATCGCGTGACCCAAAGTTTTGGCAAAATGAGCTTTTCACCAGAGAGTTGCGCGGCCACGAGGCTACACTCGCGCTGAAGGCACGAATCACTTCACGCGAACGCGTGACCCACGTGTTCGCGTCACTTCATCGAAGCGCTATCCGCGTGAACGCGTGACTCACGCGTCCGCGTCGCCTGCACCGCACAACTTATCCAGATCAGTGCCAATTATCTTCTCTTTTCTTCTCTAATCCTAATTTCTTCTATCTTTTCTTCTTTCTTTCTTACTTTATTTCTTTCACTTCTCATTCCTTTTCACCTTCATTCTATTTTACTTAATTTATTTGCATATTTCATTCATTGCATTTTAATTTTGTGCATATTTTTATTTTTCTTTTCTAAATTTATTATTTTACCATTGGTGTTAAATGTTCTTATTCAACTGTTGCATCTTTTCTTGAATTATTTTGGTGCTTAGTGACTTGTTTTACACTGTGGAATAATATTAATTATCTGCCAATGCCAATCTTTTATGATACTTGCACTTCATTTTCATTGACATGAACTTATATTGATATTTTCATTACCCACACTCCTCCCCTTTGTTGCAAATTTTGCACCACTGGTAAGCCATGTGCTTCTATTGTTTTCTCACGTACATGTTGAAGCTTCCATGTAAATGAGACCCTTATTATCTGGCATTAACACCCATATTTTATTTATTTTCTATCTTTGTTTTTAGGTTACTTTTCTTGTTTTTCCTCTTCTTTCGGGATGGCCACCACGAAGGGAGAGGAAAAGCTTCTAAATGGGGAGACAAACAAGTCCATCAGCACAATCCTTTGAAAAAAGCATCAATTGGAGAGACCCGTCCACTTGTACATCTTAGCATGCACCGAGGACGGAGCAATCTTTAAGTGTGGGGAGGTCGATACCGATCTCTATGGGTTAGCTATTTTCCTCTTTTCAACACCATTGTTTTATTTTTTTTTTGTTTGTTCATTATTGCATTTGCATGTTTAATTGCATGTTTGTTTGATTTTATGCATTTAGCTACTGCTTGGTTGAGAAATAATAAATTTCTTTTTAAAGACCCTATTTTTGAAAAATTTTCACTAATTTAAAATCAAAATTTTTGTGTTAAACTTATCAGAAGTTGTATTTGGAACATGGTTTTTGAGCCAAAGAACACACAACCTGTGAGATTTTGAGCTTATTTATATGGTTACATTATTTAACCATAATATTTATTCTTGTGTGTTCACTTCTCTATAACTGCAATCTAGATTTTGTTCCATTCTATATGTCCAATATTTAATATATTTACATGCGTGCATATGATTGAGGCTATTATTTGTTATTAGCTCACTTATCCCAAATAAGCCTACCTTTTACATCACCATTGTTAGCCACTTTGAGCCTTTTTATCCCTATTTATTCTGTTCTATAACCACAACACTAGCCTTAAGCAGAAAAAAATAATTAAATATCCCAATTGAATCTTTGGTTAGCTTAAGATAGGGATTGTGTAGCAATTAAGTGTGGGGAAACTGTGAGAACATGGGTTAATAAGGGAATGTATCATGTTTCTAACTTATTTGAATATTGGGAATTTGGGAACCTACTCATGAAAAACCAAAATAGAAAAATAATGAAAAATCCATGTGCATTGATAAGTTATGTTTGCTTTTATGATTCAAAAAAAAAAATAATAATAATAAAAATAAAAATAAAAATAAAAAAATATATTTAATAAATAAGGGGACAAAATTACCTCAAAGCTAAGTCAATAAAAAGATCAATGCACATGTGATAAAAATTAAAAGAAAAAAATTGGTACATGAGTATGGAAATTATACAAAAGTGGGAATTTTGAGTAGCTAGGCATGAATTAGAATTATATAGAGTATATGTATGTTAGGTGAAAGTTTAGGTTAATTAAAGATTCAATTTATAGCTCACTTAGCCATATATATATACCCTCACCCTTACCTTAGCCCCATTATGATGCCAAGGCATCTTAGGCTAGTTTCACTAGCCTTTTTCTTTTATTTTTAGTTGTTTTATGCATTTTCTTGAGCCTTAAGTAATCATTTGGGCCAAATAGTCATGCTTGTCTTAAATCATTCAACATGAAGATTTTGATGCAAATTCCATGAGTTTTTAGTTATATTACTTGAATGCTATGAATGGAAGATTTCTCATGAAATTTTGCAAGACTTTGATGCAATTGTTTGGATGATTTCAGGGAAGAAGAGGCTAGGCAAGGAAGCAACAAAATCAATAAAGGAAGCTTGAATATCACATGTGGAGTTTAAGTTCCAGTTTAAGCTTAAACTGGAACTTAAACTACCAAGCCATATAATGCTGGAATTGAAGTTTAACCTCCAGTTTAACCTTAAACTGGAGGTTAAACGCCAGAAGTAAGAATCTCAACAGGGGAGCATTTCCATGTTTAACCTCCAGTTTAACCTTAAACTGGAGGTTAAACGCCAGAAGTAAGAAAGGCACCAGGAGCATTCCACGTTTAAGCTCCAGTTTAACCTTAAACTGGAGCTTAAACGTGTTCGACTATTTTTCTCCTCCAGGGTTGCTTTCTCATTTCCACGTTTAAGCTTCAGTTTAACCTTAAACTGAAGCTTAAACGTGCTCGAGCTTGTGCCTCCAGGGAGTGCCAGCGTTTAAGCTCCAGTTTAAGCTTAAACTGGAGCTTAAACGTGTTATATGGAACAGCTTGACCATGCCTTCTTCAAACATAAATAACTTGAGCTACAAAACTCCAAATGAGGTGATTCAAAATGCATTGGAAAGAAGACATCTAGAGCTTTCCAAGCATATATGGCATGCATGGTGGATACTAAAAATTGAGGGAGAAAACAGCCCCGTAATGTGCATAGAAGAGCATAGTACCAACATGCAATCAGGCCAGCTGACCTCTTCACCTTCCATGGAGTATAACTCGAGTTGTAGAGATCCAATTGAGGTGCTTCCAGTTGCGTTAGAAAGCTGACATCCATAGCTTTCTAACGAGGTATAATAGTCTGTATTTGGCATCAAATTGGCAAGGTTGACAAGAGAACAAAGTGACGACTCAAGAAAGGGGGGTGCAACGTTTGAGTGTAGTTTAATGGATCATTATCCTTTTTGGATCAATTATGTCACTCTACCCTTCAAGCAAGCAAGGCCCATCAACAACACCAAATCAAGGCCACAAGAATCATCTAGAATAGTTTATTTTCATTTGATTGAAATTTGCTTTGAATTTCATTTTCATTTTGTAATTTAGGGAGCCTATTTAAAGGCCTTAGTTTCTGCATTTGAAAAAAAAAGGGGGATTGAGGGGGAATCCAGCCCCTGAGGGGGAGAGAACTTTGGATCATTTTCTTTTAGTTTTGTAATTGAATTCAGAGCTATGACTCACTAAACCCCTTTCATTGGGTTAGGGAGCTCTATTGTAATTCAATGAATCAATAATAGTTTTATCTTCTTCTTCAATCTTTTCTCTTGAATTTTGTTAGAAAGCTTCTCGATCTAATTCCATTGGGTAGTTGTCTTGGGAAAGAAACTACCCATAATTGGAATCCTTCGGAACCTTGGGAAAGGAATGGAGGATTCATGCTAGAGAAGCTTTCTCACAGTGAATTGGATTGGGGTTTGGATGGATATTGTGACATGTAATCCTACCAAATTGTGGTTCATGAAACTGTGTGGTATAATCAGTGATCGAGCATCATCTCTTCTTATGAACATTTAAACCAAGGGATTGGGAATCTGTTCGTTTTTAGAGAGAATTGGTGAGCCAAGGGATTGGGATCCAATCATATAAGATTGCCAAGCAAAATTCAATGAATGCATTGGTTGAGGAAGGAATAAAAATGTTTTGATTCGGAGATCTCAATATCTCCTAACACCCAATGAATTCCCCATTTCTGATTTCCACTTTCTCTTTACATTCTGCAATCAAATTCATGCAATCACCCCCATTCCCTTTAATTTCAGCAATTTAGCTTCTGCTCTTTACTTCATGCAATTTAAGATTCCGCCATTTAAATTTCTTGTCATTTACGTTTCCCGTCAATTTTACATTCCGCAATTCTCATCTAATTCTTGATTCCGCTCAACTAGAACACACTTCTAATCCGAATTGCTCACTCAACCAATCCTTGTGGGATTCGACCTCACTCTATTGTGAGTTTTTACTTGACGATAACCGGTGCACTTGCCGGAAGGAATTTTGCCGATCGTGCAATTTCCTAAATCGTAGCATAACTAGTTTATGCGCATCACATTACAACCTTGAAAAGACCTCATGATGTTTGCATTGGTACATTAAATTTTTGTTGATTAGTTAGATGAAGCACAAAGTTTAGAAAGCATTAATAGAAAAGAGTAGAGTGAATTACCCTATACACTTGAGAGACTAGAGTGATATACACTACCAGTGAGGGTTCAATGCTTGATTCTATGTTCCCTGCTTTCATGAGCTATCTTCTTACAAGTTTACTTGTCTTTTATTATATAATTTGAATTAGTGGAATTTGATTCATAGTTGTCTTGAAGAGCTTATTTACTCTTAACCAAGTAGATAGAAACATCTTAGTATGTAGTTGCATTCATATAGATAGGTTGCATTTCATACTTTCTACCATTCCTCTTCACCCTCTTATAGCTTCTCTTGAGCTTAGCATGAGGACATGCTAATGTTTAAGTGTGGGGAGGTTGATAAACCACTATTTCATGGTTTATCTTGTGCTCAATTGAGTGATTTTTATCAACTCTTTACCCACTTATTCATACTATTTGCATGATTTTACATCTGCCTTCCTAATTATGTGCTTTGATTGAAAACATGCTTCTTTGGCCTTAAGTTCCCTATGTTTAAATCATCTCTTATTACCATTAGATGCCTTGATATGTGTGTTAAGTGATTTCAGAGATTACAGAGCAGGAATGGCTCAGAGGATGGAAAGAAATTGGAGAAATTGCTAAGCTGTCCAGCCTGACCTCTCCGCACTCAAACGGCTATAACTTTAGCTACAGAGGTCCAAATGACACAATTCTAGTTGCGTTGGAAAGCTAATATCTGGGGCTTTGATTTGATATATAATATGCCATAGTTTCTCTGATGCTAGGCGACGCGAATGCACGCTCCACGCAGACGCATTGCAGTTCCAAAAATTAGCGTGGCAGTTTTCTTCTCTAGCGATTTCTGGGCTGTTTTCGACCCATTTTTCGGCCCAAAAAACACATATTAGAGGCTATAAAGTGGGAGAATCCATCCATTCATAAAGATAAGCTCATAATTCATAATTTTGAGGATTAGATATAGTTTTTAGAGAGAGAGGTTCTCTCCTCTCTCTTAGGATTTAGTTTTAGGATTTAGAATTATTTCTTCTTCATCATAGGTTCAATGTTCTTTTAATTTATTTTTCTACTTTTATTTTATTACTTTAATTGATATTTATCTTTCCAATTTAGCTTATGCTACATTCATGTTATGATTTTCTTAATTAATATTATTGGAGGTATTTCAGATTTAAGATTGCTTTGCTTTAGTTATATTGATGCTTTTAATTTAATTTAGATATTTTCTTCCTTTTGGCTTTGGTTAAGTAATTGGTAATGCTTGAGCTGTCAAATAAAGCAGTGGTTGAAATTGGAAGTTGCTCCAATAACTCTAGTCTTTCCATAAGAATTGACTAGGACCTGAGGATTAAGCTAATTAATCCACTTGATTTACCTTCATAGTTAGAGGTTAACAAAGTGGGATTAAAATCTAATTTTCATCACAATTGATAAGGATAGGACTTCCAGTTCTAATACCTTGCCAAGAGTTTATTTTATTATTACTATTTTATTTTTCTTATCACTTAACATACTGGTTCCTTACTTTCAAAACCCCTAATCTACAAGACACATAACCAATAATAAGAACATACTTCCCTATAATTTCTTGAGAAGACGACCCGAGGTTTAGATACTCGGTTATCAATTTTAAAGGGGTTTGTTACTTGTGACAACCAAAACGTTTGTAAGAAAGGACTTTTGTTGGTTTGGAAGCTATACTTGCAACGGGAATTTATTCTGAATTCTAGACCACAAAAGTTCCTCTCTTCACACATCCGCAGACGCAGGCTACTCAGGAGACCCAGCAGCATGCCGAGGAGCCAGTGCCCCAGTCTGAGATACAGTAGGAGATAGATGCGACCGTTGACCCTCACCATGAGCCTGATCCGTAGCATCGAGGACGATGCCTCATCGTAAGTGTGGGTAGGTCACCGCTGTCGCCGTCGGTGGATTTGGTGAACATTTTTCGGACATTATCACTTAGTACCTCTTATTTTACTTTATTTTGCACTATTTTAGGATTATTATATATATTTGCTATTATGGATACCTTTATTTTGGTTGTTGCAGACTTTTATTATATATATTGCATTTTAGCCTTGTGGTTGTGATTTGGAAAATGTTTCGAATTGTTGAAAACTTAGTTAAACCCTTTTTGGCATAAAAGAAATTGTTTTGATTAGAAAAGAGGGTAAACTAAGGAGTTATTTTTAGAATCTCTTAATCATAATATTGTATTAAGAATAAGCTCAGTCAAAATGATAGAATTTCCAAAAGAATTTATCTAAAGGGCACCACCCCAATTGATTGGAAAATTTTTTGTGGAACTTGCTTGAATTGATACTTTTGTGGATTATATTTTGAGCTAAGAACACAAGATTGTGAGTTTTGAGCCTATTGGTGTGGTTACATCTTATAACCACTTATTTTCCTTCTTGTGTGCATTATTCTCTTTCTATGATTGTGATTCTTGATTTGTTTAATTCTATATGTCCAATTATTCCTTGTATACATGCATTTATAATTGAGGCCATTATTTCAATAGCTCACTTACCCAAATAGCCTACCTTTTACTCTCCATTGTTAACCAATTTTGAGCCTATTCTTAACCCAATTATTCTTTATTTTAGCACATTACAAGCCTAAAGCAGAAACCAATAAAGTCCCTTGTTTGGATCTTTGATTAGCTTAGGCTAGTGAGAGTGTTTTACATTTAAGTTTGGGGAGATTGGAAACATTGGTTGGGATAAAAGAGTGTTTTGTATTTATATTTGGGAATTGGGTGCACACTCATGTATTGATTAAATATATAAACATTATGCATTGATGCTCTTGTATGTAGCTTGAAAGAAAGAAAGAAAAAAAATGATGAGAAAAACAAAAAAAATAAAAATAAAAAAATAAAAAAAAGAAGAAAGAAATAAAAAGGGGACAAAGTGCCCCAAAGTGGAGCTCAATAAAGATCAATGCATATGTGTTATAATAAAAAAGAAAATGCATGAGTATGTAAAAAGTGAGGAGGATGGGTAGCTAGATTAGTACTTAATTATATAGGTCATTATATAGGTTAGGTGGGAAGGTATAGACTAATCAAAGATTCAAATTCTAGTCCACTTATCCATATATGATCCTACTCTGACCCTAGCCCCATCACAATCTTATGGAAAAGACCTCATGATATTGGTATGCATGAATTGAATGATTGTTGCTTGTTAGATGAAGAACAAATCTTGGAAAACATGATTAGTAGAGAATTGAGTGAATCAACCCCTAAACACTTGAGTGAATAGAGTAGATACACATCCAGTGGGGGTTTGATTGCTCAATTACATGTATTCACCACTGTCATCTATGTTCATGCAAGTTTGTAAATCCCTATGATAACTCCATACAATTGTGGGTCGGATTTAGTTTCCATTGTTTGAGCCCTTTGTGCTTACATATATTCTCTTGGAATTGGGGTTGTTTTGACCAAGCATTTGCATTCATATAAATAGTTTGCATTTAGGCAGTTGATAAACCCCGATTTTGTGATTTATCTTGTGCTTATTTTGGGGAATTTTGTCACCTTTTCTCGCATTTATTCAATGAAATAGCATGATTTTGTAATTCTCCCTTGAATTTTGCTTAAGTATAAAAATATGCTTTTTAGGCCCTAAATTGGTGATTTTAATTCACTTTAATTCCATTCGATGCCTTGATGTGTTTGATGAGTGAATTCAGGTCCATAAGGCAAGTATTGGATGGAAGAAATGAGGAGAAAAGCATACAAAAAGGGAGAATGCATGAAGAAACAAAGATTGGAATTGCACCAAAGGACGCGCACGCGCACACGCAAAAGCGGTTTCACCAATAGACGTGCACGCGTACACGACACGTCCGCGTGGGTTGAGAATTTGCCAATCAACGCGCACGCGCACATGGCGCGCACGCGCACATGGCGCGCACGCGCCGATACTCTCACGTGGCCCACTTGAAGGCAAAATGTTGGGGGTAATTTTTAGCTGCCCAGGCCCAAATCCAACTTGTTTCTGAGTGTATTTCATGCAGAATTGAAGTCCAAGCAAAGGGGGAGCAATTAGTTTAGCCAACATGAGCCTTTAGTTAGTTTTTTAGATAGAGAAGCTCCCTCTTCTCTTTAGAATTAGGTTAGGATTAGGTTAGATTATTTTAATTTCATGTTTGACTACTTGATCTCATCTTACTTCTTTGATAATTTCTCATCTCTACATCTTGACTCTCTTAGTTTTTATGTTAATTTCTCATTTTGCTCTCTTTTGTGGTGATGACTCATGTTGGATTTATTTACAATTAATGCAATTTTGATGTTGATGTTTCTTTGGTTGATGAATTGAGTTGTGATCTCCCTTTCCTGCAATTAATAGTGGTAGATTTTAGTATCCTTGCAATTTATGATGTTGACTTTTATTGCATTCTAAGTGTTTGATGAAATGCTCTCTTTAATTTTTTAGTAGTTTTGTCAACTTTTGGCCTAAGCCAAGGGACTTGAGTGATCTTAAGTTTTTGGGCATAATGGGTTTGGTGATTTGAGAACCCTAGGTGATCAATTTGAAGCCCATTGACGCTAACCCACTACTAAGCCAATTAGTAGGTAGGTTAGGACTTAGGGGTGGATGTGATCAAGCCTATTTGACAAACTTCAAGTCTAGGAGTAAATGTTACGTACTTAAGGCTTCGGGAAGTAGACTTAATGGGTTGGTCTCTCATAATTGTCAATAATTGGTTTGTTAACTAGGATGGTGATCTCAAGTACCCCAAGTCTTAGCCAAGAGTTCTTTATTTTGCTTTCTTTACTTACTCAATCAGTTTACTTTCTTGCCATCTCATAAACAAAACCCCCTTTTTCTACCGCATCATAGCCAATACGCATGCATTACATTGTTTCCTAGGGAGACGATCCGGAGTCCAAATACTCTGGTTAAAATTCATTGGGGTTTGTTACTTGTGACAACCTAAATTTTTGTATGAAAGGACTATTGTTTGGTTTAGAAACTATACTTTACAACGAGAATTCATTAGTGGAATTCTAGACCACACAAAAGTTCGTTCATCAAAATGGCGCCGTTGCCGGGGATAAAATGGTGCTATGTTATTGGCTATTGTATATATTGTGAATAGCTTGAACTTTGGTTTGTTTACCAGTTTTTACTAGTTAGGATTTTATTTTCTTTATTTTTTTTATTGCCCTTTGTTTTTATTTTCTCTTTCATTATGAATTCTCATCCTTTTTGCTATGAGTGTAGTTCAAACTATGTTGTAGGAAATGGAAGCTATAATGAGGATATGTATCAAGGATTTGAGAATCAAGGATGGGAGGAACCTCAAGCTTATGAACAACCTTCATGGCAATAACCTCCTACGAACTCTTATGGGTATAATTCTGATCCTAATGTATACCAGTCCAATGTGTGTGATGACCCTTATTGTGGTTGTCAACCACAATCATCATATGCATGTGACCCGATTCCTTGATATAGCCACACATCATACTCACAAGCTTCACATCACCATTCAACTCTACATGACCATAACTCATACACACCATATCAACTACCATTCATATCACATATAGACCAACCACCATCCCAATACCAATATTCCCAAGAACCACAAATTCCACATACACCACCTCAAGAACTTCACCAATATGAACCACCTTCCGATTACGACAATATTCCCTTAACCAATGAATTCTCTCTTCCAACACCACCTCCCGACGAAGCCTGCATATTAGAACTGAGAGACCTTGAATCTCGCATCTTAAGGCGGCAAGAGGAGGATGAAACTAAGTTTAAGTGGCTAAGAGCAAGGATAGCTAGTATGGTGGAAGCCGTGAATCACTTAACGTCCCACCTAAGTTCATGCACCATAAGTACCCCCATTGTTGAATTTGGAGAAACAATCAAGGAGCTTAGTGAGGATAGGAACTTGAAGCTCCATGGTGAGGAAGAAGAATTGAAGCAAGAAGGGCAACAAGAGGAGAAGATAGAGATTAGCGAACAAAAGGAAGTAGTGGATGGATGTTTAGGATACGTTGAGCACATAAAGGAATCTCAAATTGAAGAACCCTCTTCCAAGAAGTTTGGAGGTGATATTGAAGAGAAGAGTACTGTTGCAGAAGTAAACAAAGAGTTGAAGGAAATTGATCAAGAAGTGGATTCCATCACTAGTGATTTTTTGCCTATGTTGATCAATTCCCTTGACGATCTTGTTGAACCTTCCCCCAGTGGATCAGAAATCAAGGTTGAGGAAGACTTGAAACCTCCAAAGCCTACTGAGGGTGAAGAACTTGGAGAAGTATTCCAAGCAACAGGCGCTCCTATCTATGATGATTCCGAATCAACATATGATCCTTTCGAGTTTGAAGAGTCCTTCCCCAAATTGCCTAGACTTGATGATGAGGTAGATTTCACTATACCTCCTATCTATGATGAGAGTGATGGGGAAGAAGAATGTGATCCTGAGGAAGCTTGGCATGAGGAGGAACTTGAAGAACCTTGCCAAGTGGTGGAAATCTCTAGAAGAGGATGGACGGGAGTAGAGCATGCTTTATCAAGATCTTTGGGAACTCCTCCACCTAATTCGTCATCCAATCCTTTGCTTGAGTGGGTAAAACTTCTAACTCTCAGCTTTATTATCCCAGTTGAGTATGGTTTGCTTGAAACGGATGGCCAACTTAGGGCGCTTTATGGGATTAAGCGAAAGAGGAGGATGTTTAGTGGTTGGCGTTCTAAATCTAGGCTCATTATGGTGGGAAGCTCGAAATTGAAGAGCACGGATTGGTGTAATGCTCAATTAAATGGGTCTAGGAGAATAGTTTGGTGCTTCCATGAGAATTCTGCTTTCTTGTCACCCGGACAAGGTCAAGGCAATCAACTAGAAGATGGGTGCGAGGACAAGATACGGGATCCTGGATTATCCTATGATAGTCAATTTCAGGAGCTCACGTCTTGGAGAGGACCTCACCGAAGCTTAATGAAGAAGGTTGGAACTTCTGACAACCGATTGAAGGACAAGCACTCTTGGAGGTTCAAGGATGGATACAAGCATAAGATACCTTGACAAGAAGCCTCCTAATGTCCAACTTAAGGACTTAAACTAAAAGTGCTTGGTAGGAGACACCCCACCATGGTAAACTCTTTTCATCCTCTTGTAGATATAATGAATGAATGAATTGAGTTCCATTGTATAGAGTTCCTTTACTTTGTAGTGTATTTGCTTTGATTGCTATGGTATCTGTACGTCCTATGCTTTAATTAGGGATAATTCTTTGAATTTGAGTTTTTGCTTGAATAGCAAGTTTTCTCAAGTTGTTTGAAAAATCCCCTATGTTTCAAAATGCGCTTAATCTTGCACCTTAGCTAGTTCTGGAGTTTTAGAGAAGGATGGAAAGTTATGAGGTCTTTTGATGCTCTTTGAAAAAAAAAAAAAACCAAGCCACGCGCAAGCGCATAGCGCGCGCGTGGCGGCTGCTCATTTCAACTATCTGGGCCAAGAACCTGAGAGTTGTGCCACTTTTGGGCCAACTCTGTGTCTCGACCCACGCGGACGCACACTGTACGCGTCCGCGCCACTCCCTGTTTCTTCGCTTACGCGCTGGCATGCTCCGCGCCTCCGTGTCCATTCCATAAGCTCAACCTATCCACGCGAACGCGCACAATGCGCTCGTGCGTCGATGCGTTTCAGCATCACCCAGGCCAAAGGACCCGAGAGTTGTGCCAACTCTGGGCCTCTTTTGTGCCTCTGGCCCAGCATACCTGCGCGGACGCGCACCGTACGCGTCCGCACCAACCCCTAACTCTGCCATCCACGTGTAGGCACGTATGGCGCCTCCGTGCCACTTCCCTATTTCTATCACCCAGGCGGATGCGCACGGTGCGCGCTCGCGTGGATTTAAAAATTCCATTTAACCAGGGACGCGAAGCCCTAGCGCATTCGTGCAATCCCCATTCGTTCCCTTCATCCCCAACGTTCCATTTCCCTCCATCTTCAACTTCACCTCTGAGCAACCAACCACCGGCGGACCTCCGGCGAGCGGTCTGCAACCATCACCGCCGTCGTTACCCCCCGACCCCCTCTTTCTCTCTCCCTTTCTCTCCTTCACTCGACCCTCTCTGTCTCTACTCTCTCTTTCACAGCCAGCCTCAGCGCCGCCCCAAGCACCGTTGATAAACCCCAATTTTGTGGTTTATCTTGTGCTTAATTTGGGGGATTTTATCACCTTTTCTCACATTTATTCAATGAAATAGCATGGTTTTGCAGTTCTCCCTTGATTTGTGCTTAAGTGTAAAAACATGCTTTTTAGGTCCTAAAATTGGTGATTTTAATTCACTTTAATTCTATTCGATGCTTTGATGTGTTTGTTGAGTGATTTCAGGTTCATAAGGCAAGTATTGGATGGAAGGAATGAAGAAAAAGCATGCAAAGTGGGAGAACTCATGAAGAAATGAAGGAACCGTAAAGCTGTCATGCCTGACCTCTTCGCACTCAATCGACCATACCATGAGCTACAGAAGTCCAAATATGGCGGTTATAGTTGCATTAGAAAGCTAACATCCGGGGATTCGAAATGATATAAAATTTGCCATATGTTACTTCGCGCTCAGGGGCGCGCACACGCCATGTACGCGTGCGCACCGATGCTGTCTGTGGCCCACTAAAGTGAAATCGCCCCCAGCGATTTCTGAAGCACTTTAGGCCCAAACCAACTCATTTCTAATGCTATTTCATACAGAATTCAAGTTTGGACAAAGGGGGGAGCAATTGTTTGGTAGTATAGCATCATGTAGGTTAGTTTCTAGAGAGAGAAGCTCCCTCTTCTCTCTAGAATTAGGTTAGGTTAATTTTCATCTTATATCTAGGTTTAATTCATGCTTTGATTTACTTTTCCTTTACAATTTCTTGTTCCTCTACTCTTTCTCTCTCTAATTTTGTATTTCATTCTTGTAATTGCTTACTTTGTTGTTGATGCACTCTTTCTTCTTCTATTTTCCTTTAATGCAATTTATGATTCATGTTCTTTTATTATTGATTTGCTTTATTGTTGGTTAATTCCTTGCAATTGAGTAGTGTAGATTTACATTCCTTGCAATTTACTATGCTTTCCTTTTATGCCTTCCAAGTGTTTGACAAAATGCTTGGTTGGGCTTTAGAGTAGAATTTTGTGCTCTTGGCTTGGTGAGGTAACTTAGGAACTCTTGAGTTACTAATGTCCAAGTGATTGACTATTGGGAGCCATTAACGCTAGATATCACTAATTGAATCAGTGTAGAACTAGGACTTATGGACTTGGATTGACATAGCTCACTTGACTTTCCTTTACTACTAGTTAGAGGTTAACTTAGTGGGGTTAATTCTTGCCAATTCTCATGTTGTGGTTAGTGATTAGGATAGAGATCCTTGACCACCTAACCTTGCCAAGACCTTTTTGTTAGTTTATTTCCTTTGCCATTTACATTTCTTGTCCAAGCATTGGTGGATGTTCAAGGATGGATTCAAGCACAAGCCACCTTGATGAGGAGCTCCCCATAAGTCCAACTTAAGGATTATAAACAAAAGTGCTAGGTGGGAGACACCCCACCATGGTAACATCTTTTCATTTTTTCTTTTGTACATATTGGTAAAATAGGTTTAATCTCATGTTTTGATTGATTTGTTAAGTTTGTTTGGTAATCTAGTAGGTTAAATAAGGTTTTATGATATTTTGGTTGTTGTTTGGAGGTTTGGAATGCTTGGTTTGGTGCAAAAACATAGAAAAATTTTGAAAAAAAAAAAAAACAGAGCACCACCCACGTGCACGCGCACTTCACGCATACGCGTGAATCAAGCAATTTCGGCCATCCACGCGGACGCGCCATGTACGCGTACGCGTGGATTGATTTTTCCACTTGCCATACATTCACCCGAGAGTTGTTCCTGAAGTGTGCCAACTTTGTGCCCCAAGGCACACGCACGCGTACCTTGCGCGTCCGCGCTGACTCTCTGCTTTGCCATGCACGCGTACGCGTCAGTTGCGCGTACAAATCACTTCCATTTTCATCAATCCACGCTTACGCGCACATGACGTGCACACGTGGATTGGCCTGTTTCACTCATCTTTTTTTCTTCTCCTCTTTTCATTTCTTTCCTTCTTCTCTTCTCTTTCCACCCTTCAATCATCATCCAACACTACTAAGCATCATGTAACACCATTTCTTTTAGTTAGTTAGTTAGTTTAATTTTTGTTTTCTATTATAAGTGTTGGATTACTAATCTTGTTTATCATTTACTACTGCTTATTACTAATGGGATGTTAGTTTAATATCATTGTTGTTAATGTCATTGTTGGATTCCTTTGTTGAGGTTGCAATTTATTACTTGGTCTTGAATTTTCATGTTGAACATTTGTGAATACCAAGTACATGTTATGTTGCCTTCATGCATCTTAACTCTTTGAATTGCATGTTTTGGCCACCATGCATTCATCATCCATTGTTAGGCAATTGTATATTCTCATTGCATTTTTTTAGGTGATGCTTGTTTATGGTTTACCCTTATTCACATCACTTATTTCATACATTGAGATTGTGAAATTGAGAAATTGGATTGAAAGCTTACCTAGTGACATATTTTTGAGCTTTGTAAAGCTTTGTGGGCCATTCTTGCTATGTGATTGATTTCCACTTCTATCTTCTTTGTCCTAAGTTCCATAGCATCCATGTGTTTCACCTCTATGCCACTTAGGTGTTGCAACAACTTCAATACGTGTCATTGATTGTTGTGTGAGTTTCATATACCATTTTATTCACTAAGTCTACCTACACATCAATCAATGTCCATGCATTATCCAATTTCACAACTGCTTGATTAATTGCTTGAATGCTTTCATGCCTCTTCGCTACTTGTGTGATTGACTTAACCTACAAGTCTTTTAAAGTATCTCAAGCACACTAGAATGAGTGAAGTGCATGTTTTATTTTGTATAATTGTGACATGATTTTTAAATACTAGGGTGTGAGTTCTAAACCGCATGCAAGTTAGGACCCACACACGTATTTTTCATTAATGTCACACTTATTCACTCACTCATTTCTAGTGATTTACCTCATTCCAATAATTCACGCTTCTTTGCTTTTGTATTTTCTCATCTTACGGTGTTTATTTTGTTTTTCATGATTGATGCACCATAAGCAAAAATGGAAGCAGGAGGAAGAACACGCAGCAACCAGTTGACCTACCAACTGAAGGTAGCAACTAGGAAAGTCGCCGAACCCCCTTGTTCATCTTTGGATGCACCGAGGACGGTGCAAACTTTTAAGTGTGGGTAGGTCGTCCGACCGCTCGGCATTTTTGGGTGACAAGTGTCTAATCCCACACTTTTGCATTTCATTTTTAAGGTGTTTTAGGATTTTTGGTTGCATTGCATATGTATATATTAAGCTTAGTCAAAATCATGATATTTTCCAAGGATTTTATCTACAGGGCACCCCAATTGAAAAAAAAAATTTTTTAGAACTTGCTTGAATTATATACTTTGTGGAATATGATTTTTGAGCTAAGAACACAAGCATGTGAGATTTGAGCCTAATTGTGTGGTTACATCATATATAACCACTTATTTTCATTCTTTTGTGCATTATTCTCTTCCTATGATTGTAATTTTTGATTTGTTTGATTCTTTATGTCCATTACTTTATGTATACATGCATTTATATGATTGAGGCCATTGTTCAAATAGCTCACTTACCCAAATAAGCCTACCTTTTATCTTCCATTGATAACCAATTTGAGCCTATGCTTAACCCATTTATTCTTAATTGTAGCACATTACAAGCCTAAGTGAAAAAACAATAAATATCCCTTAATTTGGATCTTTGATTAGCTTAGGCTAGTGAGAGTGTTTATCATTTGATTTTGGGAGAGTTGGGAACATTGGGTAGAGAAAAAAGTGTGTTTTTGTATTTGTGTTGAGAATCTTGGGAATTGGGTACATACTCATGTATTAATCATGTGTAAACCATATGCATTAATGTTCTTGTATATATATTTTAGTTTGAAAAGAAAAAAAATTTAATGAAAAAAATAATAATAAAAAAAAGAAAAAAATGACGAATGAAAATAAATAATAGAAATAAAAAAAAAAGAAAGACAAAGAATTGCAATAAAAAGGGGACAAAATGCCCAAAGCAAGGTTCAATAAAAGTCAATGCATATGGGTGGTGATCAAAAAGAGAATGCATGAGTGTGTGAAGAATGGGTAGTTAGGTTTCTTTAGAATTGTATAGGTTGTCATAGGTTAGGTGGGAAGTTTAAGTTAATCTAAGATTCAAATTTCAAGCCCACTTGACCATATGCATCCTACCTTGACCCTAACCCCATTACAACCTATGGGAAGTCCTCATGATATTTGTATGCATGCATGAAATAATTGTTGATTGTTAGATGAAAAAAAAATCTTGGGAAATATGATTAGGGGAGGATTGAGTGAATCAACCCCATACACTTGAGTGACTAGAGCGGATACACATCCAGTGAGGGTTCGATTGCTCAATTACATGTTTCCACCCATGATCATCTCTTTTCTTGCAAGTTTGTAAAATCTTTTTAATAATTCAATTCAATTGTGGGTTGAGTGATTGGTATTACCTTAGCCCTTGTGTTTGTATATGTATTATTGGAAATTGATTTATTTTGACTAAGTGGATGCATTCATGTAGATAGATTGCATATAGATAGGTTGCATGTAGTTAGTTTGCATTGAATAAATGTTGATGTCCCTTTGCTTCTTTCTTGATTTTAGCATGAGGACATGCTTCTTTTAAGTGTGGTGAGATTTGATAAACCCTAATTTTGTGGTTTATCTTGTGCTTAATTTGGGGGATTTTATCACCTTTTCCCACATTTATTCAATGAAATAGCATGCAATTCTCCCTTGATTTGTTGATATGTGGTCAGGAGGACATTTTCATCATCTTAGAGCTAAGGGACGGAATGATAATCTTGTCATATTCAAGGATCTGAATTCTAGAAGAATTGTTGCCCTTTCAGCACCACTATTTTTGAGACGGACTCTTGGTCTTCTAGATGTCCAAGACTGGCATGAATGCATTGTGGAAACATATACCTCAGGACTCCTTTTGATATTAGCCTTGTCCATCAAATATAAAAACTCATTGTGGTACTCCATCACTGATTGTGAACCTTGTTGCAACTTACAAAATCTTCCAAAAAATTCATTGTGGTAAGATGATGGTACAACTCGATTCCTCATGTGGTATGATGATGGCACAAACTGTCTCCTCATGATTTTCTTCATCTTCTCCCAGCTGCAAATTGGACTCTTTCCTTACCGTCTTCTGGATCTTCCTAATTCAGTCCACCATATACGGGCATCATCGGAAAAATTGGCTTGTACTAGTCGAACCTTCTTTTCCTCTGAAAGGATGCAAGTTGCAAAAAACGACTCTACCTTTCTTTCCCATTCGAAATAAGCTTCAAGGTTGTTCCTCCCTTTAAATGCAGGGATTTTCAACCGAAAACCCTTTTTCACATATGAGATTCCGTCATCATCACTTTCGTACTCAATCATATTTTTTTTTGTTTTTTTTTCAGACACTGACTTAAAGATAGAATAATTGCAAAAACAAAATTAAAAAAAGAAAAAAATTTTCGTTTTTTTTTGGTTTGACTCTAACATGAATTTACAAAAAAAAAAGACTAAACAAGACCCATGGAACGTGTAGATAAATAAGAATTTACCTACGACCTGTAACTGATACCAGATGATAAGGATTTATGTTGGGCATTAAGGGTTTAATACATTCAAAGTAGTAAAATCCTAATGGAAGGGGGGACAGAAAAGAATGGGATTAAAAGAGGAATTTATTAGCATAAAGAGACACAGCGGAAATATAAAGGATAGATAAAGGTTTTTCCTACTAGACCTCTAAGATACCTGTTCTTAGCAACCTAGGTCACCGGAAAGGATTCCCTACTAGACCTTCAAAGAACTTGTCCTTGATAACCTAGATCAGAGGGATGAAAATTGAATCACTCAATTTTCTCCATGCAACAAGCGAAGCAAATCACTCACCTCACTTAATCACACTAAAAAAACGTGCATAAAGCACTAAGGAAATTTTATTCATCAAAGTTATCAAAAATTGTCTCACCAGAAGGTGTTTAAATAGATCCCAAACAAACTAGCTAAAAGATAAGATAAGATAAGATAACTAATTTAAATCAGATTTGATCTTATTGGATTAGATCATATTTGATTTAAATTTTAAAATCCTAAAGATATGATAACTAATTTAAATCAGATTTGATCTTATTAGATTAGATCAGATTTGATTTAAATTTAAAATCCCTAAAAATACTACTAAGCAAATCAAAAGTAAATCAAATCTTCCAACAAACTCTAACAACGAAACAAATCAAAATAAATGCCTAAAAATTCGAAAATTAATAATAAATTATGCCTCCCATTAAATTTGAAAAGCATTATTGGGCTTCTTGCTGTCCTGACTTAGCCCAATGGGCCTTATGAATTGTTGCCCCTTCAGCACCACTATTTTTGAGACGGACTCTTGGTCTTCTAGATGTCCAAGACTGGCATGGCACAATTCTTCTAGAATTCAGATCCTTGAATATGACAAGATTATCATTCCGTCCCTTAGCTCTAAGATGACGAAAATGTCCTCTTGACCACATATCATTTGTGCTTAAGTGTAAAAACATGCTTTTTAAGCCCAAAAATTGGTGATTTTAATTCGCTTTAATTTCATTCGATGCCTCGATATGTTTTTTGAGTGATTTCAGGTTCATAAGGCAAGTATTGGATGGAAGAAATAAAGAAAAAGCATGCAAAGTGGGAGAACTCATGAAGAAATGAAGGAACCGTAAAGCTGTCAAGCTTGACCTCTTCGCACTCAATCGACCATAACTTGAGCTACAGAGATCCAAATGAGGCGGTTCCAGTGGCGTTTGAACGCTAACATCTGGGGCTTCGAAATGATTTAAAATTTGCCATATGTTACTTCGCGCTCAGGGGCGCGCACACGCCATGTACACGTGCGCGCCGATGCTGTCCGTGGCCCACTAAAGTGAAATCGCCCCTAGCGATTTCTGAAGCACTTTGGGCCGAACCCAACTCATTTCTAATGCTATTTCATGCAGAATTCAAGCTTGGACAAAGGGGGGAGCAATTGTTTGGTAGTATAGCATCATGTAGGTTAGTTTCTAGAGAGAGAAGCTCCCTCTTCTCTCTAGAATTAGGTTAGGTTAATTTTCATCTTAGATCTAGGTTTAATTCATGCTTTGATTTACTTTTCCTTTACAATTTCTTGTTCCTCTACTCTTTCTCTGTCTAATTTTGTATTTCATTCTTGTAATTGCTTACTTTGTTATTTATGCACTCTTTCTTCTTCTAATTTCCTTTAATGCAATTTATGATTCATGTTCTTTTATTATTGATTTACTTTATTGTTGGTTAATTCCTTGCAATTGAGTAGTGTAGATTTACATTCCTTGCAATTTACTATGCTTTCCTTTTATGCCTTCCAAGTGTTTGACAAAATGCTTGGTTGGGCTTTAGAGTAGAATTTTGTGCTCTTGGCTTGGTGAGGTAACTTAGGAACTCTTGAGTTACTAATGTCCAAGTGATTGACTATTGGGAGCCATTAACGCTAGATATCACTAATCGAATCAGTGTAGAACTAAGACTTATGGACTTGGATTGACATAGCTCACTTGACTTTCCTTTACTACTAGTTAGAGGTTAACTTAGTGGGGTTAATTCTTGCCAATTCTCATGTTGTGGTTAGTGATTAAGATATAGATCCTTGACCACCTAACCTTGCCAAGACCTTTTCGTTTACATTTCTTGTCCATCATCTCAAAAACCCCAAAAATATCTTCATAGCCAATAATTAAACACTTCATTGTAATTGCTTGTGAGACGACCCGGAGTCTAAATACTCCAGTTAATTTTCATTTGGGATTTGTACTTGTGACAACCAAAATTTAATTTGATTTGAGAATTGACTATCGGTTTGGACTATATTAACAACGGAATTATTTTATGAAATTCCGAACCGGTATAAATCTTCACTATCAACCGCCGCGACCACCAGTGTCGCCGGCGCGAGCTTCACAGTGACGTCAAATTACCACTCCACTTCACCTTTCTTTCATTTGCCCCGTTCAGTTTCTGCATTCCATGTTCCATGCCCCCCTGTTCTGCATCCTTTTTACTGCTTACTGTTAATTATATTAGTTTAGTTAGATTAGCTTAGTTAGTTAGTTTAGTTTGATTTAGGTGGTTAGCGAATCTGGGCTGAGTAGTGGATTTAGGCTTGTTTGAATTTCTGTTGCTATGCGAAATTGCTCTGTTTTGTTGCATTACTCCATGTTCATTTAATCTGTTGATGCTGCTTACTTGTAATGGATTGGTGAAGGGAATGCTGATTGAAGCAACTGCCCCTGTTTTCTCTGCTGTTTGATTTGCTTTGTTGCTGAACTATTGGCTGTCTGTTACATCCATGTGAGCTCATATATATGATTTTGTGTTTCTAATTGTTGATGAACTCATATGGAATCTAATTTGACTGTTTGAATTTGGAAAATAGCCAATTTGCTGCTAAAATGCTGCCAGATTTTTCTCAACCATTGTCCTTGAACTGACCTTGTTTGATGGGTGTAGTAACTTCTAGTTAATGATTTCTATTCAATTAGAATTTTGTTTCTTAAATGGTTTTGTAAAATCCTCAAGGGTATGTGTTCCGAGGGTTACCTGAAACTGGAGGTCGATCTCTGATGAGATCTTTCGTACTGGTCAGAGATGACGTGTCCGGCTGGCTGGTGGCGGCTGGAGCTGTTGTGCCTGACTTGTTGGACTTGCTGCACTGCTGATCCTTGGTCACCGGAGGGTGGGGGTACCTGCAAGAGATTCCGATGCTTAAGTTAGCACGGGTATTAAGCAGGTTTTTATGTTGAATCAGAGTATATGTTATACCTGGGTGCTCCAGTGTATTTATAGTAGTTGTAGAGTGACCCTTCTAGATAAGATAAGTTAGTTATCTTATCTTCTCTTTATCTTTGAGTTGAGGTCAGCTTTTCTTCAAGGGAACCGCCCTTATCTCTATAGGCTTGGACGGCCTTTGGATTTGGGTCGTGTTCCTCTACTTGGGCCCTTTATGGGCTTTTCTGTCGATATGGCCGAGTTCTTTAAGAAGAAGTCGGTCCGCTTGACCTGAAGAGGTCGGTCGCTTTGTCGTTTTAATCATCCCAGGTCGGATAGCTCGACCCAGGGTATGAACAGTGCCCCTGCTTGAGCTCGGTCTTCTTTGTCGAGATCGAGTCCTTAACTTCTTGTAGCGAAGCCGAACTCAAGCATTTTGTCGACTCCTTTTTGTAGCAACTTTTGAATGTAGAACATTTTTCCTCTATAAGCGCGCGCTTTTGTATTAGCGCTTTTTTGGGAATGCAAGCGGTTTTAATATCCGCATTTAATTGGCATTTAATTGCCCCGTTTCCCCTAACTTCTCTATTTTTGAATTTTGCATTTCAAGAAACAGTTTCTCTCCTTCGCCCTTTTCGTAACTTCTTCGCACTTATTCATTTTCTGCCTTTCACCCTCATTTCACCTTTTCTTGCGACGTCTCTTGGTGATTTTCTGAAGCTTCTATTTTTGCCTGGAGTTTTGTAGTTTCGTGTTTCTCTCTGTGATACTGCTTTTGTTCGTGCTTTTTTGCTCGTGAGAAGGCAATTCCAGACTTCGTCTTCCATCCTTAATTTCCCTGAAGCTTTGCTACTTTTTCCAGGTTGGTACTAGCTTTCCTGCTTCTTTCATAGCTTCGTCTTCAGTTTTTTAGTGA
The DNA here is from genome assembly GCF_059453495.1 of Arachis ipaensis. NCBI lineage: Eukaryota > Viridiplantae > Streptophyta > Magnoliopsida > Fabales > Fabaceae > Arachis > Arachis ipaensis. The sequence continues at coordinate 74,894,476 of NC_142441.1, read as the reverse complement.
AGCTTTGATTTTGCATGTTTGAAAGTTTGAATCTTTTTCGTGGTCTTGTATTTGCTTGTCACTGTAATGTGTTTTCTCTGACTTCCTTTTACGCATTCTTTTAGTATTTCCGTCGAGGCTCTCTAGGGTTTTGCTTCTGGTTGTTTTCTGTCTGCTATCAATAGTGAATCTGCCTCTGTTCCTCGCTTTGTTTGGAGATTTCTTTTTGATTCTGACAAAGTTTGCACTTTTGATGATTTCTACTTGGCGTGTTCGATGTTGGTGCTTGCTCTTTGCTAATGATTTTTTGTTTGATTTCGAAAAAGTTTGTGCCTTTGCTGTTTTTCCGCTGATAAATTGTAGGGGGTGGACCTTTTGCATTTTTTGCTTCCTTTGTTTTCTTTCTGGATTTTATTTTGATGAGTGCCGGGATGTAGGTTGTAGAAATAACTTAAAGATCTTGCTTTGTTTACTGCCTCCAAGGGATGCCCCAAGACCTTTGTCTTGAGTCTTGGGGTTTTCCCTTTTTGTTTATCCGCCCGTCGAGTTGTTTTACCCTCTATCCGAGATATTTTTAAGTAATCCATTCTTCTTTTCTTTTTGTAGGATTTAGTTGACCTCATGTCTTCCCGAAATAACGTTGTAGAGATGCCTTCCCAGGTTCCCGCGGGTATGGCCGATTGGGTGGACTCCATGGTTCTCATGTGTGTCTCGCTGATTGATTCTGAATTTTGTGCTCAGCTTAGGCAGTTTCATAGTGTCTGTAGTAATTCTGGTGATGAGAAGAACTATGAACTTGTATCTCCCTCTTCTGACGAGAGAGTCTGCTTTTCAACTCGGGTTATTGATGGTCACCCTTTCTTTTATGCTTATGATTTTTTCTTTGGTCAGCTGGGTATCACCCTTCCTTTTACCAAATTTGAAAACCGACCTGTTACGGTCTTATAATGTTGCCCCTTCTCAACTTCACCCCATTTCCTGGGGTTTTATTAAAATTTTCCAATTGTTGTACAATGGTTTTGGTATTCCTGCTTCCCAATCTCTCTTTTTCTATCTTTTTGTCTTGACTAAGCCCGGTGTGGTAAAAAAGAAGTCAGCTTGGGTCTCCTTTCGTTCTCCCCAGGGAAAGAAGGTTTTTTCCATGTTTGACGAGTCGTTCCGTGATTTTAAAAACTACTTCTTCAAGGTCCGAGCTGTTGAAGGAGCTCGCCCCTTTTTTCTGGATGAAAATGACGAACCTGCTTTTCCCTTGGAATGGAAAAAAGACGTGAGGGTCTCCAGGTATTCGTGGGAGATGTTGGATGATGCTGAGCAAGCCTTTGTGACTATCCTGGAAGAACGCTGGGGTCAACCTCCCCACCTTGACACAAAGAAATTTCTAACCAATCCTTCTCTTCTTCAAACTGAACTGGGTATCTTTGTGTTTTCTTTATTATCCGTGTATGTTGCTTGTAGCTGTCTTTCCGACTTGTCCAACTTGTAACTGATTTTCTGTTTTATTTGCAAAAGCAATGAAGAATAGTGAATCCATGAAAGCTTTTAAGAGGGCGCAGAGGGCGACTGTTGCCAGAAATGTTGCTGCCAAGGCGGCTGGGGAGGGATCCTCCCAAGTGCGCGAGAAGCCATCAGTGCAGAGTTCCGCCGGGGTGAAGAAGGTGATCCCTACACCCCGAGTTCGTTTGGTAGATCCTCACATCACCTCTGCTGCTCCTTCTGTTGCTCCTCCCAATAAAAAACAAAAGACTGCTGAGCCCTTTGACCTCGATGCTCCTGATTTTAATGCTATTGAATTCGTGGATCAACAAATCGGTCCCTACGGCGCTCTCTCTATGGACGATGTGTCCATCCTCCATCACTTGGAGTTTATTGCCCGAAATCATGTGAAGATGGCGTATATGTCGGCTGCCATATATCGGACTGCTCAGAATCTCCCTCTCCACGCTACTAAGGCGTTTATGGAGGAGGCGAAACAAGAGTTTGATCGGATAAAGGAGTTAAAGGAGGAGTTTGAGACGAAGGTAGCTAAGCTGGAGAAGGACTTGAAGAATGAGGAGGCGAGTTCTCAGTCATTCGCGGCTTCTTTGAGGTTGGCTGAGGACGCCGTCCTGATGCTCAAGGAGAGTTACCTTTCATCTTATTGGGAGGTGATGCGCCTGAGGGGGGAGCTTGACAGTGTTCGGGAAGATTATGCTGAGCTCCAAAGTCATCTTGTTGGCAGCGTGACTGCTGCTTATGAGAACTTGAGGGAGCAAGTTCAGGTCATTGCTCCCGAGGCCGACCTTACCCTTTTTAGCCTGGATAATGTAGTCAGAGATGGCAAGATTGTCCCTGATGATGAGGGTGATGATGATGATGTTGTTCCTCCCCCTGTGTTCTCTACCAAAGTGCAGACCTCTTCCGTTCCCCCTGCTGTGCCCGACTCGGATTGCCAGATCCTAAATCGAGAGGATGGAACTGTGGATGCTGTGCCAATCCAGACATGTCCTCCTTCTCCTTGTCCTGATGCTGCCAAGAAGGCTCCTGATGCTTGCTGATCTCTTTCCTGGGAATTTGTGTAGTTGGCCCGGCTTGTGGGCTTTTTAAAACTTTTTTATTTATTTACTGACACTTTCCTAGTTGCTTTTCTAGCAACTTTTATTCTAACAAACAAAAAAGGTGGCTCGCCACCCTTAGATTTTGCTGGCCTTTGAGGCTTTTGCAACTTTTGCAGATTTTATATAATGCCTTTTGATTTGACATTTTTCTGTTTTCTGCTGATGTGTGATATCTTGCGGCTCGACCTCCTTGGGTTATTTTGTTGTTTGTAGCTTGAATCCTTTGAGGTTACGATTTGTGGGGTCCAACTTGTTTCTCGGTTTTCCGTATTTGTGACCGGTTCCTTTGCGTTGGTCCCTTTCTAAGTTATTATTGTAATCCTCTCTTTCAGAGATTACTTTTATAACTTGTTTGTAGGAGATTGACTTCGTCAGGTCGATCTCTTTTTCAGTTATTTTTGTAATCCTCTTTCTTAGACCTTTGTCAGGTCTCTTTCAGGGATTATTTTGATAACTTTTCAGTAGTAGGAGTCCGACTTGGTTATGTCGGTCTCCCTTAAGTTATTTTTTGTAGTCCTCTTTCTTGGATCTTTGTCAGATCTCTTTTAGGGACTACCTTAATAACTTTTCAGTAGTAGGAGTCTGACTTGGTCATGTCGGTTTCCCTTAAGTTTTTTTTTGTAGTCCTCTTTCTTGGATCTTTGTCAGATCTCTTTCAGGGACTACTTTAATAACTTTTCAGTAGTAGGAGTCCGACTTGGTTATGTCGGTCTCCCTTAAGTTATTTTTTGTAGTCCTCTTTCTTGGATCTTTGTCAGATCTCTTTCAGGGACTACCTTAATAAATTTTCAGTTTTGGGCTGACTTTGTTATGTCGGGCCCTTCTAAGTTAAAGTAATCCTCTTTAATAGGGTTGGCCAGACCTCTTTCCAGGGTTTACTTATAACTTGGTTTGACTTGGTTCAACTTCTCAATGTTCGACCAGTCTTTAAGTTATTATTTTAGCAATCCGTAAGACCTCGTCAGGTTCTTTTTTAGATCACTTTCGATAACTTCTTACATTATTCTGTGTTCATCTTTTCTGATTTGTAGAAAGTGGTTGTCATCTCTAGATCGTCCTTTGGGTGAATTGCGTTTTCACCTTTATCGGACGATTGTCTTTATCGTGATCGTGCAGTGAAATTCTTTTTCACTTTCTGCCGATCTGTTGCCTTATAATCGGATGATGAATGCTTCAGATTAATGCGTCTTGAAATCTTTGTAGAATATCTAAAATATATTTTATTTAAAGGAACAGTGCAAATAGATACATATGGGATTAGGATGAACTTGGTGCCTCATTAAAAAACCTTTTTCAGGAAAAAGAGTGCATCCAATGATGAGATCTTTTATCTCTTCTTAACTGTAGTACGTTCTTAGGTTGCAAGCGTGCCACGACCTGGGAAGCTCTCATCCATCGAGTTCAGACAGTCTGTAGTAGCCCTTTCCAAGTACTTCTACAACTCGGTAGGGTCCTTTCCAGTTTGCTACCAGCTTTCCTTCTCCTGGTCGAGTTGTTCCGATATCATTTCGGATTAGGATGAGATCATTCTCTGCAAAACTTCTTGGCACTACCTTTTGATTATATCTGGAAGCCATTCAGCGCTTTAGAGCTTCTTCCCTGATCCGAGCTCTTTCCCGGAGTTCGGGTAGCAAGTCGAGCTCTTCTCTCTGAAGTTAGGAGTTTGCTCCCTCATTGTAGTGAACTACTCTGGGCGACCCTTCCTCAATTTCTACTGGAATCATCGCCTCTACTCCATATGCTAATCGGAGGGGGGATTCCTTCGTGGTGGAATGTGGTGTTATTCGATATGCCCATAGGACCTGTGGAAGCTCTTCTACCCTGGCTCCCTTTGCATCTTGTAATCTCCGTTTTAATCCGGCCAGTATGACTTTGTTAGCAGCTTCGGCCTGTCCGTTGGCTTGTGGATGTTCAACGGAGGTGTACTGGTGCTTTATATTCAAGTCGGCTGCTAGTTTTCTGAAGCCTGCATCTGTGAATTGAGTGCCATTGTCTGTGGTTATTGAATATGGAACCCCGAATCTCGTGACAATGTTTCTATATAAGAATTTCCGGCTTCTTTGAGCGGTGGCATTGGCTAGGGGCTCTGCCTCGATCCACTTTGTAAAGTAATCTACCCCTACTATGAGGAATTTAACTTGTCTTGATCCCTGTGGGAAGGGGCCGAGAAGATCGAGTCCCCATTTTGCAAACGGCCTAGGCGAGGTCACGCTAATGAGCTCTTCTGGCAGGTCGATGTGAAAGTTGGCATGTTTCTGACATGGTGGGCATGTCTTTACAAATTCTGTGGCTTCTTTCTGTAGAGTTGGCCAATAAAATCCCGCCCGGAGTACTTCTTTGGTGAGAGCTCGTGCTCCGAGATGATTGCCACAAATACCGCCGTGTATTTCTTCTAGCACTTCCTTTGTATTGGAGGTTGGCACGCATTTTAGTAAAGGTGTTGAGATTCCTCTTTTGTACAGGATGTTGTTTATGATGGTGTAGTACTGTGCCTCCCTTTTTAACCTCTTTGCCTCCTTTTCTTCTGTGGGGAGCGTTCCTGTTTTGAGGTAGTTGGCTATAGGGGTCATCCATCCTTGGTCCTAACTTGTTATAGTCAGGACTTTTTCCTCTTCCGAGATTGACAGGTTCTGCAACATTTCCTGGATGAGGCTTCTATTGTTGCCCCCTGGTTTGGTGCTGGCTAGTTTTGAGAGTGCATCAGCTCGGGCATTTTGTTCGTGGGGTATGTGGCAGATCTTATACTCCCCGATTTGTCCGAGCTGTTCTTTGGTTTTATCCAAATACTTTTTCATGGTGGGATCTTTGGCTTGGTAGCTCCCTGTTATTTGTGATGTGACCACTTGTGAATCGCTGTAGATGTTGAGTTTTTGAGCTCCGACCTCTTTAGCTAGCTTCAAACCAGCTAATAATGCTTCATATTCCGCCTGGTTGTTTGAGGCGGGGAACCCGAACTTGAGGGAGAGCTCAACTTGGGTTCCTTGGTTGCTTTCTATTATCACGCCTGCGCCGCTTCCAGTTTTATTTGAAGAACCATCCACGTAAAGGTTCTATTCTGTGGGGGTTTCTAGGGTATCTGTGAATTCTGCGATAAAGTCGGCCAGATATTGTGATTTGATTGCCGTTCGAGCTTCATATTGGAGATCGAACTCTGACAACTCGATTGCCCATTGTAGAATTCTGCCTGCTAGATCTGTTTTCTGCAATATTCCTTTTATGGGTTGGTTAGTTTGAACCTTAATGGTGTGAGCCTGGAAGTACAGGCGGAGTCGTCGAGATGTTAGGATAAGAGTGTAGGCAAATTTTTCTATTTTCTTATAGTTCAACTCGGATCCCTGTAGTGCCTTGCTAATGAAGTAGACAGGTTGTTGCCCATTTTCGTCTTCTCTGACTAGTGTCGAGGCTATTGCCCGGTTCCCTACTGCGAGATACAATATGAGCGGTTCTCCTTCTCGTGGTCGGGATAGGATAGGTGGTCGTCCTAAGAACTCCTTGAAGTCTTGGAAGGCTTGCTCACATTCTGTCGTCTATTCAAACTGTTTTCCGTTTCTTAACGTAGCATAGAAGGGGAGGGATTTTATCGCAGCTCCTGCTAAGGATCGGGATAGGGCGGCCAATCTCCCGTTGAGTTGTTGTACTTCTTTGACACAGGTTGGGCTCTTCATGTTGAGTATGGCTTGACATTTGTCTGGATTTGCTTCAATTCCCCTTTGTGTGAGCATGAAACCTAAGAATTTGCCTGCTTCTACTGCGAAAGTGCATTTTGCGAGATTGAGTCGCATGTTGTGCTTCCTTATGGTGTCGAACACTTGAGCCAGGTCGGATAATAATGTATCTTCGCTCTGTGTCTTTATCAATATGTCGTCCACATAAACTTCCATGATTTTTCCGATGTGATCTGAGAAGACTTTATTCATTAGCCTTTGATAAGTAGCTCCTATGTTCTTGAGACCGAAAGGCATCACGATGTAGCAGTAGTTTGCCTTTGGCGTTAAGAACGAGGTCTTTTCCTGATCTGGTGGATACATGGGGATTTGGTTGTATCCCAAATATGCGTCCATAAACGAGAGGTATCTGTATCCGGAGGAAGCATCTACCAGAGCGTCGATGCTTGGGAGTGGGTATGGATCTTTTGGGCAGGCTTTCTTGAGATCGGTGTAATCGGTGCACATTCGCCACTTCCCATTTGATTTTTTCACCAAGATGACGTTAGCTAGCCATAGTGGGTACTTGACTTCTCTTATAAATCCTGCCTCCAGTAGTGCTTGTACTTGTTCTTCCACAGCTTTGGAACGTTCTGGCATGAGTTTCCTTCGTCTCTGCTGCACCGACCGAGATCCTGGGTAGACCGCCAACTTGTGGCACATTAGCTTAGGGTCTGTGCCTGGCATGTCTGTGGCTTTCCATGCGAAGAGATCGACATTATCTCGTAAGAATTGTATCAGTAATTCTTTTGAGTCTCCTCTTAGGATCGTGCCAATATTGGTCATTTTGTCCGCGGTGTCTCCAATTTGAATCTTCTCTATCTCGCCTTCTGGTCGTGGACGGAGTTCTTCTCGTTGCTGGGCTCCGCCTATTTCAATTGTATGAAACTCTTCTTCTTTGCCTTTGAGGTTTAGGATTTCGTTATAACAGCGACGTGCCATCTTTTGGTCAGCTTTTATCGTGGCTATCCCTTTCGGAGTTGGGAATTTCATACATAGGTGTGGGGTTGAGACTATTGTGCCGAGTTGGTTGAGTGTTGTCCGACCTATGAGAGCATTGTAAGCTGAACTTACATCGACTACGATGTAATCTATTTTGAGGGTCTTGGATTGGTCCCCTTTTCCAAGGTTGTATGTAGTGGTATGTATCCTAGTGGTCGAACCGGGGTATCTCCTAACCCGAACAGACTGTTTGGATATGCTTTAAGTTCTTTTGCTTCTAAGCCGAGTTTATCAAAGGCTATTTTAAATAAGATGTCGGCAGAACTCCCTTGGTCTATTAAGGTGCGGTGTAGGTTGGCGTTTGCCAATATGATGGTGATAACCATGGGATCGTCATGTCCTGTGATGACGCCCAACCCGTCTTCCTTAGTGAATGTTATCGCTGGGATGTTGAGCGCTTCTTCCTCTCCTTCGACATAATATACTTCTTTGAGATATCTTTTGCGGGAGGATTTGGAGATCCCTCCGGCTGCGAATCCACCATGTATCATGTGGACATGTCTTTCTGGTGTCTGAGGTGATCGTTCAGTTCGTCCGTCATCCTCGTCCCTTCATCTTTTTCTTTGGTCATCATCTCGGGTAGCCAGAAATCGATCTAATCTTCCTTCTCTTACTAATTTTTCTATGATATTCTTTAAGTCGAAGCACTCGTTAGTGGAGTGCCCTCGAACTCGATGGTATTCACAATATTCCTTCCGGTTTCCCCTCTCCTTTTGCCTTTGAGTGGTCGCGCTGGGGGGATTTTCTCTGTGTGGCAGACTTCTTTGTATACGTCGACCAGGGATGCCCTGAGAGGGGTGTAATTATGGTACTTTTTGATTTTCTCCCCCTGTCGATCTTCTTTCTTTTTGGATTCCTTGTCTTTATCTCGGTAGGGGTTCCCAGATTTTGAGGTTTCTCCCAACCGAGCGTTTTCTTCCATGTTAATGTATTTTTCTGCTCGCTCCTGTACTTCGTCTAATGAGGTAGGATACTTCTTTGATATAGATTGGCTAAATGGTCCCTCTCGTAGGCCATTGATGAGTCCCATGATGGCGGCCTCTGTTGGTAAGCTTTGTATGTCCATGCATATTTTGTTGAATCTTTCCATGTAGTTGCGGAGGCTCTCCCGATCTCCTTGCTTGATCCCTAGTAGACTGGGGGCGTGCTTGGCTTTATCTTTCTGGATGGAGAATCGGGCCAGAAACTTTTTGGCCAGGTCATCGAAGTTTGAGATGGACTTTGGAGGTAAGTTGTCGAACCATCGGATTGCTGTCTTCGTGAGAGTTGTTGGGAAAGCTTTGCAGCGAACGGCGTCTGAGGCGTCGGTAAGGTACATTCTGCTTCTGAAATTGCTGAGATGGTGGTTGGGATCTGTGGTACCGTCATATAAAGTCATATCTGGGAGTTTGAAGTCCTTTGGGATTTTGGTTTTCATGATCTCCCTGGTGAATGGATCCTGTTCTTTACGTGAGCTTTCCTCAGGAGTGATCCGAGGGGCCTTCGATTTGAGATCGGCTTCTAATTGCTGTAATTTTTCTTCCAACTCTCGACGTCACCGTACCTCTCTTTGTAGATCTTTTCTGATTTCTCGTTGTTGTTGGGTTTCTTTTTCAAGTTGTTTCAAGCGATCTTGAAGAGCTTCTATTGCTCCCGGTTTAGATGTATTTTTGTCTCCATTGGATTCTGGGGTGTCTTCTAGTGGGGTGTCCGCATTTTTGTGCGGGGTTCTATTTTCTAGATCTGAATCGTGATCGTTGTCATGGTTGTCTGCCATGGTGATGGGATGACTTCCAGGTTCCCCGGCAACGGCGCCAATGTTCCGAGGGTTACCTGAAACTGGAGGTCGATCTCGGATGAGATCTTTCGTACTGGTCGGAGATGACGTGTCCGGCTGGCTGGTGGCGGCCGGAGCTGTTGCGCCCGACTTGTTGGACTTGCTGCACTGCTGATCCTTGGTCACCCGAGGGTGGGGGGTACCTGCAAGAGACTCCGATGCTTAAGTTAGCACGGGTATTAAGCATGTTTATATGTTGAATCAGAGTATATATTATACCTGGGTGCTCTAGTGTATTTATAGTAGTTGTAGAGTGACCCTTCTAGATAAGATAAGTTAGTTATCTTATCTTCTCTTTATCTTTGAGTTGAGGTCAGCTTATCTTCAAGGGAACCGCCCTTATCTCTATAGGCTTGGACGGCCTTTGGATTTGGGTCGTGTTCCTCTACTTGGGTCCTTTATGGGCTTTTCTGTCGATATGGCCGAGTTCTTTAAGAAGAAGTCGGTCCGCTTGACCTGAAGAGGTCGGTCGCTTTGTCGTTTTAATCATCCCAGGTCGGATAGCTCGACCCAGGGTATGAACAGTATGTTTACAGGTTTTTGGTCATGCTTCTAATACTCTTTGCTTGCAATGCTAACTTGCATATGTGCGTTACATGGTTGAGTAAGTTTTCAAACTGACCATAACTTAAAACTTCCTTAAAATTTTGTGCCTCTTTTGCATAGACACACAAGTTTGAATGTTCTAGTCTATGTGACCAAATAGTTCATTATGTTCATACATAGTCTCATTAAGTCACATGGACCATGAGGTTTCCAATTCATATTTGAACTTGTGACTTGTATGCATTGTTAGAATCGGTGTTAAATGTGCTTGATTTACTTATTTCTCAAGATCTTGATTTCACCAACACTACTATTGATCCTTGCATTGAGTGATGGTTGTTCCATATTAGTTGTTTTCTAGCTATGTCATATTTCATCATCGATGACTTGTTGCATTTCATGATTGTGAATGTGCTTACACTCCTAATTCGTGCATTCTTTTGGAACTTAGCTGATAACCACCATATCATTAATTTTCAAACTGATTTCTAACGTTAACCTGTTTAAACGACTAACCTCTTTTGGTTTTTAACTTAACTCTTTAGATCATTCTTTTGGATATGGTGCTTCCTAAGCTTAGTGAACAAGTATTGTGCAAAATATGCATGAATTGAATTCTTGGTTTGAAGTTGGTTTGCATTCTGAATTATGTTTGCTTGCATTCCAAGAAACCACACTTTCTTTATTCACTTCATGAATATGCCTTGCTTTGAATGCTTTATACCTATTTGGCTATCTGCTTATATTGTATCATCTCTATTTTTCAGGATGTCGGATAGAGGAAAAGCTATAGCCACTACTTCCAAAAAGAGGAAGCGCTCCAAGACCTCTATCCCCTCACCATATGCTAACTATGCCAAGAATCCGCTAAATGAAGAAGACATAGAAAATCATCTACTCCCATCCACTGATTCAACCAAATTCCCCAACCTCTACTGCGAGCTATGCTTCTCCCGTTATACAAAGAAGAACATGAACATTGAGAAGAAGCTAAATCTTCCCAATGAAGTGAGGCGTGCCATAAACACCCGTATTTTGGAGTTGGGATTGGATTTCGTTGATAGGGACTTAGGAAGGATTAACATCTCATGGGTTAAGGAGTTCTACTGTAACTTCTTCCGAGCGAACTTGGATTCAGTGCACGTAAGCGGTAGAGAGATTATGATCACTGAGGAAGCTATAGGGGATGCACTGCTTTGCAGAGTTGGTACTCCTGACACTTGTGCCTACCAACAGGCAGAGGTAGCCCTCCTCTCCATGACTTTTGACTATGAGGTGCTTAAGCGTGTGATTGCTACACCAGACGCTCCCTGGGTGATGGATTCGAACAACAAGAAGCCTAAGGGGATGCTATCTGCATATCTGTCTAAGGAGGCTAGGACCTGGCATCAGATATTTGCCCACTACGTCCTGCCTACCACTCACTTCTCAGAGATTCTGATGGATATGCTAGTTCTGATTGGGTGTGTCATGGAAAGAAAAGAGGTGTATTTCCCCCGACTGATTAGGCATAGCATGTGGAGAGCTCATATTCACGGCTTGCTACCGTTTCCTACACTGGTTACTAGTTTAGCTGAGCTAGCTGATGTCCCGTGGGAGGACGACGACGTGACACCACCACCCCCAAATGACGACGACAAGGAAGTTACTATTCCATGGGGTGGATGGGTGCACGAGAAGCCCCCGACCAGACGTCGTTCTTGGGCTAGAGTGGTAGTTGATGCAGCCAGACCCTCTTCCTCCACAGCAGCAGAACCCTCTTCCTCCACAGCAGCCGCAGCATCCTTACCACCGCCACCACCAGCACCTGAGCCGACTTATCTGTTAGTGCAGCACCTTCTTCGCTTCATGGTGTGCTTCGAGCATCGTGTCATGCGACGTCTTGACCGCATAGACCAGGTGTTTGCATTGCAGGGCATTGAGCTCCCTCCACATCCAGAGTCTCCCGCTTCGGACGAGCATGATCAGGAGGAGGAGCATAGTGAGGAGCTGACACAGCAGGAGGCACCACCAGAGACGCAAGCCACTACTGACGTCCAGCAGCCTCCTGAGGTCCAGCATGACATTCTAGAGCCACAGCCAGTATCTGAGCCACAGCCAGTACCACCTCCAGTCCTACAGCCTGAGCATGAGCCACAGCCTGGTGCGATTGTTGACCCCATCCCGAGCTTTAGTAGTAGCATCGAGGACGATGCTTGATTCTAAAGTGTGGGGAGGTCACCGTTCGTGACCAGTGTTTACATTTATGTGGTGAACTTTCAGACTTCTATTTCTATTCGCTACTACTTTATTTTGTTTTATTCTGCACTTTATGTTTTGGATCATTTTGGGATTACTGTACATATTTGCTATTGTGGATACTCTTGTTTTGGTTGTTGCACACTCTTAGTATATATATATATATATATATGTTTTGCATCTTAGTTGTGTTTTGCATCTTAGTTGTTGATTGTGATTAGAAAGGAAATTTCTGAATTGCTAAAAATCTAGTCAACCCTTTTTATATAAGAAATGTGTTTTGATTGAAAAGGGGTAAAACTAGCAAATTTTTTTTTTTAAATTTTCTAAATCACAATATTGCATTAGAATAAGCGTAGTCAATATGATGAAAATTTCCAAGAAATTCATTCTTAGGGCACCACCCCAATTGGTTAAAAAAAAAATTTTTTTTAGAACTTGCTTGAACTATATACTTGTGGATCATGTTTTGAGCTAAGAACACAAGCATGTGAAATTTGGGCTTAATTGTGTGGTTACATCATACATAACCACTTACTTCCATTCTTGTGTGCATTATTCTCCTCCTATGATTATAATCCTTAATTTGTTTGATTCTTTATGTCTATTATTTTATGTATACATGCATTTATATGATTGAGGCCATTGTTCAAATAGCTCACTTACCCAAATAAGCCTACCTTTTATCTTCCATTGTTAGCCAATTTCGATCTTATGCTTAACCCATTTGTTCTTAATTGTAGCACATTACAAGCCTAAGTGAAAAACAATAAATATCCTATAATTTGGATCTTTGATTAGCTTAGACTAGTGAGAGTGTTTATCATTTGATTTTGGGAATGTTGGGAACATTGGGTAGAGATAAAAGTGTGTTTGTTGAAAAATCTTGGGAATTGGGTACATACTCTTGGAATTGGGGTTGTTTTGACCAAGCATTTGTATTCATATAAATAGTTTGCATTTAGGAAGTTGATAAACCCCGATTTCGTGATTTATCTTGTGCTTATTTTGGGGGATTTTGTCAGCTTTTCTCGCATTTATTCAATGAAATAGCATGATTTTGTAATTCTCCCTTGAATTTTGCTTAAGTCTAAAAATGTGCTTTTTAGGCCCTAAATTGGTGATTTTAATTCACTTTAATTCCATTCGATGCCTTGATGTGTTTGATGAGTGAATTCAGGTCCATAAGGCAAGTATTGGATGGAAGAAATGAGGAGAAAAGCATACAAAAAGGGAGAATGCATGAAGAAACAAAGATTGCGAATGCACCAAAGGACATGCACGCGCACACGCAAAAGCGGTTTCATCAATAGACGCGCACGCGTACACGCCGCGTCCGCGCGGGTTGAGAATTTGCCAATTGACGCGCACGCGCCGATATTCTCACGTGGCCCACTTGAAGGCAAAACCCTGGGGGCGATTTCTGAGCTGCCCAGGCCCAAATCCAACTTGTTTCTGAGTGTATTTCATGCAGAATTAAATTCCAAGCAAAGGGGGAGCAATTAGTTTAGCCAACATGAGCTTTTAGTTAGTTTTCTAGAGAGAGAAGCTCCCTCTTCTCTCTAGAATTAGGTTAGATTATTTTAATTTCATGTTTGATTACTTGATCTCATCTTGCTTCTTTGATAATTTCTCATCTCTACATCTTGACTCTCTTAGTTTTTATGTTAATTTCTCATTTTGCTCTCTTTTGTGGTGATGACTCATGTTGGATTTATTTACATTTTATGTAATTTTGATGTTGATGTTTCTTTGGTTGATGAATTGAGTTGTGATCTCCCTTTCTTGCAATTAATAGTGGTAGATTTTATTATCCTTGCAATTTATGATGTTGACTTTTATTGCATTCTAAGTATTTGATGAAATGCTCTCTTTAGTTTTTGAGTAGTTTTGTCAAATTTTGGCCTAAGCCAAGGGACTTGAGTGATCTTGAGTTTTTGGGCATAATGGGTTTGGTGATTTGAGAACCCTGGGTGATCAATTTGAAGCCCATTGACGCTAACCCACTACTAAGCCAATTAATAAGTGGGTTAGGACTTAGAGGTGGATGTGATCAAGCCTGTTTGACATACTTCAAGTCTAGGAGTAAATGTTACGTACTTAAGGCTTCGGGAAGTAGACTTAATGGGATGGCCTCTAATAATTGTCAATAATTGGTTTGTTAACTGGGATGGTGATCTCAAGTACCCAAGTCTTAGCCAAGAGTTCTTTATTTTGCTTTCTTGACTTACTTAATCAGTTTACTTTCTTGCCATCTCACAAACAAAACCCCCTTTTTCTACCCCATCATAGCCAATACGCATGCATTACATTGTTTCCTAGGGAGACGACCCAGAGTCCAAATACTCTGGTTAAAATTCATTGGGGTTTGTTACTTATGACAACCTAAATTTTTGTATGAAAGGACTATTGTTTGGTTTAGAAACTATACTTTACAACGAGAATTCATTAGTGGAATTCTAGACCACACAAAAGTTCGTTCATCAGTAGTCTAGTTGCATTGAATAAATGTCATACCCTTTGCTTCATCCTTGGTTAAGCATGAGGACATGCTTGGTTTAAGTGTGGGGAGGTTGATAAACCCCCTTTGTAGAGTTTATCTTGTGTTGAATTTAGAGCATTTTGATAACCTTTCCTCACATTTATTCAATGAAATAGCATGATTTTGTGATTGTCTCTGTACTTGTGCTTAGATGTGAAAATATGCTGTTTAGACCTTTAATTTGATAATTTTGATTCACCCTTGATTCCCACTAGATGCCTTGATGTGTTTGCAAGTGATTTCAGGTTGAAAAAGGGCCAAGAAGGGATCAAAGGAGTGAAAGGAAAGCATACAAAGTAGAGAAATCATGAAAAGCCAAAGATTTGAAAAAGCCCATGGGCACGCGCGCGCACAGTACACATCCGCGCGGATTGCGAAATTCCCAGGGGCGCGTACGCGCGCTGTGCGCGTACGTGCCGAAGGCCGCACGTGATTTTTTAAGAGGAACACATGCCTGGAGATTTTGGAGGGTTTCTAGCCCCATTTGGAGCTGAGTCTTTGGTGGGAAAAGACTAAAAAGACCAAGGAATGAAGGGGAAGGCATCATAGATGGATACACACACTTTAGGCTAGGTTTTAGTTAATTTTAGAGAGAGAAACTCTCCCTTCTCTTAAGGATTAGGATTTGGATTAGGTTTTGTTCTTAGATCTAGGTTTTAATTCATGCTTTCTCTACTTCTACTCTTTAATTCTTTGTTGTTACATTCATCATTCTTCTATTGTTTGTTATAATTTCTTCTATTTTGTTTGTAGATCTACTTTTGTTCATTCTATTTTCTTTCAATTCAATTTAAAGTAATTCATGATAGTTGTGTTTCTTTTGATTATTTTTATTAATCCCTTACAATAATTATTGTTAGATTTCGTTGTTGTGCCAATTATCTTGTTTTCCTTTTATGCATTCCAAGTGTTTGATGAAATGCCTGGTTGGATTTTAGTGTAGATTTTATTCCTCTTGGCCTAGGTAGAGTAATTAGTGATACTTGAGTTATCCAATTCCTTTGTTGATTGATAATTAGAAGCTGCTAATTGATTTGGATACCATTAACGCTAGTCTTTCCCTTGGGAGTTGACTAGGACTTGTGGGATCAAGTTGATTCATCCACTTCTCCATGGTTAGAGGTTAACAAAGTGGTAGCAATGGACAATTTGTGGTCACAATTGAGGAGGATAACTAGGATAGGACTTCTAATTCTCATAACCTTGCCAAGAGCTTTGTTAGTTGTTAGTTTATTTTCTTTGCCATTTATGTTTCTTGCCTAAAACCTCAAAACCCCAAAATACAACTCACAACCAATAACAAGACACTTTGTTGTAATTCCTAGGGAGAACGACCCGAGGTTTAATACTTCGGTTTATAATTTTAGGGGTTTGTACTAGTGACAAACAAATTTTTTGCATGAAAGGATTATTGTTGGTTTAGAAACTATACTTTACAATGAGAATTCATTTGTGAAATTCTAAACCATCAAAAATCCAATCATCAAAAACTTTTAAAACTTTAGAGCAGCATGGTCAGTGTACATGATTACTTTTGACCCTACTAAATAAGATATGAACTTGTTAATGGCATAAACCACTGCAAGCAACTCTTTTTCTGTGGTGTGTAATTCTTCTACGCGTCATTTAAAACACGGCTGGCATAATAAATGACATGCAGAAGCTTGTTATGCCTCTATTCCAATACTGCACCAATGGCATGGTCACTGGCATCACACATTAGTTCGAATGGTAATGTCCAGTCTGGTGCAGAAATGACTGGTGTTGTGACTAGCTTAGCTTTCAGAGTTTCAAACGCCTGCAGACACTCTGTGTCAAATACAAATGGCGTGTCAGCAGCTAGTAGATTGCTCAGAGGTTTTGCAATTTTTGATAAATCCTTTATAAATCTCCTATAGAATCCTACATGCCCCAGAAAGCTTCTGATTGCCTTAACATTGGCAGGTGGTGGTAATTTTTCAATTACCTTAACCTTAGCTTGATCCACCTCTATTCTCTTGTTTATAATTTTGAGTCCAAGAACAATTCCTTCAGTCACCAGAAAATGACATTTTTCCCAGTTTAAAACCAGGTTAGTCTCTTGACACCTTTTTAGAACAAGTGCTAGATGGTCAAGACAGGAGCTGAATGACTCTCCAAATACTAAGAAGTCATCCATGAAGACTTCCAGAAATTTCTCTACCATATCAGAGAAAATAGAGAGCATACACCTCTGAAAGGTTGCAGGTGCATTGCACAGGCCAAATGGCATTCTTCTGTAGGCAAACACCCCAGATGGACATGTGAATGCTGTTTTCTCTTGGTCTTGAAGATCTACTTTAATTTGGTTATAGCCTGAATAGCCATCCAAAAAGCAGTAGTATTCATGGCCTGCTAGTATCTCTAGCATCTGGTCTATGAATGGTAAAGGAAAATGATCCTTCCTGGTGGCTGTATTGAGCCTTCTGTAGTCAATACACATACGCCACCCTGTAACTGTTCTTGTAGGAACCAGTTCATTCTTTTTGTTACAAACCACTGTCATGCCTCCCTTCTTGGGGACAACTTGGACAGGGCTCACCCAGGGGCTATCAAAAATAGGATAAATAATCCCAGCCTCTAGTAACTTAGTGACCTCTTTCTGCACCACCTCCTTCATGGCTGGATTCAGCCGCCTCTGTGGTTGAATCACTGGCTTAGCATCATCCTCCAATAGGACCTTGTGCATGCATCTGGCTGGGCTAATGCCCTTAAGCTCACTTATGGACCACCCAAGAGCTGTCTTGTGTGTCCTTAGCACCTGAATTAGTGCTTTCTCTTCCTGTGGCTCTAAAGTAGAGCTTATGATTACCGGAAAAGTGTCATCTTCTCCTAGAAATGCATATTTCAGGGATGGTAGTAGTGGTTTGAGCTTGTGTTTAGGAGGCTTCTCTTCTTCCTGAGGAGTTTTCAGAGGTTCTTCTGTTTTCTCTGGTTCCTCCAGATCAGGCTGAACATCTTTAAAAATGTCCTCTAGCTCTGATTTGAGACTCTCAGTCATATTGACCTTTTCGACCAGGGAGACAATAATATCAGCGCTCACGCAGTCCTTTGATGTGTCTGGATACTGCATAGCTTTGACAGCATTCAACTTAAACTCATCCTCATTAACTCTTAGGGTTATCTCCCCTTTTTGGACGTCAATGAGGGTTCGTCCAGTTGCTAGGAAAGGTCTTCCTAGAATGAGAGTTGCACTCTTATGCTCCTCCATTTTCAACACTACAAAGTCAATGGGAAAGGCGAATGGCCCAACCTTGACAATCATGTCCTCAATTACGCCTGATGGAATCTTAATGGAGCCATCCGCAAGTTGGAGGCATATCCAGGTTGGTTTAACTTCATCAGTCAAACTAAGCTTTTTGATAGTAGATGCAGGTATTAGGTTGATACTTGCTCTAAGATCACATAGAGCTGTCTTGGTACAAGCACCCTCTATTGTGCATGGTATCATAAAGCTTCCGGGGTCTTTAAGCTTCTCTGGCAAGCTTTTCAGAATGACTGCACTGCATTCTTCAGTGAGGTAAACTTTTTCAGTTTCTCTCCAATCCTTCTTATGGCTTAAGATCTCTTTAATGAACTTAGCATAAGAGGGTATTTGCTCAAGTGCCTCTGTAAATGAAATCTTTATTTCAAGAGTCCGGAGATAGTCTACAAAGCAGGCAAATTGTTTATCCTGTTCCGCTTGGCGGAGTTTCTGAGGATAAGACATCTTGGCTTTATATTCTTCAACCTTAGTTGCTGCAGATTTATTTCCTGCAGAAGGGGTTGGAGAAGCCTGCTTAAGGGAGTTATTATCAGCACTTGCAAGTGTCTGATCCCTTATTGGCGTTTGAACGCCAGAATTGGGTACTTTTTGGGCGTTTAACGCCAGATTGCCACCCTTTTCTGGCGTTTGAATGCCAAATTTGGCTACCCATTGGGTGTTTAACACCAATTTTCCCCCTTTTTCTGGCATTTAAATGCCAGAATCATTCCTCTCTGGGCTCTAACTATCCTTAGAGGGAATTTGGGCAATGGCTTGGTCATCCTCTTTCACTTGTTCCTTTCTTGGCTTTCTGCTGCCTTGAGTTGAGACATTCGATGTCTTCCCACTCCTTAATTGAACAGCTTGGCATTCTTCTGTTATCTATTTAGATAACTGCTGTCTTGTTTGATTTAATTATTTTTCCATACTCTGGTTACCATATTTGGTTTCTTGCAGCATCTCTTTAAATTCTGCGAACTGTTTTGTTATAATAAGCAATTGCTGATTGAGTTCAACAACTTGTTCTTGAGGACTAAGTTTAGTGGATACTACTTTAGCTTCTTCTTTCATGGAGGACCCACTACTTAAGTATAGATACTGATTTCTAGCAAGTGTATCAATGAGCTCTTGAACTTCTTCAATTGTCTTTCTTATATGTATAGATCCACCAACTAAGTGGTCTAGAGATATTTTGGCCTTTTCTGTAAGCTCATAGTAAAAGATGTCTAACTACACCCATTCTAAAAATATTTCAGAGGGGCATTTCCTTAGCATCCCTCTGTACCTCTCCCAGGCATTATAAAGAGATTCATTATCCTCTTGTTTAAAGCCTTGGATGTCTAGCCTTAGCTGTGTCATCTTTTTTGGAGGGAAATATTGATTCAGGAATTTGTCTAATAATTGTTTCCATATTTTTATACTTGCTGTGGGTTGGTTATTTAACCACTTCTTAGCTTGATCTTTCACAGCAAATGGAAATAGTAATAATCTGTAGACATCCTGATCTACTTTCTTATCACATACTGTGTTAGTAATTTATAAGAACTGTGCCAGAAACTCAGTGGGTTCTTCCTGTGGAAGACCAGAATACTAGCAATTTTACTGCACCATGATAATGAGCTGAGGGTTTAGCTCAAAGCTGCTGGCTCTTATGGGGGGTATACAGATACTACTCCTATATGCAGCAGTAGTGGGGTTAGCATATGACCCCAGTGTCCTTCTGGACTGTTCATTTTCACTTAGATCTATGATGGAGAAAGGAAGATGATGTGGATTGCAAATAAAGTATATTTTTGTTTCTATTTAATTTAATTAAGGATAAACCGAATAAAAAGGAAATAAGATAAAATAAAATAATTGGAAAATAGAATATAATTTTCGAAAACTAAAAGAAAAAATAAAAAAAATTCGAATACTAAAATGGCTAATTAATTAAAAAGATTTGAAAAATTTTGGATATGATTTTCGAAAATTGAAGAGAAAGAAAGTGGTTAAGGAGTTTTGAAAAAGATATGTCTTACAATTAAAGATACTTGTAAAAAAAATAAACAAATGAAAGAAAAGATTTGAAAAGGATATGATTTTAAAAATTGAAGATTGAAACTTTCTCAACAAGGAAACACCAAACTTAAAATTTTTCAATCAAAATAATAAAATAGTACAAGTAATTCAAAAATTATGAATAAGAAAAGAAAAAGATTTTGAAAAAATTTATAAAGGATTTTGGAAAAATATAAAAAGAAAAGTGAAAAAGATTTAAAAAACATAAATTTTAAAATTGGAATTTTAACTTAACTAACTAGAAACTACCAGATTTTAAAATTTTGAATAAGTCAACCTAAGGAATTCAAAAATGATGAGTAAATAAAGGAAAAAAATATATTTAATTTTTTTGAATTTAATGAGAAAAGAGAAAAACAATAAAATGACACCAAGGAAAATAAACAAGAACAGCTTGAAGATCAACGAAGAACACAATGCATATATTTTCGAAAATTAAAGAGAAATTAAAACATGCAATCTACACCAAACTTAAAGCTTGAAATTAAACTCAAACAGAAAACTCAATTATTAGTTTATTAAAATTTTTTGAACAAATTTAGAAAAAGAAAACAAGGATTTTAAAATTTTAACAAAAACAATAATAGAGGACTCAATTTTACTGACTCTAAACTAAAAAGATAAATTTTTCCTAATCTAAGCAACAAAATAAACCGTCAGTTGTCCAAACTCGAACAATCCCCGGCAACGGTGCCAAAAACTTAGGGCACAAAATTGTGATTCACACTTTTCACAACTCCACACAACTAACCAGCAAGTGCACTGGGTCGTCCAAGTAATACTTTACGTGAGTAAGGGTCGATCCCACGGAGATTGTCGGCTTGAAGCAAGCTATGGTTATCTTGTAAATCTTAGTCAGGAGATTTAATTGAGATATTTCAATATGTTTATGAAAAGTAAATAACATGAAATAAATGGTACTTGTGATTCAGTAATGAGCAACAGGTTAATGGTACGCCCACAATGTTGTTGAGGGTTCATGAGCTTGGCATGCCACGCCTCTAGTACCAAGTGGCACGTCCATTGATTCTTTGACTTGGCGCTTCACGCCTTAAGTCTCAAGTGACACGCGCATAGTGGTGTTGAGGGTTCATGAGCTTGGTGTGCCACGCATCTAGTACCAAGTGGCACGTGGATTGACTTTTTGACTTGGCGTGCCACGCCTTATGTCTCAAGTAACATGCCCATAGTGGTGCTTCCTTCATGCTCCTCTGCCCAGATGCATTGGTGTGTCACGCCTTTGACCTGGCGTGCCACGCCCATTGTGGCTCATAGGGTTGGTGTGCCACGCCCAGCTTGGCACGCCACGCCCCTTGCAAAGGATGCCTGGCGTGCCACGCACAGCAGTGGCGTGCGACGCCCATTGTAAACCTTGGAGTCCCTTCTTTAGAAAAGATACTTGGCGTGCCACACCCAGCAGTGGCGTGCCACGCCCATTGTAAACCTTGGAGTCCCTTCTCTGGAAAAGATACTTGGTGTGCCGCGCCCAACAGTGGCGTACCACACCCATTGTGGTTCATTGATGAGAGAAAAATTGGTCGGCATAGAATTTCACAATAAATTCTCGTTGCAAGTATATTTCTAGACCAACAATGAATCCTCACATCAAATTTAACATGGTTGTCACTAGTTCAACCCCAACAAAAATAACCGAGAGTATTAATCTCGGGTCGTTCTCCCTAGGAATTACAATGGAGTGCTTTATTATTGGCTACGAATGAATGTTTTGGGGTTTTTGTAATAAGGGGCAAGAAATGTAAATAGAAAAAGAAATAAGCTAAATACTAAGAAAGATATTGTCAAGGAATGAGAATTAGAAGTCCTATCTTCATTATCATCATCAATTGTGACAAGAATTGTCCATTGCTCCACTTAGTTAACCTCTAACTATGAAGGAAAGTCAAGTGGATATAATCAACTTGAGTCCACAAGTCTTGATCAAATCCTAAGGAAAGACTAGCTTTAGTGGCATTCTAGTCAACTAGCAACTTCTAATTATCAATCAACAAAAGATTTTGATAAATTAAGAGTCTCCAATTACTCAACTCAAGCCAAGAGGAGAAAAATCTACTCTAAAATCCAACCAAGCATTTTATCAAAACTTGGAAGGCATAAAAGGAAAGCATAATAAAATGACAAGAAATATAAAATCTAACACTACCAAATGCAAGGAAATAATCATAACAAAGCAATTAAACAATAAAGAAACATAAAACATGAAATTTCATTAAAGGAAATTAAAATCAACAAAGTGGTCATAGATATGAAGGTAGAAAAATAGAAGAAATTAACAAGAAGAACTAGGAGAACAAAATTGTAGCAACAAGAAATTGAAAGAAAAAGTAGATGAAAATAAGAATTTAAATCTAGATCTAAGAAGAGATTTCAGTCTAATCTAACCTAATTCTAGAGAGAAGAGAGTGCTTCTCTCTCTAGAATTCTAACCTAAAACATGATAAAAACTAAACTATAACTACTTGGTTCATCCCCCTTCAATCCTTGGGTTCAATAGCATCATAAATGAGTTGGATTGGCCCACGAGTTGCTAAAAATAGCCCACGCTGATGCTGCAACGCGCATGCATGAGCAACGCATGCGCGTCACCTAACTGCAAAGCAACTAGGGCAAAATACATATCATTTTGAAGCATCGGATTTTGGCTTTCGAACACAACTGGAACCGCCTCATTTGGACCTCTGTAGCTTAAGTTATGATCGATTTCGTACAAAGAGGTTGATAAACCCCGATTTCGTGGTTTATTTTGTGCTTATTTTGGGGGATTTATCCACCTTTTCCCACATTTATTCAATGAAATAGCATGGTTTTGCAATTCTCCCTTGATTTGTGCTTAAATATGAAAACATGCTTTTTAGGCCCTAAAATTGGTGATTTTAATTCACTTTAATTCCATTCGATGCCTTGATATGTTTGTTGAGTAATTTTAGATTCATAAGGCAAGTATTGGATGGAAGAAGTGAGGAGAAAAGCATGCAAAGTGGGAGAACTCATGAAGAAATGAAGGAACCGTAAAGCTGTCAAGCCTGACCTCTTTGCACTCAATCGACCATAACTTGAGCTACAGAGGTCCAAATGAGGCGATTCTAGTTGCGTTGGAAAGCTAACATCTGGGGCTTCAAAATAATATAAATTTTGCCATATGTTACTTCGCGTTCAGGGGCGCGCACGCGTACTTTGCGCGCACACCGATGCTGTCCGTGGCCCACTTTTATGAAATCGCCCCCAGCGATTTTGCAGCTCATTTTGGGCCCAATCCAACCCATTTCTGATGCTATTGAACCCAAGGATTGAAGGGGGAATGAAGCAAGTAGTCATAGTTTAGTTTTGATCATGTTTTAGGGTAGAATTCTAGAGAGAGAAGCGTTTAGGTTTAATTTTCTTAAATCCAACTTTTAATTCTTGTTTTAATTTAGTTTCTCCTTTTAATTTCTTGTTGCTACTACTCTATTCTTCTTAGTTCTCTTGTCAATTTTACTTTTATGTCTTTTTTATGTTCATGAACCCTTTGTTGGATTTGGATCTTTTCTTTAATGAAATTTAATGTTTGATGTTCTTTTATTGATGATTTGAGTGTTGATTTACTTTTCTTGCAATTGGTAGTTGGTAGATTTTACTATTCTTGCTCATTTACTAAGCTTTCCATGTATGCCTTCCAAGTGTTTGATAAAATGCTTGGTTGGATTTTAGAGTAGATTTTTGAACATTCTTGGCTTGGAGAGAGTAATTAGGCAATCTTGAGTCATGAAAACCCAACTCATGTTGGTGATCTAGAGTTGTTAGCTAATATTGTTTCCATTGACGCTAATCTTTCGCTAATTTAATTAGTGAGTTGATTAGGACTTTTGGAATATTGTTTCCATTGACGCTAATCTTTTGCTAATTTAATTAGTGAGTTGATTAGGACTTTTGGATTGAGATTAGCTAGTCTTATTAGACTTTCTCCGAGTATGAGGATAACATGATACCTTTCTCAATTGTCGAGGATGACGTAATAAGATAAATTCTTGTTATTATTGTGGTATGATTGATTAGTCTTGTTTGACATTCTCCATATTTGTTGGAGTTAACTAAATAAGATGAATTAATCATTGCACGACTAGGATAGAAAGCCTATATTCTCAATCTTTGCCATGAATGTCTCTCTTTATTATTTGTTTTTGCTTATTTACTTGTCCTCTTTAATTACTTGCTTAATTTACTTTTCTTGTCGTTTAATTTCTTGCCCTCTTATCAACCCAAAACCTGCCTTACCACTTCATAGCCAATAATTGACCACTTCATTGCAATTCCTCGTGAGACGACCCGGAGTCTAAATACTCCGGTTAATTCTTATTTGGGGTTTGTTATTTGTGACAACTCAAATTTTTAATTGGGAGGATTGTTTGTTGGTGTAGAACTATACTTGCAACGAGAATTCATTTGAGGAAATTCTAAACCACACAAAAGTTCTCTCATCAAAATGGCGCCGTTGCTGGGGAGTTACAATGGTGTTATATTATTGGCTATTGTATATATGTGAATAGTGTGAATATCTTGCTTTTTTCTTTATTTGCTAGTTTTTGTTAGTTTTATTTTGTTTTTCCGCTATGAATTCTCACCTTGGCTATGAGTTTGGTTCTAATCGTGTTGTAGGAAATGTGAACTTCAATGATGACACTCATTATGGATGGAACCAACAAAGATGGGAGGAGCCTCAAGGAATTGATCACTCCTATTGGCAACAACCTCCGGATACTTATAGGTATAATCACCATCCTAATACATGTCAATTCAATGGCTATGGTGACTCCTTTTGTGATAATCAAGCACCACCACTATATGCTTATGATTCTTATCCTCAACATGAACCTCAACCCTAATCACAAGCCCCTTTTCACCAAACACCTCCATATGATCCCAACCCATATCTACCATACTAACCACCTTGTGAACCATATGAACCATATGAAGAACCACCCCAATTCCACCACCAATACCCTCAAGAACCACCACCTCACTACCCTTACCAAGATGAATCACCTCCTATGTATGATAACTTTCAACCACATAATGAATTTCCCTTTCCACCACAACCGTCCAAGGAAGAACACCCACATCTATCCATCCAAGAGTCAATGGATCGTCTCAAGGAAGAAATGGATCGGCTTCAAGCAATAATCCGTCAAAAGGAGCAAGAAGAAGCCCAAAGGAAGAATTATGAAGCTATTGAGGCTAACCTTGCCAAAATTAAAGCCAACTTGGACTCATGGGACTCATGCAACAAGCAAAGCATCTCCACGGATGAATGTGAGAAATCAACCGAAGAAAGGAGCATGAAGGAGATTTTAGAATCTCAACATGAGGACAAGGAGATGGGGTATGTCTTGCAACAAGTGGAGGAGGGAGAGATTGTTGAAGAAGAAGGAGTGGTTGAAGAGTTAGAGGAAGTTGAACAAGAGGTGGATTCCAAGTTTGAGAACACTTCCACACCAAGTAACATCGTTGATGATTTTGTGGAAGTTGTTGAACCCTCTTCCATTGAGCCTGAAGGCGATGTTAAGGAGGGTGCGCAACCTCCTAAGCATATAATGAATGATGAAGAATTCGAAGAAGGTGAGCAAGCAACAAATCTTCCTCTTAAAGATGAAGAGCCTTGTCAAGAGGTGAACATGGAAGAAGCTTGCCAAGAGGTGGAGGTATTCATAGAAGAGCACAAGGGAATGGAACTTACAAGACCGTTGGAGACATCCCTTCCTAAGTCACCATCCAACACAACGTTCAAGTGGGTAAAACTCTTATCCCTAATCTTTACTTTCCCACTTGAATATGGTTTGATTGAAAATGATGGGCAACTTAGAGCTCTTTGTGGGGTTAAGAACAAAAGGAGATTGAGTAGTGGGTGGAAATGCCAATCAAGGTTCTTTATGGTTGGAAATTCAAACTTCAAGTGCAATGGTTGGTATAATTCTCAACTAAAGGGGTCTAGGAAGATGCTTTGGTGTTCACTTGAGAATTCGGATCACTTCTCACCCAATTGGAATTATGATGATCAACTTGAAGATGGGTGTAGAAACAAGATTTGGGATCTGGGAATATGTGAAGACCAATTTTGGAAGCCCTTAGCTTGTGTGGAACTTCATCAAAGCTTGGTGCCATTGATCTTGAATCTTGGAGCTTACATGAAGTCTAAGTATTGGTGGAAGTTTCAAGATGAATTCAAGCACAAGCCACCATAACAAGGAGCTTTCCAAATGTCCAACTTAAGGACTTAAACTAAAAGTGCTAGGTGGGAGACACCCCACCATGGTAAACTCTTTCCACTCTCTTTTAGATTTGGTTAATAAGTGATTTGAATTGCCATTATAGCTAGTTTTTGTTATTTTCTATACTCTTATGCATTTTGCTTTTATTGATAGGTTGTTTGTTGCATTCATCCTTTGATTAGAGTAGTTGTAGTTAGATTGCATTTTGTTTGTAGTATAAGTTTTGTTTTTAGTGTATTTGAAAATTTTTCAAAAAAACCAAAAAGATTTGTTGTTAAATTTGAATTTTGCTTGCTTTAGACTGTTTATAGATTAGGAGAGTATTAAATTCTGTGTTTGTGCTTCTTTAAAAAAAAAAAAACGGGAATCGGCGCCCAAGCGCGCAGTGCGCGCGTGCGGGGGTGGTGCATATCACACTCCTGGAACAAAAACCAGAGAGTTGTGCCCACTTTATGCCTACTTTGTGCCAGGCGATCCACGCGTAAGCACGCATGGCGCGCGCACGCCGATTGTCCCTGTCGCATCCGCGCCCAAGCACGCATGGCGCGCGCGCGCGGATTGTACCTGTTGCATCCGTGCTTAAGCACGCATGGCGCATATGCACGGATTTGCACCTTGTTTTCCTCCTTTCTCTTTTCTCCTTCTTTCTTCTTCTCTTCTTCTTTCTTTCTATTTTTTTCTTCTTTTTCTTTTTCTTCCTCTCTTAATTTTTTTTTAAAAAACAAAAAATTTAAAATTTAAAAATTTAAAAAAAAATAAAAAATTTATATATATATAAATAAAATAAAAAAAATTAAAAAAATTTTTTTTCCTTTCTCTTCTCTTCCAATTTCTTTTATTGCATTTGCTTACTTTCATTTATTGCATTTTAATTTTGTTTTTATAGCTTGTTCTTATTTTATTTTCTAAGTTTCTTATTTTAATAATGGTGTTGAATTTTCTTACTCAATTGTTGAGAATTTCTTGGTTAATCTTGGTGCTACTTAACTTGTTTGATATTGTTAGGTGATGAAATTTCTAATTCAATGCTTAACCCTTGATGATCCTTGTATCCTTTGTGCATTGATATGAGCTTGCATGTTTTGGGCCTATTGAATTCCTTTTGTTCTTAATTTTAGCACATCACTACCCCTAAGTGAAAAACAATAAATGTCCTTAATTTGGATCTTTGATTAGCTTAGGCTAGTGAGAGTGTTTATCTTTTGGGTATGGGAAACTTGGGACATTGGTTGAGATAAAAGTGTAATTTTTATTTTTGTTTAAAATATTGGGAATTGGGTACATATTCATGCACTATATGTAAAAACCATATGCATTGATACATTTGTATATACAAAAAAAAATGAAATGATGAAATAAAAAAAATATATATATAGAAAGAAAAAGAGAAAAAGAAATAAAAAAAAGGGGACAAAAATACCCTAAGGTAAAGTTCAATAAAAATCAATGCATATGGGATGTTAATTAAAGAGAATGCATGAGTATGAAAAAAAAAGTGGGAATCATGGGTAGCTAGGCTGTGTATTAGAATTGTATAGGTTGTCATATGTGTTTGGTGAGAGCTTAGGTTAATCAATGATTCAAATTTCAAGCTCACTTGACCATATACATCCCTACCTTTACCCTAGCCCCATTACAACCTATGAATAAGTCCTCATGATGAATGTATGCATGCATTGAATAATTGTTGATTGTTAGAAGAAAAACAAATCTTGGAAAGCATGAGTAGAAGAGAATTGAGTGATCGACCCTATACACTAGAGCGACTAGAGCGGATACACTTCCGGTGAGGGTTCGATGCTCAATTCCTTATTTCCGGCTTTCATGAGCTTTCTTCTTGCAAGTCTATTTGAACTTCATTTTGATATTTGAATTGGTAGGATTCATGAGTCGTCATACGACCTTAGCCCTACCCGTTTATACATGCTCTTGGAGGATTGATTTATTTTTAACCAAGTAGGTAGAATCATTTTGCATTTAGTTGCATTCATATAGTTTAGGTTGCATATAGTTTATTTACATTGAATAAATGTTGATACTCTTTGTTCTCTCTTGATTTTAGCATGAGGACATGCTTAGTTTAAGTGTGGGAAGATTTGATAAACCCCGATTTCGTGGTTTATTTTGTACTTATTTTGGGGGATTTATCCACCTTTTCCCACATTTATTCAATAAAATAGCATGGTTTTGCAATTCTCCCTTGATTTGTGCTTAAATGTGAAAACATGCTTTTTAGGCACTAAAATTGGTGATTTTAACTCACTTTAATTCCATTCGATGCCTTGATATGTTTGTTGAGTAATTTCAGGTTCATAAGGCAAGTATTGGATGAAAGAAGTGAGGAGAAAAGCATGCAAAATGGGAGAACTCATGAAGAAATGAAGGAGCCGTAAAGCTGTCAAGTCTAACCTCTTCGCACTCAATCGACCATAACTTGAGCTACAGAGGTCCAAATGAGGCGGTTCCAGTTGCGTTGGAAAGCTAACCTCCCGGGCTTCGAAATGATATAAATTTTGCTATATGTTGCTTCGCGTTCAGGGGCGCGCACGCACAATTTGCGCGCGCGCTGATGCTGTCCGTGGCCCATTTTTATGAAATCGCCTCCAGCGATTTTGCAGCTCATTTTGGGCCCAATCCAACCCATTTCTGATGCTATTGAACCCAAGGATTGAAGGGGGAATAAAGCAAGTAGTCATAGTTTAGTTTTCATCATGTTTTAGGTAGAATTCTAGAGAGAGAAGCTCTTTCTTCTCTCTAGAATTTAGAGTAGTTTAGGTTTAATTTTCTTAAATCTAACTTTTAATTCTTATTTTAATTTAGTTTCTCCTTTTAATTTCTTGTTGCTACTACTCTATTCTTCTTAGTTCTCTTGTCAATTTTACTTTTATGTCTTTTTTATGTTCATGAACCCTTTGTTGGATTTGGATCTTTTCTTTAATAAAATTTAATGTTTGATGTTCTTTTATTGATGATTTGAGTGTTGATTTACTTTTCTTGCAATTGGTAGTTGGTAGATTTTACTATTCTTGCTCATTTACTAAGCTTTCCATGTATGCCTTCCAAGTGTTTGATAAAATGCTTGGTTGGATTTTAGAGTAGATTTTTGAACATTCTTGGCTTGGAGAGAGTAATTAGGCAATCTTGAGTCATGAAAACCCAACTCATGTTGGTGATCTAGAGTTGTTAGCTAATATTGTTTCCATTGACGCTAATCTTTCGCTAATTTAATTAGTGAGTTGATTAGGACTTTTGGAATATTGTTTCCATTGACGCTAATCTTTTGCTAATTTAATTAGTGAGTTGATTAGGACTTTTGGATTGAGATTAGCTAGTCTTATTA
Organism: Arachis ipaensis; assembly: GCF_059453495.1. Lineage (NCBI taxonomy): Eukaryota > Viridiplantae > Streptophyta > Magnoliopsida > Fabales > Fabaceae > Arachis > Arachis ipaensis. Next base: position 74,865,132 of record NC_142441.1, on the reverse strand, counting down.
GACTTTCTCCGAGTATGAGGATAACATGATACTTTTCTCAATCGTCGGGGATAACGTAATAAGATAAATTGTTGTTATTATTGTGGTATGATTGATTAGTCTTGTTTGACATTCCCCCTATTTGTTGGAGTTAACTAAATAAGATGAATTAATCATTGCATGACTAGGATAGAAAGCCTATATTCTCAATCTTTGCCATGAATGTCTCTCTTTATTATTTGCTTTTGCTTATTTACTTGTCCTCTTTAATTACTTGCTTAATTTACTTTTCTTGTCATTCAATTTCTTGCCCTCTTATCAACTCAAAACTCCCCTTACCCCACTTCATAGCCAATAATTGACCACTTCATTGCAATTCCTCGTGAGACGACCCAGAGTCTAAATACTCCGGTTAATTCTTATTTGGGGTTTGTTATTTGTGACAACTCAAATTTTTGATTGGGAGGATTGTTTGTTGGTGTAGAACTATACTTGCAACGAGAATTCATTTGAGGAAATTCTAAACCACACAAAAGTTCTCTCATCAGAGGTCAAGGTTGACAGCTTAGCAATTCCTTTATTTCTTTATGAGTTCTCCCACTTTTCATGCTTTTTCTTCATTCCTTCAATCCAATATTTGCCTTCTAAACCCAAAATCACTTAACAAACATATCAAGGCATCGAATAGAATTAAAGTGAATTAAATTTATCAATTTTTGTGTCTAAATAGCATGTTTTCACTCTTAAGCACAATTTAAGGAGAATTTACAAAACCATGCTATTTTAGTGAATAAAAATATGTGGGAAAAGTTGATAAAATCCCCTAAATTAAACACAAGATAAACCATAAAATTGGGGTTAATTAAATCTCCCCACACTTAAACCAAGCATGTCCTCATGCTAAACCAAGAAAGACTAGAAAAAGGGGTATGAACATTTATTCAATGCAAAGAAACTATATAAACCTATCTACATGCATGAAACTAAATGCAAAATAATTCTACCTACTTGGTTAAAAGTAAATCAATCTCTAAGAACATATATGAACAAGTAGGGCTAACATAGTATGATGATTCATAAATTCTACCAATTCAAATACAAAAATGAAGTTCAAATAGACTTGCAAGAAGAAAGCTCATGAAAGCCGGGAACAAGGAATTGAGCATCGAACCCTCACCGGAAGTTTATCCGCTCTAGTCACTCAAGTGTATGGGGTTGATCACTCAATTCTCCCCTAATCATGCTTTCCAGGATTTATTTTTCATCTAACAATAAAAAATTATTCAATGCATGCATACATTCATCATGAGGACTTATTCATAGGTTGTAATGGGGCTAGGGTAAAGGTAGGGATACATATGGTCAAGTGAGCTTAAAATTTGAATCTTTGATTAACCTAAGCTCTGACCAAACACATATAACAACCTATAAAAATCTAATACAAGCCTAACTACCCATTCTTCACTTTTTCACACACTCATGTATTTTCCTTTTTCATCACATCCCATATGCATTGATTATTATTGAACCTTACTTTGGGTCCCCTTTTTTATTTCTTTCTTTTTCTCTTTTTTTCTGTTCTTTCAATATATATATATATTTCTATTTATTTATCTCTTTTTTTTTCTTTTCAAACTAGAATATATACCAAAGCATCAATGCATATGGTTTAATCATAATTAATACATGAGTATGTACCCAATTCCTATGATTTTCAATGAAAATACAAAACACACTTTTACCTCAACCAATGTCCCAAGTTTTCCCACACTTGAATGATACACACACTCACTTGCCTAAGCTAATCAAAGATCCAAATTAAGGACATTTATTATTTTTCTCTTGAAGGCTTGTAATGTGCTAAATTAAGAATAAGTGGGTTTATCATAGGCTCAAAGTTGGCTAACAATGGAAGATAAAAGGTAAGGTTATTTGGGTAAGTGAGCTAATGAAACAATGGCCTCAGTCATATAAATGCATATATACATGGAAAAATGGACATAAAGAATCAAACAAATCAAAGATTACAATCATGGAAAGAGAATAATACACACAAGAAGGAAGATAGTGGTTATACGATGTAACCACACAATTAGTCATAAATCTCACATGCTTGTGTTCTTAGCTCAAAAATCATATTCCACAATATATATATATATATAATTCAAGCAAGTTCAATGAAAAATTTTTACTCAAATCAATTGGTAGGGTTCCCTAAAATAGTTTTCTTGAAAATTTTCATTATTTTGACTAAGCTTATTATGTACATATATGCAAAGTAAGAAATGCAACAAAAATCCTAGAAGACCTAAAAAAGAAATGAAAAAGTGTTGGGATTAGAAATTTGTCACCCAAAAAGGCCGATCGGTCGGACGACCTCCCCACACTTAAAAGTTTGCACCGTCCTCAGTGCATTCAAAGATGAACAAGGGGGTATGGCGACTTTCCGGGTTGCCACCTTCAGCTGGTGGATCAACCGGTTGCTGCTTGTTCTTTCCCTCACTTCCATTTTTGCTTATAAGGACTCATCCTAAAAATAGAAGACAGGATAGTGAGAAAAGTAAATGTAAAAGCAAGGAAGCGTAAATTGTTGGAATGAGGTAATAATCACTAGAATTGAGTGAGTGAATTATTGTGAAATCAATGAATAGTAGTGTGTGAATTTCAAATTGGGCGCCGTTTAGAACACACACTTTAGCATAGAGAGCTATGTCACAATTTCACCAAAGGAACATGCATTTCACTCATTGTAGTGTGCTTGAAATACTTCAAAGAGAACTTGAAGGTTAAGACAACCAAACAAGCAATAAATAAGCATAAAAGCATTCAAGCAAAGATACGCAATTGTGAATTGGATAATGAATGGACATTGATTGTTGTGCAAGTAAACTTAGTAAACCAATCGAAATGTAAAGCTCACATATCAACAATGTCACACTTTGAATTTGGGCTCACATCACCTAGTGGACATAAGATGGGAAACACGATTGCTACGTAATGTAGTAAAAGAGAACTAGAGGTGAAAAGTCAATCACATAGCAAGCATGGTCATATAGCTTGATAATTTCAAAAGGATGTCCCTAGGTGAGCTTCCAATCCAATTTCACAAAAGAAACATTATGCCAACATGACTAGTTTCAAATATATGTAGAGCACATAGGTAAACAATTAATGGTCAATCATGTCATTTAAGGCATAAGCATAACATAGGGATACATATGATTAAGAAACATAATGCATTGAGGTAAATGCACAACATCCATCAAGAAATTGCCTAGTCAAAGAAAATGGTTCAAATCACATGGTGGCCAAATCATGAAATTCAGAAAGATTTAACATTTGTTAAAGGTAATTCTCATGTACTTGGTATTCACAGATGTTCAACAAAGAAACTTAAAATCAAAGAGCAAAATATAACCTCAACAATAAAATCCAACAATGAATATCCAAAAACAGTTATGCTGAAATAGCATTCAGTTAGTAATAAGCAGTAATATACAGCAAACAAAATTAATAATCCAACATTTATCATGAAAACAAAAATTAAACAAAAAAGAAACTAACTAAATAGCTAACTAACTAAACTAACTAATGGTTGATGGTGTATGGGAGTGTTGGATGATGGTTGAAGAAGGGAGAGAAAAGAAGAGAAGAGAGAAGAAGGAAAGAAATGGAAAGAAGATGAGAAAAGAAGAGTGGTGAAATAAGGCAATCCACGCGTACGCGTGGAGTGACACGTAAGCGTGGGGGTGGTGAAATGGGATCCACGCATATGCGTGGTAGGCAAATCAGAGAGTCGACGCGTACGCGTGAGGTGACGCGTACGCATGGGTAGCTTTGTGCTAAAGGCACAATTCCAGCCCAAAAACTCGCACAACTCTCTGGAATTTGTATGGGAAATGGAAATTTTGGATTCCACACGTACGCGTGGGTGACGCGTGCGTGTGGATTGGCGAAAAACTTGGGGTCACGCGTACACGTGAGTGATGCGTACGCGTGGCATGGTACTCTCTTTTTCAAAATTTTTCCAAGTTCTTGCATCAAACCAAGCATTCCAAACCTCCAAACAGCTACCAAAATACCATAAAACCTTATTTAACATACTAGACTACCAAATAAACTCAACTAACTAAACAAAGTAAGAAATTAAACCAATTCTACCAATATTTGCAAAGAGAAAAATGAAAAGATGTTACCATGGTGGGGTGTCTCTCACCTAGCACTTTTATTTATTATCCTTAAGTTGGACTTATGGGGAGTTCCTCATCAAGGTGGCTTGTGCTTGATGCCATCCTTGAACATCCACCAATGCTTGAGTCTCCAATAAGCTCCATTCTTCAAAATTAATGCCACCAAGCCTTGATGGAGTTGCGCACAAGCTAAGGGCTCCCAAAATTGGTCCTCCTTGTACGATCCGGGATCCCACACTTTGTTTTGACACCCGTCTTCAAGTTGATCATCATTATTCCATTTGGGTGCCATAATCTTGGAATTCTCACTCAAGCGACCAAACATCATCCTAGACCCAAGCAATCTATTTCTACACCAACCCTTGCTATTAAGCCTTGAACATGTAACCATCATGAACTTTGATTCACAATGCCAACCACTAACCATCTCCCTTTTGCTCTTAAAGCCACAAAGAGCTATAAGTTGTTCATCTGTCTCAAGCAAACCATATTCAAGTGGAATCATAAAGCTTAGGGATAAGAGATTTACCCACTTGAATGAAAGAATGGATGGTGATGGCTTGGGGAGATGTGTTTCCAATGGCCATACAAGCTCCACTCCCTTGTGTTCTTCCTTGATTACTTTCACCTATAAGCAAGCTTCTTCAATTTTAACCTCTTCCTCTTGGTAGCTTTCTTCCAACTCAATCTCTTCTTCATTGCTTACCAAGGGCATGGGAGGTTGTGCTTCTTCTTCTTTAATCTCCATTTCAAGTCCAATGGGATAGGATTCAATTGTAGATAAGAATTCATCAATGATAGAGTTTATCTCTTGATAAACCTCTTTAAAGTCTTCAACCATGATATGTTTTGGAAGTTGTACACCCTCCTCAACATCAATTTCAAGCTTCTTGGAAGAGGGCTCCATGATGCTACATTCCCATGGACTTTTAACATCTCCTAAATCTTCAACCACTTCTTCCTCTTCTTCAAAAATCATTGCTTCCTCCAATTGTTTCAATACAAAGTCCCACTCCTTATTCTCCACCGGAGTTTCTAATCTCTCCTTCATGCTACACTCTTCTATTGATTCTTCACAATTGGCAATGAAAGTGCCTTGAGTGCATGAGTATCGGGAGGCTAAAGTGTTTACTACCTTGATCAAGGCGACCGTGGATTCTTGTACCTTCCTTTTTATCTCTTCTTGCCTTTGAAGGAATAAAGCGAGAGAATCATCCATTGGGGCTTGGGGTGGATAGGAGGGTTCGTCATTTTGGAGAAAGGGTTCATGATAGGAAGGTGATTCTTCTTGGTGGAAATATGGAAGTGGTGTATATTGAGGTCGTTCTTGGGAGTAAACGGGTAGGAATATGGGTGGTTCTATGGGTTTTCTCTCATAATGGTCACAAGGATGAGGTAAGGGTGATTGGTTATATGATGGATGAGGGTCATAGGAAGGTATTTGGTAGAAAAAGGCTTGTAAGTATGGTTAAAGGCTATGTTGAGGAAGGGGTTCAAAGGTATATGGTGGTGGTTGTTGACAACTACAATGAGGATCACCACATCCAATAGATCGATATGCATTAGAAGTGGAATTATACCTATAAGAAACCAGCGGAGGTTTTTGCCATGAAGATTGAGCATATGCTTGAGGCTCCTCCCATCTATGATTGTTCCATCTTTGATGCATATTATCATTGTAATCTCTACTTTCTACAATGTAGTTGTAACCACAATCATAGCCAAATGGGTGAGAATTCATAGTGAAAAGAGAAAATAAAGACAAAAGCTATCAAGAAATAATGAAACAAAGTCGTAAAACTAGCAAAAACTAACAAGCAATCCAAAAATCAAGATATTCACAATATTCACATATACACAATAACCAATAACAAGGCATACATTTGCAATTCCCCGGCAACAGCGCCATTTTAATGAGTGAATTTTTGGTTGGTATAGAATTTCACAATAAATTCTCGTTGCAAGTATAGTTCTAAACCAACAATGAATCCTCACATCAAATTTAATATGGTTGTCACTAGTTCTACCCCAATAAAAATAACCAAGAGTATTAATCCTGGGTCGTTCTCCCTATGAATTACAATGAAGTGCTTTATTATTGGCTACGAAGGAATGTTTTGGGGTTTTTGTAATAAGGGGTGATAAACCACTATTTTATGGTTTATCTTGTGTTTAATTGAGTGGTTTTCATCAAGTCTTCACCCACTTATTCATATCATTTGCATTATTTTATAATCCCTTCCTAGTACTATTTTATGATTGAAAACTTGCTTCCTAGAGATCTTTAATTAGTATATTTTAATTCTCCTTTATACCATTCGATGCCGTGATCCATGTGTTAAGTGTTTCAGGCTTTATAGGGCAGGAATGGCTTAGAAAATGGAGATGAAGCTTGCAAAAATGGAAGGAACACAAGAAACTAAGGAGATGACCAGCGAGCACCGACGCGCCTACATGGCTCACGCGAGCGCGCAGAATGGAGAAAATTGCAGAGACACGTGCGCGTGCCTGACGCGTACGCGTGGAATGGAGTTCTGCAAGATGATGCGCACGCATGGACGACGCGTGCGCGCGACAAGGAAAACTCCAAATGATGCGCACGCGTGACTAACGCGTACCCGTGACCTGCGCGATCTGCAAAAATAACAGAAAACACTGGGGGCAATTTCGGGCCGCGTTTTGACCCAGTTTTCGGCCCAGAAATACAGAATAAAGCCAGGGAACATGCAGAGACTCGAGAGATGGATATACACAATGACATATTCTCATTAGGATATTTTTTTTAGGTTTTTAGATATGAATTTAGAGAGGATTACTTTTCCTCTAGGTTCTCTTTTACATTCATAGTTTATTTAGTTTTGCTTTTGGATACTGAAGAATCATTATCTCCGTTGAAGACACTATTCTAGTTTGTTTCCTTACTTACTCTTCTATTTATTCCATATTCTTAATTCTTGTTTAGAGTAGTAATTGGATTATTTTCATGGATTGTTAGTGAAAAGGATTACTTTTATCTTTAATTAATTTTCAAAGCTTTATTTTATTCAATTTATCATGTCTTCTTCTTATATTTTTATGAGCGTTTCATTCATGTCAATGGAGTAGATTCCATACTTGACAGGGGGTTGATTAAAAGGGGACACTTGAGTTGGAAGGCTTAAGTGCTTATTAAACTGGAAGTTGTTGGCTAGTTCTGTATTTACTAACGCTAGACCTTCCCAAGGGAGAGGACTAGGATTTGTGAATAAGAATTAGCTCAATCACTTGACTTTTCTTTATTTAGTAAGGGTTAACTAAGTGAAAACAACAACCTTTTCAATACTACACTTAAGAAATCCCAACAAGGATAGAACTTCCAATTAATCATTCCCCCAGTCAAGGCTTTTTATCTAGAATATTAATAATCATTCTTAGTTTTTATTGCTTTGATTTACAATTATTTAATTGCTCATTATCCAAACTCAAACTCTCTTGAAAACTCCTGATTAATAAATTAGCATCCTTTCTTGCAACTCGTTGGGAGACGACCTGGGACTCATACTCCCAGTATTTTTATTCTAATTTTTGTGACACCTTTCTAAATTGGTGAGGCAGATTTTAGCTGGTTAAGAGCTATACTTGCAATGCTGTTCTTATATTACAATCTCTTAATTGGCCTAACTTCTGCCACGCACCATGGGGTAAGAAATGTAAATAGCAAAAGAAATAAGCTAAATACTAAGAAAGTTCTTGGCAAGGAATGAGAATTAGAAGTCGTATCCATATTATCATCATCAATTGTGACAAGAATTGTCTATTGCTCCACTTAGTTAATCTCTAATTATGAAGGAAAGTCAAGTGGATATAATCAACTTGAGTCCACAAGTCCTAGTCAAATCCTAAGGAAAGACTAGCTTTAGTGGCATTCTAGTCAACTAGCAACTTCCAATTATCAATCAACAAAAGAGTTTGATAACTCAAGAGTGTCCAATTACTCAACCCAAGACAAGAGGATAAAAATCTACTCTAAAATCCAACCAATCATTTTATCAAATACTTGGAAAGCATAAAAGGAAAGCATAATAAAATGATAAGAAATATAAAATCTAACAATACCAAATGCAAGGAAATAACAATAACAAAGCAATTAAACAATAAAGAAACATAAAACATGAAATTGTATTAAAGGAAATTAAAATCAACAAAGTGCTCATAGATATGAAGGTAGCAAAATAGAAGAAATTAACAAGAAGAACTAAGAGGACAAAGATGTAGCAACAAGAAATTGAAATAAAAAGTAGATGAAAACAATAATTAAAATCTAGATCTAAGAAGAGATTTGAGTCTAATCTAACCTAATTCTAGAGAGAAGAGAGAGCTTTTCTCTCTAGAATTCTAACCTAAAACATGATAAAAACTAAACTATGACTACTTGGTTCATCCCCCTTCAATCCTTGGGTTCAATAGCATCAGAAATGAGTTGGATTGGGCCCAAAATGAGCTAGAAATCGCTGGCCACGAGTTCTTAAAAATGGCCCATGCTGTTCCTGCGACACGCACGCATGGACGACGCGTGGGTGTAGCCTAAGTGCAAGGCAACTATAGTAATATGCATATCATTTTGAAGCCCCGAATGTTAGCTTTCCAACGCAACTAGAACCGCCTCATTTGAACCTCTGTAGCTCAAGTTATGATCGATTTAGTATGAAGAGGTCAAAATTGACAGATTAGCAATTCCTTCATTTCTTTATGAGTTCTCCCACTTTGCATGCTTTTTCTTCATTCCTTCAATCCAATCTTTGCCTTCTAAACCCGAAATCACTTAACAAACATATCAAGGTATCAAATGGAATTAAAGTGACTTAAATTTATCATTTTTTTGGTCTAAAAAGCATGTTTTCACTCTTAAGCACAATTTAAGGAGAATTTACAAAACCATGCTATTTTAGTGCATAAATATGGGAAAAGTTGATAAAATCCCCTAAATTAAGCACAAGATAAACTACAAAATTGGGGTTTATCATTCATTTCCTTGGCATGCCTCGCCCATTGAAATCTTTATGGGTTCTTCTCTGGAATTATTGATTGGCGTGCCACGCCCAATAGCTGGCATGCCACGCCCATTCAGATTGTTGGCATTTGCACCAAGTGACACACCTGGTACACACACCCGGCTCCCATTTCTTGCTTCCTCCCTCTTTTGTTGCTATTTTCACCTGAAATTCAAACAAGGCCCCTTTCAAAGAAATGTACCATCAAATTCATCATTCAGTTCAAGAAATTGCACTAATTGAATGAGATTTTACTACTTCTATGGTCCTTTTAGATAAGAGAAAGAGGTAGATGATGCAAGTCATCACAACACCAAACTTAAGTTTTGCTTGTCCCCAAGAAAATCAATGTGAATTGTTTTTAATTAATTGATAATTGACCGTTAAAAGAATGTATTCACAATTAAAGATAGAGGTTGAGTATCAACTCATGCATGAACCTTGTTATTGATTCCATATCACAATGAACTCCTAGACTTTTGAGGACCCTTTTTAGTGCTTGCCTCTAGAGTCCTTTCTATTGATTGTTACCATGAAGTAGTAAGTTTTATTTATTTTTTATTGTTCTTTTCTTTTCATTCCTCTTTTGTTTCCTTGATTGACCACAACTCTAAGTGTTTTGTCTCAAGACGACCCTTTAGATTAAGCTTTCAATTAGCACTCCTAAACCAGTTGGTTTTAGGGTACTAGGTGTTGAAACACCCCTAAGAATTTACTTGCTCAGGTCTCTCTTCTTGACACATCTTCACCACAAGCATCTACCAGGATCTTGGCTCTTTGAGCTATTTGTTTCTTTCTTTTATCCTAGTAGTTGATGCTCAGAGCCTTGGGTGTTTTTCTTACTACTTCTTGGTTCTATGGATATTCAAGGGTAATCCTTGGCATATACTTGTTATGTCCTCTATGTCTAGTTGTTCATCATGGTCTATTTACTTCCAGCTTTTTATTCATGATTAAATACTTGTCCCTCATCTCTAAATTTGAATTATCTCACTTGGGTCTTAGTCTCTTACTCTTATTTTTGTAACAACTCATCACTGATTCTTTTATGGAAACAAACAAACTTTATTGATGCACTGAAAACTTAAGAAAATGACATTTTCTTTCTCAAATTAAAAACAGAAATTCAAAGGACTCATACACAGATTTCAAACTCATAAACAAACAACTACTATATCAAAATAACTACTGGACAGTAAATTGTGAAGATAGTTTTCAACCATGGGACTCAACAACCTTTATATTCTTAAGCAGCTTCAATGCATAGGTCCCTTCCCCTTATCCTTCTTCTTGGAAGACTCATCACCATCCTTCTTCTTTGTGGAGGCTCCTTCTTATACAGGAGTGTCTTTTGGCTTCCAAAAGCCTAGCCTCCTCATGAATGTTCTTTCATCTTCCTTGTGCTTAGCTAGTATCTCCTCTTGGCTAGCACTTATCTCTTCCATTCCTATTATGAAAGTTGGATAGTCAGTGTTAAGAGTGGCCACCACATTACACAAGTGATTCAGCTTCGCTTGTGTGTTTATGTCATATTGTCTCCTTGATGTGGTCCTAGCCTCATAGAGGGACCTAAATTCAGCAAGGTTCCTCTGTTGCACTTGATTTTGCTCCATTATCTTGTTGAGGCTACCTTGCATTTCTTCCTAATGGAACTGTCCTTGTTGCTCATTCATGTACTCCACACTTCTTTGGAGTTGTTGGATACTCTCTTGCATTTGCTCCCATTGTTTTTGCTGCTCCCTAAGTTGAGTAACGTCTTCTCGCAGATGGTTGATGTCCCCTTTCATTTGTGGATGTCTCCTTGCATTTCTTCCCAATTAAATCCTTCCTAGAATTGTGCTTGGAAATGTGGAATTGGTGCTAGCAGCTGTGGATGTGGTGCTTGGATGTATGCTTCCTCTTGTTGTGGTGGCCCTTGTGGCTGTTGCACTTGAGCCGTGTGTTCCTTGGCTCTTTGTAGTGGGTTGATAGCCACCACTTTCTCCATTTTCTTGGCAGTTATTGGTTTGTCTTGCTCAACTAATGTTTCATCAATGACCTTCTCCACTCCAACCTAATCACAAAGTTGCTGAATGATGCTTGAGAAGGCAAGTCTTGTGCTATCTTTGGTGCTTTTCAGCACCCTGTGGATATTGGTTGCTATCATCTCTGCCACATTGATGTTCTCCCCCTTCATTATGCTGTAGATTAGTACAGCATTTTCCAAAGTAACCTTCGAAGGGTTGGAGGTGGGGTTGAGGGATCACCTCACAAAGTCTAACCATCCTCTAGCTTGAGGGCACAAGCCTATTCTTCTCAGCTGGTTTGGCCTTCCATCTTTTTCATTAATCCACTGGACATTGATGACACAAATCTCATTCAAGATCTCTTCAAACCCAGGATCAATTTGTTTCACCCTTTCTTCATGACTTCGGGTGAAACTTGTGCACTTTACCTTCAGCATTCTGTCTAGGTTGGCAGGGCTATAGTTAATGCTCTTCCCCCTCACATAGCTTTGGTAGTCATGTGGTTTCCCAGGTTGAGGAATGGCATTCGCATAGAATTCCCTCACTAGGCTTTCCACCACCTTCTTTGGTGGGTTGCACAAGAGTGCCCAGCCTCTATTATTGATTTCGATGTTGTTCTCCCTATGCACATCTCTTCCTAGTTGGAAGCCAACTTCTGAGATTATTTGCCTCTCACTCGCCTACCCATAAAATAGGTTTTGGTGGAAGAATGAGAGGAACTTGATTTCATTGTAGCTTGTGGAGCCCGAGGAAGCCTCCTTGGTCTTTCTCTTCTTTGAACCGGTGGCTCTTGATGGTGCTATTTGGTTGTGATAAGAGGGTTTAAAGAGTGATAAAAAGGGTTGAAACAAGGGAAAGAAAGAAAACAAAGCAAAGGTTTGCTTCAACACCAAACTTAGGACTTGATTGTCCCAATCAAGAAAGCAAGAAACAAGGGAAAGAAAGCAAAACAAAGGGAGATGAGTTTTGGCTAAGAGGAGTTTGAAGTGTGAAGAAGAGGGTTGGGTGAGTGCATTATATAGAGGAGGGAGGGAAGATTCTGGAAGGTGTGAAATGGGCAAAAATTTTAAAGCTTTCACACTTGGGAGTGGCGCCCAGCGTGGGGAGAGGCGCCAACCCCTAAACTGTTCAGTTTTCTTCTGAATTTTGAGTTCCAAAGTGTGAAGTACACTTTGACTCCTTGACTTGATGAGTGTTCAATGCCATGTGGGTCCCACCTCTTCCTGAAAATTCAGTTACAACCCTCATTAGTGATAAAAAAATTGCTTCAATTTCCTCTTGTTAAATAGCAATTAATATGTGTCTTTTGGACACCAAACTTAAGTTCATTGCATATAGTAATTGGTCTTATGATTGAAATTTATTGTGTACAATATGAGTGAAATAAATTTAATTCTTTCATACTCATCCACTTCCATTTCATATGTACACAATTAATTATCCCCTTTATTCATCCCATCAATATACTATATGCATTAGGATATTAATTAATTGGGCTGAGCTTGAATGAACATATGGATCTCTCTTAGTGGTGGCCACACCAAACATAATTTTGGGCTTACTTCTTGAGATTAATTCAGTTGTGTGTTATGTAAGCTCAAAATAAGTGGTTTGGTGGCCACCCCAAACTTAGCTCTTTAGTTAGTTTCTCAACCCAATTAACAACATCATTTATTGTAGCAAGCAAGGTTGCACTTTCAGCACACTAGAAACTATTGGAGCTTAAATCAAAGAAACTATCAACCATATATATAATGATTAAAACTAAAAAAACAAACAACCTAAGTGACTAAACATAAAGTAGTCTAAAAAAGCTTGAAATTGAAAGGATATGAATGTTGGGGTGCCTCCAAACTAGCACTTCTTTAACGTCACTAGCGTGACGGTTCTTCCTCTTCAGCTGAGGTTGTAATTCATTCTTTGCTCATCCAATGAGTCTCCCAAGTAGTGCTTAAGCCTGTGGCCATTGACAGTGAAAGTTCTCTGTGTTTTGTCATCCATGAGCTCCACATGACCATAGGGAGAAGCCTTAATGACTGTAAATGGTCCAGATCATCTTGACTTCAACTTTCCTGGGAAAAAATTGAGCCCTGAGTTGTACAATAGCACTTTTTGACCCTCCACAAACTCTCTTCTTGCCAGCTTTTGATCATGCCATTTCTTTGTTTTCTCCTTGTAAATCTTGCCATTTTCATATGCTTGAGATCTGAATTCTTTTAGCTCATTGAGCTGCAGCAATCTTCTTTCTCCAGCAGCTTGATTATCAAAGTTCAACATCTTTAGAGCACAAAATGCTCTATGTTCAAGATGCACTGGTACATGACAAGCTTTTCCAAACACTAATTGGTATGGAGACATACCAATAGGTGTCATAAAAGCTATTCTATAAGCCCATAATGCATCATCTAGCTCCTAGGACCAATCTTTTCTTGCATTCCCAACAGTCCTCTCAAGGATTCTCTTGAGCTTTCTATTTGAAATTTCAGCTTGACCATTAGTTTGTGGATCGTATGGGGTTTCTACCTTGTGCTTAACACCATATTTGAGGAGGAGTGTCTCAAGTTGCCTGTTGCAAAAGTGAGTTACCCCATCACTTGTAAGAGCTCTTGGAACCCCAAACTTGCTAAATATGTTCTTCCTCAAGAAATTAATCACCACCTTGTTGTCATTTGTTGATGTTGCAATGGCTTTCACCCATTTGGATACATAGTCCACAGCCACCAATATGTAGTTGTTTGATTATGAAGGTGGGAATGGTCCCATGAAATCAATCCCCAACATCAAACAAATCCAATTCTATGATAAATCTCTGTGGCATTTCATTCTTCTTGGGTAGGTTGCCAGCCCTTTGACACTCATTGCACTTTGTCACAAACTCCTTTGCATCCTTGAATATTGTAGGCCAAAAAAATCCACACTGTAATACCTTGGCTGCGGTCCTTTCTCCACTAAAATGTCCTCCATAGGTGGATCCATGGCAGTGCCAAAGGACCTCTTGTCCTTCCTCATGAGATATGCATCTTTTTAAAATCCTATCAGCACACTTCTTAAAGAGGTAAGGCTTATTCCAAATGTAATTCTTGGCATCATTGATGAGCTTCCTTTTTATGTGCTTGTTGATGTTAGAAGGTAACTCTCAATGGCCTTGAAGTTTGCTATATCTGTAACCCATGGGGCCTTTTGAATCATCATCAGTTGCTCATCCGGAAAGCTCTCATTTACCCCAGGGCTGTGTGCTTCATTCTCCTCATGTGGGATCCTTGATAGATGGTCAGCCACCTTATTTTCTGCTCCACTTCTATCTTTGATTTCAATGTTGAATTCTTGAAGTAGTAGGATCCATCTTATCAATCTGGGCTTGGATTCTTGCTTGGTTAACAAGTATTTGAGAGCTGCATGGTCAGTAAACACAATAACTTTAGAACGAATGAGATATGATATGAATTTATCAAATGTAAAAACTATAGCAAGAAGTTCTTTTTCTGTGGTGGTGTAGTTCCTTTGGGTTTCATTAAGAACCTTGCTAGCATAGTAGATGACATGCACTAGCTTGTCTCTCCTTTGTCCTAAAACAGCACCAATAGCAAAATCTGATGAATCACACATTATTTCAAAAGGTAAGTCCCAGCTAGGTGGTGCTATAATAGGTGCAGAGGAGAGCTTGCTTTTAAGCTCATCAAAAGCTTGCATACATTCTCTATCAAATATGAATGGTACATTAGAGACAATTAAGTTACTTAAAGGTTTGGCAATCTTTGAAAAGTCTCTAATGAACCTTCTATAAAACCCAGCATGTCCCAAGAAACTCCTAATTGCTTTGACATTGCAAGGTGGAGGTAACATTTCAATCACTTCCACCTTGGCTCTATCTACCTCTATGCCTTTCTTAGAGATTTTACGGCGAAGGACTATCCCTTCGGTAACCATAAAATGACACTTTTTCCCAGTTCAAAAATAGGTTAGTCTATTGGCATCTCTTGAGCACCAAGACAAGATGGTGTAGGCAATTAGGAAAGGAGTCACCAAACACTGAAAAATCATCCATGAAAACCTCAATAAACCTCTCAATCATATCAGAAAAAATGGACAGCATGCACCTTTGGAATGTAGCAGGTGCATTGCACATAATAAAGGGCATACGTATGTATGCAAAAATACCATAAGGGCAAGTAAAAGAAGTCTTCTCTTGGTCTTTAGGATCCACTACAACCTAGTTGTAGCCTGAGAATCCATCCAAAAAATAATAGTACTCATGTCCAGCAAGCCTCTCCAATATTTGGTCCATGAATGGTAGAGGGAAATGGTCCTTCCTTGTGGCTTCATTGAGCTTTCTGTAGTCTATAACATGCGCCATCCAGTCACTGTTCTTGTTGGTATTAACTCATTTCTTTCATTTGGCACAACTGTGATCACCCTTTCTTGGGAACTACTTTAACTGGGCTCACCCAAGGACTGTCTAAGATGGGGTAAATCACACCTGCTTGCCATAACTTCAGCACTTCTTTTTGCACCACTTCCTTAATTATTGGATTCAATCTTCTTTGTGGCTGTATTGAGGGCTTGGCATCCTCCTCAAGAAGGATTTTATGCATGTATATTGAAGGGCTGATCCCTGATGTGTGGAAAATGATCCAACACAAAACTCACCGGCAAGTGTACCGGGTCGCATCAAGTAATAATAACTCACATGAGTGAGGTCGATCCCCCAGGGATTGAAGGATTGAGCAATTTTAGTTTAGTGGTTGATTTAGTCAAGCGAATCAAGTATTGGTTGAGTTGTGTGTAATTGACAGAAACTAAATTGCTTGAAATATAAAGGGAGAGGGGTAAATTGCAGGAAATTAAAGAGCAAAGAAAGTAAATAAGCTGGATCTTAGGCTCCGTTTGGTTGATGTATAGGATGAGACATAGACACAAAGACACAGACATTAAAGACATAGACATAAAATATTTGTGTCTATGTATTGTGTTTGGTAAAAATAATGAACAAGACACAAATATTTGAAAAAGACTAAATTACCCTTCATTTAACCACAATTTTATCAACACCACTGAACACCTATCACCTCAAACGCTACATATCATTATCATTAAATTTTTATTTCTTTTCATATTTTTTTTCTTCTAATATCATCTTAAATTATCATTCAAATATTAAATATACAGTTTTTTTGAAAAAAAATAGAAAACCAAAGCCTAAAATTTATCAAAGATTAATTAAAATTTAAATAAATAAAAAATTAAATGTATAATTTTTTTTTGAAAAAAATGGGAGAACAAATTTGGTTGTAAAATATAAAAGAGGAAGTAAAAAAAAGAAATATTTGAAGAGATAAGAGGACAAATTTTGAAAATTAAAAAATTGAATAAGGGTAAAAGAGTAAAAAATTAGTGTCTCACAAGTTGTGTCTCAGTGTCTCATCAAATTGGAGGTACACAAATTTAGTGTCTCCGTGTCCATCCGTGTCCTCCCGTGTCCATCAAAATTCTGTATCTCACCAAACCAAACAGCAGACATGTGTCACTGTGTCCATGTCTCATTGAGACATGGACATCAACCAAACACTACCTTAAAGAACAAGTAATATAAATTGCAGAAACTTAGATTGCAAGAAATGTAAATGGCTGAATCTAAAAGTGCAAGAAATGTAAATTGCTTTAATTATAAAAGGGATTGGGAGTTGGGATTGCAGAATTTAAACAAGAACAAGTGAATTGCAATTAAACAGAAGAGCAAAAGATGAATTGAATTGAAATAGATCTCAAACAGAGAGGTAAAATGCTTTGAGAAGTAAACAGAAAGGATGCTTAATTTGCAGCAAAATAAAAGATGGTTGAAGATCTCAGGGGTGGAAGAGACTAGATAACAAGTCTAGATCTCAAATCCTTCCTTGATCCAAAAAGAACAATTGCAAAAGAAGTAAAGAAAAGCAAATTGCAGAAATAAAGAGAAGATGAAGCAATAAACAGAATTTAAATTCAAATCCCAATTCCTTGAATTATGCAGAAAACTAAAACAGAGGGATCTCAAAGTGAGATTGAAACAGAATTTCTTCAATTCTCCACTTAAGATCCAAGACAAGAAGTAAAGAGTGCAGAAGCAAGAACAAGGAAGAAGAGAGATCAATTCTCCTTCCCAATTCTCTAAGATCCAAATTTAAAAGTAAAAAGCTCAGAAATGAAAAATGACAATTAAAAGGAAAATTCAAAGTAAAGTCTAGAGGTGTCAAAAGGTTTTCATTACATTAAACTAGCTCCTATTTATACACTTTCTATTCTTGGATTTTGGAATTTGGATGGGCTTTTGATTTGGTGAAGAAATGAATTAATTTGGATTTTTAGTTCAATTTTCAGCCTATGGTGCACCTCCCAGGGAAGAGTTCGGCTCTTGGCAAGAGCTTTGGCCAAGAGCTTTGGTTCCCTTTCCTTCCAATGTGTTGCGCACGGTTCCTTGTGACAAGAGAACAAAGCTCTTTGCAAGAGCTTGAAAGCTCTTGGCAAGAGCTTTACTTGTCCTTGAGGTCCTTGGTTCAAATCTTGGGTGGAGCACTTGTGGAGCTAATTTCCTTGGCACTAGAGAAGCCCCCAAAGTCTTGCTTCCTTGAGGTGCTGTAACGTCCCGTCCAACAAAATACCTTGCTTAAGTAAGGGTATTTCCACTAGAAAGAACATTACGTAACCTTCTCTAGTATTAACTACTTAATTATCGAGCCTTTATATCGAGTTCGCGTTTCAGTTTTAAGAAAATTCCAAAAAATTTTGTTTTTTTATTCATTAAAGTCATAATTCAAACATTCACAAATAATAATAATCACATAAATATTATAGAAAATAATTCTTATACATAAGAAGTCATATAACCCAAATACAACACCTACCCCTCTATTAAAATAAAACCTCAAAGGACAAGAGCGAGGGGACTCTATGAAAGCAATTAAAACCATAAAGAAAGCCTACTGATCGCTCGCAGCTTCAAATTGCATCTTCAAACCTGTCGCTAAAAGGGTGGAAAATTTGGGGGTGAGAACCAAACCACATGTTCTCAGTAGAGGTCGAGAATGCCGTGAAAGTAAAGAATAAAGCGCAAATAGTTAACTGCATTCATAGACATCTAAAAGGAAACTAACTTTCTTTAAAATCATTAGTTAATTACTCAATATCCTAAATCCATATTTTTCTTGTAAAACTTTTAAAGTTTCCTAGACTGTATGAATGACCAACCTGACCCAGTCATAGGTTCATTAAGTCTATGCTGAACCAGTTTGATTTTTCATACCTTACTAGACCATAACATAAAAGAAGTTACCTACGCGGTATAAATGATCATCCTGCTCCAAGCATAGGTTCATTAACATTACAATATACCAAATAACAACTCAACGGCAACAAATCCAACATAACCCATTAAAATTCAGAAATTCTCAACAATTAGTCATCAAGCAATTCCCAATCCACATAATCAATTAATATCACAAATCAACAATTCCAAATCACAATCTCAACCATTCCAATCACAATTTCAGCCACAATTCAATAATTACATAATCAATCAATTACTCACAGCTATTAAATCTATTTGCAGTTATTCAATAAACCTTGTAGGCATTCTTAAATTGAAATCATTTTAAACCCCCTACCTCAGTTAGTCGAAACCGTTGAATTTAAATGTGGCGATCCCCTTCTCTTTCCAGTTTACAATAGCTAGTACTGCCGGAACAGTAGCAGTAACCTCAGTTCTTCTGGGGAAGCAACAACAATGACATCGGTGGTTCCGGATAAGGACAGCAATACCGAACAAAGACAGTAATGATTGGCAGCTAAAGAAGATCAAGAAAACGAGGCATGTTATAGTCAAGGCAATAGCAAAACAAATAATGGCAACAGAACACAACTCAATGCTACCAGGGAAAAGCAGAATAGAACAGCAACGGCAGAGTAACCTACGATGAACATGAAGCATGGAGGCGATGGAAACAATGGCGGCGGACCTTCGGTGCCAACGACGCGGTGATAACAGAGATCAGACGTGACAGAGCGGGTGGCACTGGCAGCCTCTTCTTTCTCCCCTGCGAGCTTCCTTCCTCACGCATCTCTTCTCCCTCGCGAGAGTAATGACATCGCAACAGCAGCGGTGTGACGGGTTCGGTGGAGGCACAACGATGGTGACGCGAAGTGCAGCTTCGATAGTGATGAAGGCGCGACAGAGACACAGCGGTGCTACCCTTCGCGCACAAGCTCTCCTCGTGTTTGTCCTCTCCCTCGCGAGCGTTCAGCTCCTCAACGGCTTCAAATCTGATGGCGATGTGACCTTGCTTCAGCGCTGGTGATGGCAAGGCGAGTTAGCAACGGCTGCATGGCGATGGGCATGAATAACGGCGCAGGCGAAGTGCTGCGGCGGCGAGCTGGACAGCGCAAAGTGCAGCTCCCTCTTCTCTGATTCCAAGCTCTCTGTTCTCCCTTTCCATTTCTTTGTTTCTTTCTTTTGTTTGGGTGTTGGTGTTTTGGAAGAAAGATGGGGTGGAGGCTGCGTTCTGAGGCTGGGGAAAAGGGGAAAATTAGGATTAGGGTTTCTGATTTCCAATTTGGGAATTAGGGTTAGAAATCAGGGATTTTATAAAAGAATAAAGGATAGCTATGAAAGAAGTGGTACAGAAGGAAGTCATGAAGCTTTGGCAAGGAGGGGTGATCTACCCAATTTCGGATAGCCCATGGGTCAGCCCCGTCCAAGTGGTCCCCAAGAAAGGAGGAATCACTGTAGTACCCAATGAGAGGAACGAACTCATTCCTACAAGGACCGTCACAGGATGGCGGATGTGCATAGACTACAGAAAACTCAATGAAGCTACAAGAAAAGATTATTTCCCCCTTCCTTTCATGGATCAGATGTTGAAAAGACTTGCAGGACATGCATATTATTATTTTTTTATGATTATTCAGGATATAACCAAATAGTGGTTGATCCGAGAGACCAAGAGAAAACCTCATTCACTTTCCCATATGGAGTGTTTGCCTACAGGCGCATGCCATTTGGGCTATGTAATGCACCTGCAACTTTTCAACGCTGCATGCTCTCCATTTTCTCAGACATGATAGAGAAATTCATTGAAGTCTTTATGGACGACTTTTCAGTATTCGGAGTTTTTTTTCTAATTGCCTAAATCACCTGGCCCTGGTATTAAAAAGATGTCAAGAGACCAACTTGGTCTTGAATTAGGAGAAATGTCACTTTATGGTGACAGGAGGAATAGTTCTTGGTCATAAGGTTTCTAACCAAGGCATTGAGGTAGACAGAGCTAAGGTGGAACTCATTGAAAAATTACCCCCACTAAGTGATGTCAAGGCAATTAGGAGCTTTTTAGGGCATGATGGCTTTTACAGAAGGTTTGTTAAAGATTTTTCAAAGATAACCAAGCCCTTAAGCAATCTCCTTGTATCTGATACACCATTTGTCTTTGATGAAAAATGCATGCTAGCATTCGAAAACTTGAAAAAGAGGCTGTCCTCTGCCCCTATCATTTCCCCACCTGATTGGAACTTACCATTTGAACTAATGTGTGATGCATCTGATTTTGCAATTGGGGCAGTGTTAGGACAGAGGAAAGATAACTTGGTCCATGTGATATACTATGCCAGTAAAGTCCTCAATGACACTCAAAGAAATTATACCATTACTGAAAAGGAGTTGCTGGCAATAGTTTTTGCATCTGACAAGTTTAGATCATACCTCATTGGTGCCAAAGTGATCGTTTTCACAGATCAGACAGCACTTAAATATTTGTTTGCAAAGCAAGAATCAAAACCAAGACTAATAAGATGGATCTTGTTGTTCTAGGAATTCAATATTAAAATTAGAGACAAGAAAAGAGTGGAGAACAAAATAGCAGATCACCTATCTAGAATCCCTCATGATAAAGAAGGAACACATGATACAAGTATAAATGAGTTCTTCCCAGATGAGCAGTTGATGATGGTTCACAGAGCACCCTGGTTTGCAGATATTACCAATTTCAAGGCAACTGGGGCTTTACCTCCAGAAATCAACAAACATCAAAAAAGAAAGCTCATCAATGACACGAAGTATTTTGTTTGGGATGAACCATACCTATTCAAGAAGTGTTCAGATGGAATCCTTAGAAGATGTGTTTCAAAAGAAGAGGGAAGAGAGGTCTTATGGAACTGCCATTGCTCGTGCTATGGAGGCCACATTGGAGGGGAAAGAACTGCAGCTAAAGTGTTACAAAGCGGATTCTTTTAGCCCACCCTTTTTAAGGATGCCAAGGAAGTAGCAAAGAACTGCAATGAATGCCAAAGAGCTGGAAACCTAACCAAAAGAAATGAGATGCCACAGAATTTTATCTTAGAGCTGGAACTGTTTGATGTATGGGGAATCGATTTCATGGGACCATTTTCAACCTCATATTCAAACAAGTATATCCTAGTAGCAGTGGATTACGTTTCCAAGTGGGTAGAGGCCATTGCAACCCCAACAAATGATAACAAGGTGGTCATGAACTTCCTCAGAAAGAATATCTTTAGCCAGTTCGGAGTCCCACGAGTGCTCATCAGTGATGGAGGGAGCCATTTTTATAACGGACCACTAGAAGCTCTTCTCCTACGATACGGGGTAAAGCACAAGGTTGCCATACCTAACCACCCCCAAACAAGTGGGCAAACCGAGATATCTAACAGAGAGTTATAAAGGATTCTGGAAAAGACTGTAGGAGCATCAAAAAAAGACTGGTGGAAGAAGTTAGATGATGCTCTTTGGGCATACAGAACGGCATTCAAAACACCAATCGGGATGTCCCCATATCAACTGGTGTATGCAAAGGCCTGTCATTTACCATTGGAGCTTGAACACAAAGCCCTCTGGGCTCTCAAGCTACTAAATCTTGATAGCCTTGCCGCTGGTGAAAAAAGAGTCTTGAAGTTGCAGGAAATGGAGGAGTTTAGATTGATGGGTATTTTGGAAACGAATTTCCAATCACGTAAAACTCACCGGCAAGTATACCGGGTCGCATCAAGTAGTAAAAATCACCTAGAGTGAGGTCGATCCCACAGGGATTGATGGATCAAGCAGCTTTAGTGGGTGATTAGTTTAGTCAAGCTAACATTGAAGTGAAATTTGATGGAATGTATCCAACAGAAAGTAAATGGCAGTGAATTAAAAGTTGCAGAAAGTAAATGAGCAAAATCTTAAATTACAAGAAATGTAAAATGCATGAAATGTAAAGGGGGCTGGGTGCTGGAAATTAAATAAATCAATAGATCAAGCAACTGGAAATTTAAATGAAAGCAGTAAACAGAACTTAGAACAATTGCCGAAGAGTTAAATTGCATGAAAAATAAAAGGGATTGGATGCTGGGAATTAAAACAGAACTGAAAAATAAGACGTGCAGTAAACTAAAGAACTCTCAGGATTTGAAATTCAGAAACAGATTGATTCAATGCCAAAACGGAAATGTAGAAGTGCAGGAGAATTAAAACAGAATTTAAATCTAGCTCAATTGTGAAATCTAAAGGAGAAATTCAAGATCTCAGGAAATCAATGAGACTAGAAAACAAGCAAACAGAAATTGCAGAAGAAAATAGAGAAGAAAGCAGTAAGTACAATTTAGATCCAAATCAAAATTCACTGAAATTATGCAGACAAGCAAACAGAGAGAATTCTCAAGGTGAGATTGAAACAGAATTTCTTCAATTCTCAACCCAAGATTCAAAACAAAAATGAAAACTAAGAGAGAGCTCTCAAATCCTAATGCTCCTTAGTGAAGCCAGCCTCTAATGCTCTCTATTAGAGCCAACCTCCTCCACAAAGATGAAAATGATGCCTTTATATAGGCTTTACAAAGTGAAAATGAAAATGAAAGTGAAATTAAAGACAAATTACAATTAAAAGAAATTCCTATTTTATCTATCTCTTGTGCCTTTGAGTGATGATAATGGGCTTTGCTTGCTTTGGATTTGGGTTGAAGATGGCCCTAATTGATTTCTCTTAGACTTGGAAACAAATCTGTTTGCAATTTGGACTTTGGAGCCTTTAAGTTTGAGTCAAAGTTTGAGGCAAACTTTAACTCAAACGTTGGATTACTGAAATTATGCTGAACGGGATTTATCTGTCACTCACGTTTGAGATCACGTTTGAGATCAAACGTGAACTCAAATGTGCTCCCTCCAAGAACACTTTAGCGTCAACGTTTGCCTCCAAGTTTGAGGCAAACTTGGTCGCAAACGTTGGCCTCCCCTGGTGCATATGCCATCCCAACATTTGCCTCCAAGTTTGAGGCAAACTTGGTCACAAACATTGGCCTCCCCTGGGATACATGTTACTCCAACGTTTGCCTCCATGTTTGAGGCAAACTTGGACGCAAACGTTGGCCTCCTCCAGGGCTAGATGTTGCACCAACGTTTGACCTCAAGTTTGAGGCAAACGTTGGCGCAAACTTGGGCTTCTTCAGCCTTGCTTCCTTGCTTGTGAAAGCCCATGAATGCTAATGCTCATTCATTTATTCATTGGCAATTAAAAATCATGCATGCATTCATTAATTAATTAATAAAGCCAATTGCATTAACGTTGAAAGGGCTTGATATGTTCTTTAGCCAATTGGCTTTAATATTGCATGCTTTTATTGGCTTTATTAATTAATGCCAATGTATTAACGTAGCATTCATTCTTTAATGATCAAATGCTTTATACATGCATTAATTTTATTAGCAATGCTAATTAATGAACTTGAACGTTCATTCATGTAATGCCATGATTCGTTGGCTTGAATGCATGCATAAGGCATATATATCATGCCATGGCTTCATGGTAATGGAGCACGCTTTTAAAAGTGTGTCCTAAGGTTCCAAAGCGTGCCTCAACTCCAAAATGTGCCCAAAATTCCTCTTTTCTTCTTTTTAGCTTATTTTGTGCTCTTTTGCTTCTTTTTCTTCTTATTTCCTACAAAATTTATAAAATCAAAAGATCAAGGAAATATACCATTTAAGCACAAAAGAATATAATAATTAAGCACTAATTATCAATTTCTTGTATGAAAAGGCATAGAAAAATATGACATGGTGACATGTCATCACAACACCAAACTTAAACCTTGCTTGTCCCCAAGCAAGAAAAGAATCATGCAATAAAGATTGACAATCCAAGGTAAGAAGAATAGCAACTCAGTGTTCATGGTAGGCTAGTTTTCTATGCATGCCACAATCACAAAAGAAATATAAATGATTGATGCTTCCATCTAGCTCAATTTATGAAATCTTTTTCTTATATTTCTTCCTTGAAGCAAGCTTTTAATTTTCTTATTAGCTTTTCCTTTTGGGTGCTTTGCCCCATGAGTTAATAACAAAACTACGACTCTAAATGCTTTGTTTTCAAGTATTACCACTTGATACATAAATACCACAAGCTTTTAATTAGAGGACTTCATTAAGCTCATTTGTTTCTTTTCTTGACTCTCTAATCATTGATGCTCAGAGCCTTGAGCTTTGAGGGAGTGCTTTTGCACTTGAGTCTAGCCTTGACTTCTAAGTGTTTTGTTTTCAAGCATTTTACTTGATACATAAACACCACAAGCACTTAACAATTGAATTGTCATTTGTACTCAGAGCCTTCATCTTTCTCATTCTTTCCCTTTTTCTTTCTTGCCTTAATTTGTAATTGCTTTTTCAAGGTTTTCATGATTTCAAAAGATTTCACAAAATATCCTAGATGAAAACTTTAAATAAAATCTAATGCAATTGAGCAACAATTAACCATACTAGCCTTCCAATACTTGTATGCACATGCTAAGTTCTTCTTTAATGCCTTGTTTGTTTATGATCATGATACTTTACTGCTTTAAACTTTACAAAACTCAAGTTGATAGTCATAATGGCATGGCAACATGTTACAAATCAAGATGCAGGCTATGCTTATCCATACCACACATGTAAACAGGGAAGATAAAGACAATCATGCAATTTAAGTGCTGGAAACAAATGAGAGAAAAAAAACTTTACAACCTTGAAGTTCATCTTCTCTATTGTTGTCATTTTCTTCCCATTCTTCCCTTTCCCTTGCCAAACTCAGAATGCTTGCTCATCCTCAAGCAACAATTAGAACAATGGCTATGGGACTAAGATGGATCATGAATGTCTTACACAATGAAATGTTAGTGGTACATGTGTTCTAAGCAAGCAAAAATAAAGATAAAAATCAAGGCACAAGAGACAGAGACATTGTGATTGCAAACTTAAGAAGGTGTGCATAATACTTTGCATAAAGAACAATTGGCACACCAAACTTAGTGTGACACTTTCACTTGGAATTGATGCAAGTGTCTAGCAGATATTGGAACCAAATTTTGTTGCATGGCAACACCAAAATTAGAATGCAATCACATGTTCATTTTATTTGAACTAAGACTAAGCAAATGAAACTGTTATTTGTTAAATACAATCACCAAGTGAAGAATCTGTCATGAATAAGGACTTCTTGGTGATGTATTAATTAAAATAGTTAAGAAGCAAAATAAGTGAAAGCATTCAAAACAAAGAAATAACTAGAGTAAACAGAATAACAAAGTGTCAAACCAAAAAAAAATTAACACTACAAAGGCATTATGGTTATGCAGACAAGTGGTGCTGCTGGATGACTTGCATAGAAAAATAAGTGGCACACCAAACTTAGAATCTTAGTGTGACACTTCCATGTAGAATTGATGCCATCATCCAAAGGAATTGAAAACAAATTGTTTCACGGCAACACCAAACTTAGAATGTAACCATATGCCAATTTATTGAATTTAAACAAAGCACAGAAAGAAAACAAAGCAGAGAAGAAATGTTACCTACGGTTGGGTTACCTCCCAACAAGTGCTCTTTTAGTGTCATTAGCTTGACATGTTGTTCTTCACTTTCTTCCTCTTCTTCCAGTTTGTTAAGAGGAATGACCTTAAGAGGGGAGAAGATTCAGCTACTGTCCCTTGTCTTGGCCTTTCCTCAGCAAGCTTCCTTTTGCGAATGGCTTGATTGATCTTGCTTACTAAATCAGGGACAGGATTGATGCTCTTGCTAGTTGCCTTCACTCCTTTGGATTCAAGACTTGGTTGCTGTGTGATTATTGGAATTTTGTATTCATCCAGAGCCTTTTGAATTGGTGGTTCCATGAGCTTTTCTTCTATGTACTTCTTTGCTTCACTTGAGTTTGGAATTCTTTGGTTGTCCTTCTCACTTTCTTGCTCTTCCACTTCCTCCCTTGCACTCAACATTTGACTTAATAGCTTTTTCATTGAGGAGATTTGTTGATCTTCCTAACATTTCTTCATCTCCTCTTCATATCTTTTAATCTCAAATTCAATTGTTGAGACTTTTTGGTCCAGGGGAGTTTGAGGAGGTTATGAGTGTTCAGGTTCTCTTGTCATCTCAAGTGCAGTTTCAGGTTCTAATACTTTCACCACCTCTTCCTTTTTTTCAATTTCACTTGACACAGGGACCTTGTGTTCTTGTTTTTCCATTTTCTCCTTCCTTGCATTCAACAATTGGCCTACCTTCACTTCCATGTTTTTGAGGGAGTTTTCTAGTTCTTTCTGGTATTTCTCTTTCTCCTCCGTAAATCTTTTGAGCATGGACTCAAGCTTTGAGAGTCTTTGGCTATTGGAAGTTTGTTTGGGTGGTGAGTTTTGAAAGGGGCTTTCTATTGAAGCATGGTCAAGTGATGATATCTTTGGATGAATATCATATGAAGCATTAGAATTCCCTTCCTAGCCACCATTAGAATCATGACTTGCATCATTTTGTGGTGGAGGGAAATATCCCATATGGTTTTCTTGCTCATCTTGTGTCTCTAAAGCAAATCTCCATGGATTGGAGTGCTTAGAATTTGTATTTTCTTGGTGATATTCCCAGCCACCATTAGAGATTGATGATGGTGGGTGATATCCCATAAAATTTTGTTTGACCATAAGATGAGTTGAACTCCATTTATATTTTCTAAAATGCAACATCAATTAAATTTGAAATTCATCTCACAGAGAAGGATTTCTTAGTGAGGCAATAACTCGAACACCTTGTTTTCAACTTAAAACAAAAAGCAAAAATAAAGAAAATGCTTGATCTAGACTTCTCACCCACTTAATCATTGTTGATCTAAATCAATCCCCCGCAACGGCACCAAAAACTTGATGGGTATTTTGGAAACGAATTTCCAATCACCTAAAACTCACCAGCAAGTATACCGGGTCACATCAAGTAGTAAAACTCACTTAGAGTGAGGTCGATCCCATAGGGATTGATGGATCAAGCAACTTTAGTGGGTGATTAGTTTAGTCAAGCTAACATTGAAGTGAAATTTGATGGAATGTAGCCAACAGAAAGTAAATGGCAGTGAATTAAAAGTTGCAGATAGTAAATGAGCAAAATCTTAAATGACAAGAAATGTAAGTTGCATGAAATGTAATGGGGGCTGGGTGCTGGAAATTAAAGAAATCAATAGATCAAGCAACTGGAAATTTAAATGAAAGCAGTAAACAGAACTTAGAACAATTGCCGAAGAGTTAAATTGCATGAAAAATAAAAGGGATTGGATGCTGGGAATTAAAACAAAATTGAAAAATAAGACGTGCAGTAAACTAAAGAACTCTCAGGATTTGAAATTCAGAAACAGGTTGATTCAATGCCAAAACGGAAATGTAGAAATGCAAAAGAATTAAAACATAATTTAAATCTAGCTCAATTGTGAAATCTAAAGGAGAAATTCAAGATCTCAGGAAATCAATGAGACTAGAAAACAAGTCTAGATCTCAATTCCTTCCTTGATCCAACAGAGAATAATTGCAGGAAAAATAGAGAAGAAAGCAGTAAGCACAATTTAGATCCAAATCAAAATTCACTGAAATTATGCAGACAAGCAAACAGAGAGAATTCTCAAGGTGAGATTGAAACAGAATTTCTTCAATTCTCAACCCAAGATTCAAAACAAAAATGAAAACTAAGAGAGAGCTCTCAAATCCTAATGCTCCTTAGTGAAGCCAGCCTCTAATGCTCTCTATTAGAGCCAACCTCCTCCACAAAGATGAAAATGATGCCTTTATATAAGCTTTACAAAGTGAAAATAAAAATGAAAGTGAAATTAAAGACAAATTACAATTAAATGAAATTCCTATTTTATCTATCTCTTGTGCCTTTGAGTGATGATAATGGGCTTTGCTTGCTTTGGATTTGGGTTGAAGATGGCCCTAATTGATTTCTCTTGGACTTGGAAAGAAATCCGTTTGCAATTTGGACTTTGGAGCCTTTAAGTTTGAGTCAAAGTTTGAGGCAAACTTTAACTCAAACGTTGGATTACTAAAATTATGCAAAACGGGATTTATCTGTCACTCACGTTTGAGTTCACGTTTGAGATCAAACGTAAACTCAAATGTGCTCCCTCCAAGAACACTTTGGCGCCAACGTTTGCCTCTAAGTTTGAGGCAAACTTGGTCGCAAACGTTGGCCTCCCCTGGGATACATGTTACTCCAACGTTTGCCTCCAAGTTTGAGGCAAACTTGGACGCAAACGTTAGCCTCCTCTAGGGCTGGATGTTGCACCAACGTTTGACCTCAAGTTTGAGGCAAACGTTGGCGCAAACTTGGGCTTCTTCAGCCTTGCTTCCTTGCTTGTGAAAGCCCATGAATGCTAATGCTCATTCATTTATTCATTGGCAAATAAAAAACATGCATGCATTCATTAATTAATTAATAAAGCCAATTGCATTAACGTTGAAAGGGCTTGATATGTTCTTTAGCCAATTGGCTTTATTAATTAATGCCAATGTATTAATGTATCATTCATTCTTTAATGATCAAATGCTTTATACATGCATTAATTTTATTAGCAATGCTAATTAATGAACTTGAACGTTCATTCATGTAATGCCATGATTCATTGGCTTGAATGCATGCATAAGGCATATATATCATGCCATGGCTTCATGGTAATGGACCACGCTTTTAAAAGCGTGTCCTAAGGTTCCAAAGCGTGCCTCAACTCCAAAATGTGCCCAAAATTCCTCTTTTCTTCTTTTTAGCTTATTTTGTACTCTTTTGCTTCTTTTTCCTCTTATTTCCTACAAAATTTATAAAATCAAAAGATCAAGAAAATATACCATTTAAGCACAAAAGAATGTAATAATTAAGCACTAATTATCAATTTCTTGTATGAAAAGGCATAGAAAAATATGACATGGTGACATGTCATCATAGATCTAAAGCCTATGAAAATGCCAAGATCTATAAAGAAAAAGCAAAGAGAAGACATAACCTCAATCTGACACCCAGGAGCTTCGAAAAAGGATAGCAAATGCTCCTCTACAACTCCAAATTGAGACTTTTCCCTGGGAAACTCAAATCAAGGTGGTCTGGACCCTTTCTTGTCACAAAGGTCTCGCCGTATGGACACATAGAAATCATGGAGGAAAGATCACGGAGGACTTTCACTGTGAACGGACAAAGGCTCAAGCATTACATGGGCAACATGGGGGAAAACCCCAAAGTGAAATATCATCTTAACTGATGGAGAAATCGTCGAGCTAGCGATGCTAAAAGAGCGCTTCGTTGGGAGGCAACCCAACCTAATGTAGTTTCCTTTTCATGATCATTTCAATAAAAGTTACAAGTAGTTTGCCCTGTATTGCGAGGAGCTAAGTTTGGTGTTGCACACCAAAATAATCCAAGAGTGAATGTGTAATTCTAAGTTTGGTGTTCCACTAAAGATTTCAGTTAAACTCACACTACACCTCTTCAAGAGCAGATTGCTAGTCCCAGCCAATCAGGGAAACCACTTGACAAGAGTTTAGTTTCTAGTTCATAGTCGTTTTAGTAATAAAAGCACATAAGGTTCTCTGCATGTATTCAATCTGTTGCATTAGGCAAGGAACTAAGTTTGGTGTTCACACACCAAATTAGGTTCAGAAATTCACAAGCATACATGCATGCTAACTATTTCTCAAGTGCTTTGGGAACAAGCATCTTCCAATAACTTTGCAGGAATTCAATCAAATCTTCGGGAAAAACGGTGCACCATCATCCAAGGAGGCAAAGAAGGATGCAAAAGCTATGGGCGATGACAACAAAGGGATGGCTAGAAGTCACCACCAAAAGGTTGTATTGTTATTTGATTCCATATGCTTGGAAATGCTCAAAGTGGAAGTCTGAATGTATCACTGATTATTAGTTACTCTTTAGTTTACATCACTAAGATTTAATGTTCGTTTTTTCCCGCCTTTGTCATATGTGTGTTGTTTCAAGTTACCTGCTGCATTTTCACCTTGCTTACTTGTATGCTTGTCCTTTAAGTCAAATAAAAAAAGATGTTATGAAAGACCAGAGTGATGTTTAATTTGTGGAGTAAGTTCTTAAGCTTGTGGTGTAGTAATTATTTAGCTAAATTGGTTCACCAACAAGGTAAGAAGGCAACTATCTGTCCTGAATCATATGCTTGAAACACACCCCATAAGACTAGCTAAATAACAAGATCCTAATAAGAAAAAGGGAAAGAAGAATGAAAGTTGAGAAATAAAGAAAAAGAATAAGAAATAAGGCTAGGCACCAAGGGTTGAATCTTGGGGCATGTGTCTGTGGTGCTCCTGTGTAAAGGATATGCTTGGATGAATAAGCCCTCAGGGGTGCCTTATCACTTGGTAACTTGGGTTAACTAACCCGGGATTATCAGTTGAAAGTCCACTATCAAGAGTAACCTTTGCTACAGAACACTTAATAACCCAAAGAGGTGCTGGACACCAAGGTCTCAAGTAAGAAAATAACAAATCATGTACCTGTGATGTGTATGTATGAGGG
Source organism: Arachis ipaensis (assembly GCF_059453495.1). Taxonomy (NCBI): domain Eukaryota; kingdom Viridiplantae; phylum Streptophyta; class Magnoliopsida; order Fabales; family Fabaceae; genus Arachis; species Arachis ipaensis. The sequence goes on along the minus strand of NC_142441.1, from coordinate 74,834,111 downwards.
AAAGAGACTTGAGGGAGTAAGTCCTTAGGGGTGTGTTAACACCCAGCACCTTAGACCAACTGGTTCGGGAGTGCTGGCTGAAAGCTTATCTTAAAGAGTCGCCCTCTCACAAAGCACCTAGTCTAAGAACACAATTAAACCTTGAAAAGACTAAGGGATCAATGCATAAAAGTCTCATAGGGTACAATCAAGTAAGTATTCCAGGGCATGATAAAGGTCTGAAAGCCAGTAAAGGAATGAACCTAAGTTGCTATGCATGAAACCCCATAAAACCAAGGATATGACTTCCACAATAATGACTCATTTCTCTTGTCATTTCATTCATCATTCTCATGTTTCAGTACTTGCTTAGGGACAAGCAAGCTTTAAGTTTGGTGTTGTGATGCCAGGGCATTTTGGCCAGTTTCACTGACCTTTTCTTTACTATTTTAGGGTACTTTCATGCATTTTCTTAGTTAATAAGCAAGTTTTGGGTAGATAATCACTTACATCTTGATTCAAGCAAACATTGTGAATTTTATATGATTTTATGAGAATTATGCATGAATTGAATGATAAAATGGATGATGCATGATCTTATGAGTTAGAACCTAGCTTTGATGCACTTTACTTGCTTGATTTCAGGACAAAGGAAGCAAGGAAGATGCCACATTAATAGCCACGTTAGTCTAACTAACGTGACCAGTAACGTGGAATGGGAGCTAGCTTGCAATGTTAATAAGAAAAGTGATCGCCAATAACGCCTTCGTGAGCCATCATAGCCCACGTTAGTTGCCACGTTAACTACATTAACGTGGAAGCTAACGTGGAGGAGAAGTAAACCTCCAACGTTAGTGGTAAAAGTGAATACCACTAACGTTGGAAAAAGGGGCACACTTAGCCACGTTAAGAGTCACATTAATTACATTAACGTGAACTCTAACGTGGAAGGAACAAAGAAGTGCCAACGTTAGTGACAATCACCTTTGTCACTAACGTTGGACCAAGCCACTATTAGCCACGTTAGCTTCCACGTTAATGTCACGTTAGTTGCCACGTTAATTACATTAACGTGGAAGCTAACATGGGGGAAAGAAATGATGAGCCAACGTTAGTGACACTCACCTTTGTCACTAACGTTGGAGATGGCAATCACCACCACGTTAATACAATTAACGTGAGGCACTAACGTGAGAAGGGGCGTTTGGAGCGTTGGTGACAAAGGTAAGTGTCACTAACACTCTCGAAGCTGAGGCATGCCCACGTTAAGGGTCACGTTAGATACACTAACGTGGACTCTAACGTAGGGAGGAAGGGCAACAAGCAAACGTTATTGGAAAAGGTGAATGCCAATAACATTTGCGAAGGACCAAGAGGCAACGTTAGTGATCATGTTAGTGCCACTAGCGTGGAAGTTAACGTGGACCATCTTGGGTTAGGAACGTTAGTGAAAAAGGTGATCGTCACTAACGTTCTCGAACCCACAATTTCACTTAACGTTAACACCACTAACGTCCTAACTAACGTCCATGCCTAACTCACACTTTCTCTGCAAGCAAAGTTGAGCCCACTGAAGACTGCAACTGCTTCAACTAAAGATCCAAAGGCCCATATCCAAGACTTGAAGAGCCAACTAGAAGATCAGAAGAGTAGTATATATAGGAGTAGTTTTGAACTAGTAAGGGAGCTTTTGGGGGCATTGGGAGAACTACTCTCTGCATAATTTTACTTTCTCTGCAACTTCTAGTTTTACTTTTAAATGTATTTTCCATCTTTGCTTTCCATTTCTAGAGCTATGAACAACTAAACCCCTTTCATTGGGTTAGGGAGCTCTGTTGTAATTTGATGAATCAATAATAGTTTTTATTATTCTTCTTCTTTCTTTTCTCTAAATTTTACTAGAATGCTTTCAATCTTCATCCAATTGGGTAGTTGTCTTAGAAAAGAAGCTATTTATACTTGGATCTCTTTGGAATCTTGGAAGAGGAATGAAGAGATCATGCTAAAAATGCTTTCTCATGTTGGACCAAATTGGGGTTTGGATGGATATAGTGACATATAATTCTCCCAATACTTTGATGATTTGGAAATACATGTGGTATAATCAGTGACCATACTTCATCTCTTCTCATGAGCAATTAGACCAAGGAATTGGGTATTGATAAATATTTGAGAGATTGAATTACCAAGGAATTGGAATTTAATCACTTAAGATTGCCAAGGAGATCAATGAATGCATTAATTGAGGAAGAGATGAAAATGAACTTGATCCGGAGAATATAGCATCTCCTGAGCCCAATGAACTCCCCATTTCTGATCTTACCCATTCTCTTTACTTTCTGCCATTTACTTTTATGTTCATCTTCCCTATTCCCCATTTAAGATTCTGCAATTTACTTTCCGTCATTTACATTCTGTTCATTATTTCCAGCAATTACATTTTCTGCCATTTACTTTTCTGCCATTTAATTTCCTGAAATTCTCAAATCAAATTCTGCTTAGCTCAACTAGAACATTCCTCTGATTAAAGTTGCTTGACCAATCAATCTCTATGGGATTCGACCTCACTGTATTGTGAGTTTTTACTTGACGATAATTTGGTATACTTGCCGAGGGAAAATTGTTGAGAGACAAGTTTCCGTGCATCAGTAGCCGAACCCAGAGAGGAGGAGAAGGACGTAAATCCTAGTGAGGAAGACCTCCTGGGACGTTCACTGACCAATAAGGAGTTTCCCTTTGAGGAACCAAAGGAATCTGAGGCTCAACTAGGAACCAAAGGAAAAGATATTATTTTTGATTTTTTTGAATTAATGAAGAAAGAGAAAAACAACAAAATGACACATGACATAAAAATTTAAGATCAAAACAAATAATGCATGCAAGAACACTTTGAATGTCAAGATGAACACCAAGAACACTTTGAAGTTCATGATGAGCATCAAGAACATATTTTTGAAAATTTTTAAGAAAAGAAACACATGCAAGACACCAAACATAGAAATTTTTAATGTTTAGACACAATGAATTCGAAAATGCACAAGAAAAACATGAAAATTTAAAGATCAAACAAGGAAAATCATCAAGAACAACTTGAAGATCAATGAAGAACACAATGCATATATTTTTGAAAATTAAAGAAAAATTAAAACATGCAATTGACACCAAACCTAAAATTTGACACTAGACTCAAACAAGAAACACAAAATTTTTTGGTTTTTATGATTTTATTAAATTTTTTTTTGTATTTTTTTTTGAAATTAAAAATAAAAAGCTTAAACATAAAATAAAATTACCTAATCTAAGAAACAAGATGAACCCTCATTTGTCCAAACTCGAACAATCCCCAGCAACGGCGCCAAAAACTTGGTGCATGGAATTGTGATCACACTTTTCACAACTCCGCACAACTAACCAGCAAGTGCACTGGGTTGTCCAAGTAATACCTTACGTGAGTAAGGGTCGATCCCACAAAGATTGTCAGCTTGAAGCAAGCTATGGTCATCTTGTAAATCTTAGTCAGGCAGATTCAAATGATTATGAGGTTTTGATAATTAAAAGATAAATAAAACGTAAAATAAAATAAAGATACTTATGTAATTCTTCAGATAAGCATTTGGAGATGCTTTGTTGCTTCTGAACCTCTGCTTTCCTATTGTCTTCTTCCAATCATGCGTGCTTCCTTCCTTGGCAAGCTGTATGATCCTCTCAGATGAAAAATACCAGGTACGGTTTCTGCACGGCTAATCAACTATCGGATTTCTCGTCTTGGATGAAAAATACCAGGTACAGCTATCGCACGGCTAATCATCTGTTAGTTCTCACTAGCGTCGGAATAGGATCTCTCTATCCTTTTGCACACTGTCACTGCGCCCAACATTCACAAGTTTGAAGCTCATCATAGTCATCCCTTCCCAGATCCTACTCGAAATACCACAGACAAGGTTTAGACTTTCCGGATCTCAGGAATGCTGCCAATTGGTCCTAGCCTATACTACGAAGGTTCTAATCTCACAGATTCGGGTGCTCTGTTGTCAGGAGAGGCAATGCAAATCATGGATTAGAGACCCAAGAGATTATACTCTGGCTGTCGTCCAATGACTACGTTGAACATCATGTAGACCACTTGTGGTTGTCAGGCACGCGGATCTTGGCTAAGCGAGTAACGAAGATAGTAGGTGATTGTCACGGGTCACCCCATCATTCTGACTTAAATGAATTAAGTATGAGAGTATATCTTGGAGAAGAAGTAAGCGTGAATTCAAAGATAAACAATAGTACTTGCATTAACTCATGAAGAACAGCAGTGCTCCGGACCTTAATCTGTGAGGTGTAGAAACTCCACCGTTGAAAATACATAAGAGAAAAAGGTCTAGGCATGGCCGTGAGGCCAACCTCCAATATCTAAGGACTAAACGTCCAGAGATTCCAAGATGTGAATCCAATAGTAAAAAGTGATATTTATACTAACTAGTTACTAGGGATTACAGAAATTAAGTAACTAAGTGCAGATAGTGCAGAAATCCACTCCCGGGGCCCACTTGGTGCGTGCTAGGGATGAGCATTGAAGCTTTAACGTGCATAGGCCATTCTTGGACTAAAACGCCAGCTTTGGTGCCAATTTGGGCGTTTAACTCCAGTTTTGGTGCCAGTTCCGGCGTTTTACGCCAGAAAAGGGTCTCTGGCTGGCGTTTAACGCCAGTTTGGGCCATCAAATCTCGAGAAAAGTATGGACTATTATATATTGCTGGAAAGCCCAAGATTTCTACTTTCCAACGCAATTTAGAGCGTGCCAATTGAGCTTCTGTAGCTCTAGAAAATCTGCTTCAAGTTCAGGAGGGTCAGAATCCAACAGCATCTGCAGTCCTTTCTCAACCTCTGAATCAGACTTTTGCTCAGGTCCCTCAATTTCTGCCAGAAAATACCTGAAATTACAGAAAAACACACAAACTCATAGTAAAGTCCAGAAATGTTATTTTTGCATAAAAACTAATAAAAATATAATGAAAAGTAACTAAAACATACTAAAAACTATGTAAAAACAATGCCAAAAAGTGTATAAATTATCCACTCATCATCCATCAGCACACCTCATAAAGAGGTATGGTTCGTCCCATATGAAATGCTTGGCATCATTGACGAGCTTCCTTCTTAAGTGCTTGTTGATGTTGGTAGGGAGCTCTCCAATGGCCTTGAAATTGGCTATGTCTGCGAACCACGGAGCCTCTTGAAGCATCATCAATTGCTCATCTGGGAAGTTCTCATTTACACCAGGGCTGTGAGCTTCATTGTCCATATGTGGGATCCTTGATAGGTGGTTTGCCACCTTATTTTCTGCTCCACTTCTATCCTTGATTTCAATATTGAACTCTTGGAGTAATAGGATCCATCTGATCAGTCTGGACTTGGATTCTTGTTTGGTTAATAAGTATTTGAGTGCTGCATGGTTAGTAAACACAACTACTTTAGAACCAATAAGGTAAGATCTGAATTTTTCAAAAGAAAAGACTATAGCAAGGAGTTCTTTTTCTGTAGTAGTATAGTTCCTTTGGGCTTCATTAAATACTTTGATGGCGTAATATATAAAATGCACTAGCTTGTCTCTTCTCTGTCCTAATACAGCTCCAATGGCAAAACCTGATGCATCACACATCAATTCAAAAGGCAATTCCTAGCTTGGTAGTGCTATAATAGGTGCAGAAGAGATCTTACTTTTGAGCTCCTCAAAAGCTTGCATGCATTCTCCATCAAATATGAAAGGTACATTAGAGACAAGCAAGTAACTTAATGGTTTAGCAATTTTTGAGAAGTCTCTAATGAACCTTCTATAGAAGCCAGCATGTCACAAGAAGCACCTAACTTCTTTGACATTGCAAGGTGGAGGTAATTTTTCAATCACTTCCACCTTGGCTCTATCTGCCTCTATGCCTTTCTTAGAGATTTTGTGGCTAAGAACTACCTCTTCAGTAACTAAAGGTAGTTTTTTGGTATCTCTTGAGCACCAAGGCAAGATGGTGTTAGCAATTTGGAAAGGAGTCACCAAACACTGAAAAATCATCCATGAAAACCTCAATAAATTTCTCAATCATATCTAAAAAAATGGACAGCATGCACCTTTGGAATGTGGCAGGTGCATTGCACAAACCAAAAGGCATACTTCTATATGCAAAAACACCATAAGGACAAGTGAAAGATGTTTTTTGTTGGTCCTTGGGATCCACTACAATCTCGTTGTAGGTTGAATATCCATCCAAGAAACAATAGTATTCATGCCCAGGAAGCCTCTCTAACATTTGACCCATGAAGGGTAGAGTGAAATAATCCTTCCTTGTGGCTTCATTGAGTTTTCTGTAGTCTATACACATGCGCTATCCAGTCACCGTTCTTGTTCGTATTAGCTTATTCCTTTCATTTGGCATAACTCTGATTCCCCCTTTCTTGGGAACCACTTGAATAGGGCTCATTCAAGGACTATCTGAGATGGGGTAAATCACCCTTGCTTTCCATAGCTTTAGCACTTCCTTTTGCACCACTTTCTTCATTGATGGGTTCAGTCTTCTTTGTGGCTAGATTGATGGCTTGGCATCCTCCTCAAGAAGAATTTTGTGCATTCACATTGAAGGGCTTATTCCGTTTAAATCAGAGAGTGTCCACCCAATGGCATTCTTGTGTTGTTTCAGCACCTTAATGAGCTCCTCCTTTTGTTCCTTACTTAGGGTTAAGTTGATAATTACTGGATAAGTGTCATTGCTCCCCAAGTAAGCATATTTCAAGCTTGGAGGCAGAGTCTTTAATTCCAGCTTGGGTGCTTCTACTTTCTCCTTTCTTACCTTGTCTAACATGATTGAACTGTCCATGCTTTCTTGTTATAATTCACTACATGATGCTTATTGCTCTTGCTCCATTGCATCTTCAAGTTTGTCTTCTTTTAGAACTCCCTGGTACAGTGTCTCTATTGTGTCTATCATCATACACTCTCCAATGGACTCCTTTGGGTTACTCATAGCAATGAACACATTGAATACCATCTTTTCTTCATGAGGCCTGAGGACTAATTCTCCTTTTTGTACATCAATTATAGCTCCAGCTGTTGCCAAAAATGGCCTCCCTAGTATGAAGGATATATTGGCCTCTTCTTCCATGTCAAGCACTACAAAATCTACTAGGAAGATGAAGTCACCCACCTTAAATAACAAGTCCTCCACTACTCCATGGGGAAACTTGAATGTTCTGTCTGCTAGTTGAAGTGCCATTCTTGTAAGGTTGGCCTCTTCAATTCTTATTGTCTTCATCATGGCCAAGGACATAAGGTTGATGCTAGCACCCAGATCACACAATGCTTTCTCAATTCTAATGTCCCCTATGATGCATAGGATTTGAAAGCTTCTAGGATCCTTCATCTTTTGGGAAAACTTTTTCTGTATAATAGCACTGCATTGCTCTGTGAGCACTACGGTTTCCTTTTCTCCCCAGTTCCTTTTCTTGGTCATGAGCTCCTTTAGGAACTTGCCATAGAGTGGCATTCGCTCTAATGGTGGCTATGGTGCTTTTAGTACATAGGGCTTTAAGACCTCCTTGGGTGGGGTAGGAGTATGTATCTCTTCTTCCTCTTTGATTTCTGAGTTCTTGTCAGCCTCTTCTTCTTGTAAGGTATGGCTTGAAGACGCATTCTTCTCTACCTTCCCACTTTTTAACGTGACGGCCTTGCATTTCCCCTTGGATTGGTCATGGTATCTGGTAGCACGAATCCCCACACCTTTGCACTATTATACCAGCAAGTGCACTGGGTCGTCCAAGTAATACCTGAGCGAGTCAGGGTCGATCCCACGAGGATTGTGGTTTGAAGCAAGCTATGGTTATCCTGCAGGTCTTAGTCAGGCAGATCAAAAGGAGTAGAATTTAACATGTTTTAATATTTTATAAATTACATTTTATATCAAATAGAGTCAGTAATGGAAATAGAGAAAAAGAGTAATTAGAACTCAAAAGTCGGGTAAACTATGAAAAGAGAACAGTTAAGGGTTAGAGTTGTTTAGTCTTTCTGAATTAATGCTGGTAGTACTATCTTCTCTGCTTGTGAGTGATCTCTTCTATGGCAGGCTGTATGAGATCAACAACATGGGCCATGGTCATTGATTTCATCTGCTACAGGTTGAACGCCATTGGTCGTGGTCATCCAATCTAGCAAAGGGTGAAGTGCTAGCAAGTCATTCTCCTGGCGATCCTACTCAAAGTGCCACAGACAAGGTCGAATCTTCCGAATCAGAGAATGCTGCTTCTTTGGATTCTAGCCTATACCACAGAGACCCTAATCTCCCCGAAAATTGGCTGAACTGGTGTCTCGAGAAGTCCCCAACGAAGTCGTGGATTAACTGTCTGAGAGATGTATAAACATAGCTGTTGGCTTGTGCTTTCTAGTCACGTATTCACACAAACCCAAGTAGACACGGGTGTTTGTCAGGCACATTCATCTTAGTGTGATGAACAAAGCTAATTTTTCAACTCATCCTATTCACCACGATGAAGATTGGATATACATCTTAGAAACACATCAATCACGGATAGGAGAAGAAACAGTAATACTTTTATTAATTCATAGTATACAGGAGGTTTAGAAACTCATACTGAGGTACAACACAATGTAAAACGTGTATGATGGTAAAAGTGATGTAAATGTGTTCGAATAACATGAATAAAATCCCTTAAATACTAAACAATGACTAGTAAGGGTAAAACAATCTATTTAGTGCTAAAATCCACTTTCTGGAGCCCACTTGATGAGTGTTTGAGCTGAGATTTGATGCGATCCACGTGCTATGAGGCTCCTTGGGCATGGAACGCCAGCTAGGGGTTCCTCTCTGGGCGTTTCGACATTGGTCTCTGCTCTTTGGGTGCTGGACGCCTGGAAGGGGGCAGGTAGCTAGCGTTGAACGCCAGTTTTGGGCCTTTTAATCTGAAGCAAAATATGGACTATTATACATTGCTAGAAAGCTCTGGAAGTTAAGTTTCCATAGCTGTTAAGATCGCTCCAATTTTACTTTTGTAGCTCTAGAAAAGCTCTTCCGAATGCAGGTAGGTCAGATTTCGACAGCATCTGCAGTACTTTCTCTGTCTCCGAATCAGACTTCTGCTCCAACTCCTCAATTTCAGCCATAAAATACCTGAAATTGTCCAAAAACACAAAACTCAAAGTAGAATAAAAAATGTGAATTTAACACTAAAACCTATAAAAACTTAATAAAAACTAAATTAAACATACTAAAAACTATATGAAAATGATGACAAAAAGCTTATAAAATATCCGCTTATCACAACACCAAACTTAAACTATTGCTTGTCCCCAAGAAACTAAAAAATACAGTAGGAAAAAAAGAAAATTAGGATATAATAAATCTCTAAGTTTCAAATGAAGCTTAGTTCCAATTAGATGAGCGGGACTTAGAATGGCTGGCATCTTTAGGAACTTAGAGTCTAGATGATACTATTGATTCTCCTAGTTAAGCTCTTTTTGATTCTTGAACACAGCTTTCAGAGTCTTGGCCGTGACCCTAAGCACTCTATTTTCTAGTATTACCACTGGATACATTCATGCCACAGACACTTTAATTGGGTGAACCTTTTCAGATTGTGACTCAGCTATGCTAGAGTCCCCAGATAGAGGTGTCTAGAGTTCTTAAGCACACTTTTTTTGCTTTGGACCACGACTTTAACCGCTAAGTCTCAAGCTTTTAACTTGACACCTTCACGCCACAAGCACATGGTTAGGGACAGCTTGGTTTAGCCGCTTAGGCTAGGATTTTATTCCTTTGAGCCCTCCTAACCACTGATGCTCAAAGCCTTGGGCCCCTTTACCCTTGCCTTTTGGTTTAAAGGGTTATTGGCTTTTACAATCTGCCCTCCTTTTCCTGCATTTTTGGGCAGTAATGGATTTTTCTGCTTTTTATTTTTTCTTTTTCTTTTTTGCCATTTTTTTCTTTCTTGCATGCATATAATTTTTTTCTTTTGCAGCATGCTTTTTTTTTTTTTTCTTTTTCCTACTTTTTCTTGCTTCAAGAATCAATTTTTAGATTTTTTAGATTATCAATAATACTTTTCCTTTTTTCTTATTCTTTCAAGAGCCAACATTCTAAAGTTACAACTTCAAATATGCACTGTTTATTCATACATTCAGAAAACAAAAGCAAATAACACTGCATCAATTATATTTAAACTACTCTTATTTTAGACTTGAAATTTATGCATCTCTCAATTCTTTTCAATAAAAATTTTCTTTTAAGCAAGGTGAGAGATATAAGGAACATTTTACAACTTTAAGACATCAAATGCAAATGATCATGCAACTAGAATAAGAGAACAGAAAATAAACAGATAAAAAATAGAAAAATACAGCAGGAAAGGAGATAAAGAGAACGAATCCACTTGAATGATGGTGGCTAGTGCTCCTCCTTGAGGATCCAATGTAGTGCATGATCTCTTCAATGACACTGCTTTGTCTTTGTTGAGGCGATTGCACAGGCTCATGTGCATGCTTTCTAATTTGCTCCTTCCTCTTTTCATGGGGGCAACTGCCTTTCCTTTCCTCTTCTTTGAGGTTTTACCATTCTTTGGTGCCATACTTAGGAGTGGTAGAAGTCAAAAAGGAAAGCTTTTGCAAAACCAAACTTAAGAATTTTTCTTGTCCTCGAGCAAATATAAACAATGGGGAAAAGTAGGGTAGAAGAAGGTGGGGTAGGTGGAGCTTCTGTGTGACCTACTGGTTCTGAGAGGCTAGGGAATTCCAGATTCCCTATTCTCTTGCATTGGCACTTGAACGCCTACGGACTGCTTCCTGGCTGGCGTTCAACGCCAGCAATGCTGCCCATGAGGGGGCGTTGAATGCCCAGCAGGGATACCCTTACTGGTGTTCAACTTTAACACTCTATCCAGAGTGTTCTGTTATTACTGCTGTGAATTCTGTCTCTGTTATGACTGAATGTTGAATATGATCATGACTCTGAAATAAAACAAAATGAAAGAAAATAAATAATGTTGAGTAAAGTTAGGTTTCCTCCCAACAAGCGCTTCTTTAATGTCTTTAGCTGGACTTCACTGTATTTAAGTTAGTAGTAGTGTTGAGCCTCCTGACTCTATATCTCCTTCAAGGTAATGTTTGACCCTTTGTCCGTTGACAGTGAACCTTCTTTCTTTACCTTGAAGCTCTATGTGCCCGTAAGGTGATACACTAGTAATCACAACGGGATTTAAGTTTCCTAGGAAACAGTTTGAGTCTTGAGTTAAAGAGCAGGACTTTCTGGCCTGGTTCAAAGACTCTGGAAGATAACTTCTTGTCATGCCACCTTTTTGCCTTTTGCTTATAGATTTTTGCATTTTCAAATACATCTAAGCAGAATTCATCCAACTCATTTAGTTGGAGTAGCCATTTTTTTCCTACTGCTTTAGCATCAAGGTTGAGAAATCTAGTATCCCAATAGGCCTTGTGTTCTAGTTCCACTAGCAAATGACAGGACTTCCCATATACTAACTGATATGGTGAAGTTCCAATGGGTGTTTTGAAAGCTGGTCTGTATGCCTATATAGCATCATCAAGCTTTCTAGCACAATCCTTTCTAGAGTCACTTACTGTCCTCTGTAGAATTTTCTTTAGTTCTCTATTTGAGACTTCAGCTTGTGCATTTGTTTGGGCATGATACGGTGTTGCCACTTTATGGTGAACTCCATAACGGCTTAAGACAGAATCTAGCTGTCTGTTGCAGAAATGAGTACCTCCATCACTGATTAGTGTCCTAGGGACAACAAATCTACTGAAAATGTTTTTTTGGAGGAACTTCATAACTACTTTAGTGTCGTTAGTGGGTGTTGCTATTGCTTCAACCCATTTAGACACGTAGTCTACTGCCACAAGGATGTAGATATTTGAGTATGAAGGCAAGAATGGTCCCATCAAAATCTATGCCGTACACGTCAAACAACTCAATCTCTAATATTCGTTGTTGAGGCATGCTGTGACCATGAGGAAGATGGCCAGCCTCTGGTAACTATCATAGTTACGGACGAACTCTCTAGAATCCTTAAAGAGAGTAGGCCAGTAAAAGCCACTTTGGAGTACCTTAGTGGCTATCCGCTCACCTCCAAAGCGTCCTCCATAGTCAGAGCCATGGCAATGCCATATGATTCTCTGTGCCTCTTCTTCAGACACATAGCGTCGGATTATTCAATCCGAGCATTTCTTAAAGAGATATGGCTCATCCCATAGGTAATATTTTACATCATGCATGAGTTTTCAGGCTTGCTGCCTGGTAAACTCCTTAGGAATGAACTGTATAGCCTCTTAGTTTGCAATGTTTGCAAACCAAGGTACTGTCCGGATGGCATAGAGTTGCTCATCCGGAAAGGATTCGGATATGTCAGTGGAGGGAGAAAAAGTCCCTGCTACTGGCTCAATATGGGACAACTGATCAGCCACCTGATTTTTTGTCCCTTTTCTGTCTCTAATTTCTATATCAAACTCTTACAGGAGTAATACCCATCTCATAAGTCTAGGTTTAGAATCCTGCTTAGTGAGTAGATACTTTAGAGCAGCATGGTCAGTATAAATAATGACCTTAGATCCTACTAGGTATGATCTAAACTTGTCAATGGCATAAACCACTGCAAGTAGCTCCTTTTCTATAGTAGTGTAGTGTTTTTGTGCATCATTTAATATGTGACTAGCATAGTAAATGACATGCAGGAGCTTGTCATGTCTCTGACCTAGGACTGCGCCAATTGCATGATCACTTGCATCACACATTAGCTCAAATGGCAAGTCCCAGTTGGGAGCAGAGATGATAGGAGCAGTGACAAGCCTGGCTTTCAGAGTTTCAAAGGCATATAGTCATTCTTGGTCAAAGACGAAAGGAACATCAGTGGCCAAGAGATTACACAAGGGTTTGCCGATTTTAGAAAAATCTTTTATGAACCGCCTATAGAATCCTGCATGTCCTAGAAAACTTCTGATTGCCTTGACACTAGTAGGTGGAGGCAAGCATTCTATCACTTCCACTTTAACTTGATCTATCTATATCCCCTTATTTAAGATCCGATGCCTAAGAACAATGCCTTCAGTTACCATGAAGTGGCGTTTCTCCCAGTTTAGGACTAGGTTTGTTTCTTAGCATCTTTTTAGGACTAGGGTCAGAGGATCAAGATAGGAGTAAAATGAGTCTCCATAAACAGAGATGTCATGCATAAATACTTCAAGGAATTTCTCTACCATATAAGAGAAGATGGATAGCATGCATCTCTAAAAGGTGGCAGGCGCATTGCACAGGTGATGCGTGAGCATCTTTCCTATCTTTTCCTTGTGAATTTGCATTAAATTGATTGAGTTTAATCAAGAATTAATTATCTTTTAACCACTATGAATGCTACTTTGAGTCATGTAAAATTCTATTTATTTTAGGTAGCATTTGGTTGGATTTGATGGAGTTTCCGCAGAAAAAGAGAAGAAGGCTATATAGGGCAGGAATGGCTTAGAGGATGGAGAGGAATCTTGCACAAATGGAAGGAGCACAAGAATTAAAGGAGATGACCAGCGAGGAGCGACGCGTGCGCGTACCTGACGCGTGCGCGTGATTTGGAGATTTGCACAGCGACGCGTGCGCGTACCTGACACGTACACATGACACGCGAAGAAGACCATCGATGCGTACGCGTGACTGACGCGTACGCGTGACATGCGCCACGTGCAGAAAACGCAGAAAACACTGATTGCTATAGTTAATTCTAATTTAAACTTTAATTTTTATAAATAGGAAAAGATATTATATTAGTTTTAAATAAATAGATTTTAAATTAATTAGGAATAGATATAAAAGAGAAAAGAAACTTCTCTTCTGAGGATTATTCCACCTCATCCCAATTTACAGTTTATCAGAATCCTAGTTTTCACTCTTTTCCATGAGTAACTAAACCTCCACTGTTAAGGTTAGGAGCTCTGTCTATTTGTATGGATTGATTCTATTGTTTTTGTATTTTAATTTATGTACTGATTTATAATTTAAGAATTGTTTTCATTCTTTATCTTATGAATTTGGGTGGAATGGAAGTATGACCCTCTTTCTAATTGAGTTCTTGTATAACTTGGAAAAGCTCTTTACTTGAACAACAGCCTGAAATCAATTTCTCCTAAATTCTAATTATCTGGACTTAATGGGATAGTGATATATAATCCTCTTATATTTGGATAATTAGGATTTTTGTGGCATAATAACTGGAATTAAACTTCACCCCCTAATTGGAATTAATTGACCAAGGAATTGGCAGTTGATGAAAGTTAGAGGAGACTAGAAAGGTCTAAGGAATTAGGGTCTAGTCACATATAGTTTGCCATGAATTAAATCTTGCATGATTAAAATAAATTAATAAGAAAAGTCAATCCGGAAAATTGATAACTCTGAAGCCTTAACTGCCTTCTCCATATTGTTTTTCCAACTTATTTACTTGCCTGTCTTCTGATATTCTGAATTTACTGTTTAATGCCTTTGAACTCTTAAACACTATTTTCTGCTTGTCTAACTAAGTAAATTAATCAACCATTATTGCTTAGTCCCTCAATCCTCGTGGGATCGACCCTCACTCACCTGAGGTATTACTTGGTACGACCCGGTGCACTTGCCGGTTATTTTGTGGTTATAAATTCCGCACCAAATTTTTGGCGCCGTTGCCGGGGATTGATAGTGATTAACAACTATTAGTTGTTTGATTTCTTAGATTAGTCGTTTTAATTTTAATTTTATTTAAATTTTGCTTTAGTATTTTCGAAAAAAATTAAATAAATAAATTAGTGCCAATATTTTTCCGTAATTTCTGAAATTAAGTTTGGTGTCCCCTAGTTATTTTTATTTCAATTTTTCCTATTTATTTTTCTTGTTAATTTCGAATTTTTCTGTTCTAATTTTGCCTACAAATTTTGAAATTTATTTATTTATTCTATTTAGTATTTTTATTTTAATTTTTTACACAAGTTACTTTACTGGGAATTCTCTACACTCTGACGTAGATAATCCCAACTTTTCTTGTCTTCTGTCTATTTATGCGCAGGAACAGAGACAAGGAACCTCTCTTAGACTTTGATCCTGAACCTAAAAGGACTTTCAGGCGACATTTGCAACAAGCAAGACTTTGCAAGGCTGCATAATCCACTATGGATCCTAATAATGCTGTTAATGCCAATGTGGCAAAACTGAATGGGAATGAGCAACAAAGGAGAGTGCTTGGCTCTTACTTTGCTCCTACTACAGATCTTTATGGAAAAAGCATTGTGGTGCCACCTATAGCTGTGAACAACTTTGAGTTGAAGTCACAATTGGTCACCCTGGTGTAACAAAACTGCCAGTATCATGGCCTTCCCCAAGAAGACCCAAATCAATTTATTTCTAACTTTCTACAGATTTGTGATACTGTGAAGACAAATAGAGTGAACCTAGAGGTGTACAAACTCATGCTCTTCCCGTTTGCTCTGAAGGATGTAGCAAAGCTATGGCTAGATTCCCACCCTAAGGAGAGTTTGGATACTTGGGACAAGGTTGTTACTGAGTTTCTTACTAAATTTTTCTCACCAAAAAAGCTGACTAAGCTTAGGGTGGAGGTTCAGACCTTCAGGCAGAAGGATGGTAAAACTCTTTATGAAGCTTGGGAGTGGTACAAGCTACTAACTAGGCAATGCCCTCTGGACATGTTCTCCAAATGGACCCAACTGGATATCTTTTATGAAGGTTTGGGTGAAATGTCCAAAATGTTCTTAGATAATTCCGCAGGTGGTTCATTACACAAGAAGAAGACACCGGAGGAGACTATTGAGCTTATTGAATTGGTTGCTAGCAACCAATATATATATTCATCTAACAGGAATCCTGTGAAATCTGAGGCTCCTCAGAAGAAGGGTGTTATGGAAGTAGAAGCTCTTAATGCTATTCTTGCTCAGAACAAGCTTATGTCTCAGCAAATAAATCTACTTTCTTAGCATATGGGTGGAATGCAAGTGTCAGCTATCAACACCCAAAATCCACCTCAAGAGGTCTTTTATGACATGACAGGTAATTTTGTGCAAAATGATAATTATGATTATGCTCAATCCTCTTTTGAACAGGTCAATTACATGGGGAGTGGTCCTAGAAATCCTAACAATGATCCATATTCTAAGACATACAATCAGGGGTGGAGAAATCACCCAAATTTTGGGTGGAGGGACTAACCTCAAAGACCTTAGAATTTCAACAATAATTCTCAGGGCGGCTTCCAATAGAACAATCACAGTAACCGTCAATTTCAGCCTCATCAATAACAATCACCTCCACAGGCAAATTCTAAATCCCAAGAAGATTCTAATTCGGAGATGATGAGGAGTTTTATGCAGGAAACTAGAGCCTCTATTAGAAACCTGGAGGTTTAATTTGGCCAACTGAGCAAGCAAATACCTGAGAGGTCTGCAAGTACATTTCCAGGTGATACAGTGGTGAACCCCAGAGAAGATTGCAAGGTTATTCAATTGAGAAGTGGTAAAACAGCTGGCTCTGAGACAAAGGCCAATGAAGAGCTAGTTGAAAAGGAAGCTCCAGAGGAGAAGAAGGAAGAAGTGGAGCACGCCCCTCTAAAGCATACAGACAACCCGTTCCTAGACTCTCTTGACACTTATCCTACATTGCCAAAGGCTCCTGAATACAAGCCAAAAATGCCATATCCTCAGAGGCTTCAGAAGGCTTCCAAAGAAAAACAATTCTTTAAATTTTTAGATGTCTTCAAGAAGCTACAAATCAACATTGCTTTTGCAGAGGCTCTTGAGCAAATGCCTCTCTATGCAAAATTTATGAAAGAATTGTTGACCCAAAAAAGGAATTAGAAGAAACAAGAAACAATGGTGTTAACCAAGGAATGTAGTGCGATTATCCAACACAACCTTCCAGAGAAGATGCCAGATCCAGGGAGCTTTGTAATTCCTTGCACCATTAGAGATGTCATCATTCAGAGGGCTTTATGTGATCTTGGAGCTAGCATCAATCTCATGCCACTTTCATTGATGAAAAAGCTTCAAATTGAGGAGGTAAAACCCACTCGTATTTCTTCAACTTGCTGATCTTTCTATTAAATTACCTGTGGGTGTTGTTGAGGATTTACTTGTGAAAGTAGGACCATTTATTTTTTCTGTTGATTTTGTTATATTAGACATGGAAGAGGATGTAAAATCCTCTATTATACTTGGTAGACCCTTTTTAGCTACAGGTAGAGCTCTAATTGATGTGCAAAAGGGTGAATTAACCCTGAGGGTCAATGAAGAACAGGTGGTCCTTAATGTTTTTGAAGCTCTTGATGAGCGGATAATTTATACGCTTTTTGGTATTATTTTTAGTATGTTTTCAATAGATTTTAGTTAGTTTTTATTATATTTTTATCAGTTTTTATTTAAAATTCACTTTTCTGGACTTTACTATGAGTTTGTGTGTTTTTCTGTGATTTCAGGTATTTTCTGGCTAAAATTGAGGGACCTGAGCAAAAATCTGATTCAGAGGCTGAAAAAGGACTGCAGATGCTGTTGGATTCTGACCTCCCTGCACTCGAAGTGGATTTTCTGGAGCTACAGAAGTCCAATAGGCGCACTCTCAATTGCGTTTGAAAGTAGACATCCTGGGCTTTCCAGCAATATATAATACTCCATACTTTGCCCAAGATTTGATGGCCCAAACCGGCATTCCAAGTCAGCTTAAGAATTCTGGCGTTTAACGCCAGAACTGGCTAAAAGCTGGAGTTAAACGCCCAAACTGGCACAAAAACTGGCGTTTAACTCCAATAAAAGTCTCTACACATGAAAGCTTCAATGCTCAGCCCAATCACACACCAAGTGGGCCCCGGAAGTGGATTTTTACATTAAATACCCTAGCTTACTCATTTTCTGTCCCTAGGCCACTAGTTTTACTATAAAAACTACTTTTATTAATTCATCTTGTACCTCATGACATTCTACACATTTCATATTGTATCTTCTATGGCTTGAGTTTCTAAACCCCATTGTTGGGGGTGAGGAGCTCTGCTATTCTTCATGAATTAATGCAATTACTACCGTTTTCCATTCTATCACGCTTGCTTCTATTTTAAGATATTCATTCGCACTTTAACCTGATGAATGTGATGATCTGTGACACTTCTAACAGCCTAGCCCCGAAGAAACGACGCTTTTTCGGGATCAAACGGAATTTTTACAGAATTTTTAGGAATTTCTATGCATATAAGCACCTCCACTGCACAGGTGCTGCGTCATCAAGCTGCTGAGTCAGCAGCTTGATTGCACAGGACACCTCTCCTAATCTAAGTAGGCACGTCGTGAAGAGTTGCGTTTTTGAGCCACTTCGGGCCCAAATTTCAAAATTCTGATTTCCGTGGTTAGTCTCTATGTGACGAGCCGGTCACGAATTTCGAGAGAAAAATTATATTAATATAATATTCATATATTATTATTTTATTCAGAATATTATATTATTATCTTCTCTACTGTGATTAATGTTGATCTATGTTTAGTAATATAATAACTGAGTTTGAAATCTACCGGTAACGGATAATACCGGCATTCTTAGATGAACTTAGCACTGCTAATGCTTCATCATATATCTTTTATTCTTATGATTATCCAGTTACTAGTGTCATTTACACTAAGTAACTTAATGTTTATCCATTAGTAGTGTAATTACTTAAGTTCTAATACATCTAGCTTTAGTAATTATCCTTTCCTGAGATATTTTGACAAGTAACTTTTGGATAATCATCATCCAAAGGCCACGGCCTCCCTTGGACAGCTTGGCTATCATTTTTGTTCTTGGAAAAGCTTAGAACACCATGAAAGAAAACCATGAAGTTTCCATGAACACCTGAGCTACTTTCTCCGTTCTTTCTCAAACCGAAACCCCTATCAAAAATCTAATCTTACCAAAGTGTTCACCTCTTCCTCCTCTTCATTTCTATGTCACTTTTCATGGAGTAAATCAAGGTATGAAGGCTGCTCCTCCTCCTTGAAGATTCGGCCATGGTGGTTCCTTATGTTAATGATGTTTTCTCCATGTTCTTTCTTAGGATCTCTTATTCAATCACCAAAAGCTCCACGAAAACGTGATTTCTAGTTACCTTAAGGTGAGGAAAACCTTCTTTTCATCATCATGAAGCTTCAGCCTTCATGGTTCATAAGATTCTAAAGTTGTTTTTGATGTTAAAATAGACGTAAAAGTGCTTCTGGAAGCTTGTTTTTGGTGCAATCTCGGACAGCAGCAAAGGTGGTAAGGTTTGGTAAATTAGTCAATGATTGGCTGTGTTCTTGAAGTGTTAAACCAGATCTTGTTGCTTGAGATTTGATTTTGGGTGTTTGTGTGATGGTTTGATCATGGAAACTTGTTGTTTAATGCTTGAAAATCATGTTTATGATGGTTTTGAAGTGGCTGTTGGTGCTGCTGGAAAACATGACATTTCAGCCATAAAAATCATGATTTTTGATGCTTATTTGATGTGTATTTGATGGCTGAAAATTTTCTCTTTGGTTTGATAAAAATCGGGTTCAAATCGGTTTCTGAAAAGATTGAAAAACTAGCTGAAAATCAAGCAGAAATCTGATGAACTTTTGAAAAAAAATGTTTCTGGTTTTTGGAAAAACATGAAAACGTGTATTCAAGGAGTTTTGGGGTCAAAATGCAATTATTAAAAAGTTTGGGGTTGAAAATTAATTAATCAAAAGTTGAGGGGCTAAAGTGCAAATATTAAAAGTTATAGGGGTCAAAGTGCAATTTCCAAGAAGTTCGGGGGTCAAATGCAATTTTTGAAAGTTAAATAAAATATTATTATTTTAATAATAAAATATAAATATATTATTTTATTAATAATATTATTTTAATAATAATATTATTTTATTAATAATAATAAAATATTGATAAAAAGACAGTTTTCCCTGAAAGCCTCAGGAAGGCAGATTTGAGTCCAGAATTCTCTAATTTCCTTTACTAAACACCTAAGAAGAGGTATAAGAGAAGATATAGAGGTATATGAGGTAAAGAAACAAGATTTTGAAACCTGTGTTTAAGTTAAAAAGAAAAAGAGTTAAAAGTGATATAGCTGTGTACCTGACCTTACAGAGTAAACAGAGAATTGTAAAATGAGCTTTCTGTGATGTTGTAATGCTTGATTTATGATGATTGCTAAATGATGGAAAGTATGGTTATCTGCGAATTATGAGCCTTCGGGCAATGCTTGTGAATGTTGTGTGGGGACGCCCGTATTGTGATGTTGCTTCCCAGACAGGCTGCGGTAGAGTAGTACCAGCCCTGCAAGCTGAATGCTTGGTAGAGGCCTGACTTGCATACCTGCGGTATATTGAGACCTGAGCAAATACCAGCCCTGCAAGTCGAGAGCACTTGGTAGAGGGTATGCGGTACTTAATCTGGGATTAAGTTCTGGAAAGGCCTTATCTGACTTGGAGGGTCAGATTGCGTCGGGTGCGTGTCGAAACCGACAAATGAGCTCATTACCTGTAGTAGGGACAGACATGCATCATACTTGTTTGTGCATTATTTATTGCTAATCTTCTTGTGTTCTTGTTCTATTCCTTGTTTGTTTGAGCATAACTGTGTGATTGCATATTAATGTGTGAATGTGCATTTACTTCCTATTTTCTCTCTTGTTCATGTGTTAGTTTATGTTGCTGTTATGTACATATTACTCTATATTTATTTATACTTCTATGACCACGGACATTATAAACAAACTTAACTGTAAACCCCGACCTTACTAAGAACTCCCCAGTTCTTACCCCTTACACCTCTACAGATGGACACGGGAGTCCTATTCTACGAGATTGATCCACCGTACATCCACGAGGACCCGGTGCGTGGCGAGTATTACATCTACTGTGCGGTACCTCGTATCCGTAATTATGTAGTTCGTGGTAGATCTTTCCAGTACCATATTAGGACAGCATACTTTAATCCTGATGCACCCTATGAATTTCCCTTATCTTGGTTACACCCCGGCGGACCTGGAATACCTCATCCTGAGGAGCAGATGCCACCTCCACCTGACTATCCTCCTCTAGCTGAACCTCCTCTACCTGATGAGCCTATACCTGCCCAGCATATCCATGAGGCACCTCCTGCACCCTTTGTCCTTGATGAGTGGGGTGTTCCTGTGTTACACCCGAGCTTGATCCTTTACCTGAGCCGATCGAGCCTCCTGTCTTTGATGAGCAGCATGGACATGAGTATGATCAGATCATGGAGGCGCCACCTCCTTCTCCCGACTGTATTTTGTTTGATAGCTATCCTTTTATGGTTCCTGTGGCCAACAGTAGTTCCTCTGCTATCACTCCGGCAGAAGAAGAGGACGGGGAAGAAGAATATCCAGAGGAAGATCCTAACTTCATAGTTATCTCCTCTAGCAGTGATGACGATGAGCCAGGCGAGGCGCCAACAGGTGAGCATCACCATTCGCCCGGTGATTTTCTGTGAGGTACTCTAGACCAGGATTGAGGAGACATTTTGAGATGCCTAGTCTAACTTCAGTACATTAGAGTGTCTCCCCCACTTTTGTTAGCATGATTAGAGGGAATAGGCATATATCAGAGTTAGGCTAGCCTGGGTGCCAGCTTAGGGGCTTTTGGTCAGGCCAGGCCCTGGGGCGTCTTATGTACATATATGTATATACTATATGAGTCACTGACTTAGGGGTGCTGTACCATAGCTCTATGCTTATATAACTGAACCACTTTTGTAACATGATGTATATTATAGTGTGTTGTTCCATATTCTATTATCTTTTGTCTTATGTATGTGAATGTTTAATTATCCCTTGATATATGGAAGGTATGCGACTTTAAATTATTCTTGTTAAAAAAATTTACTTGTAAAATTCGCGGGGTTTTAACAACGTAGAGGCTTATATTTATTAATTAATAATACAAAAAGGAAAAACAAGTTGGTAACATTCGATTTCTAGTATGATCTAGACATGCTGGAAGTTGGGTCGTTACAATTTGGTATCAGAGCGGTTCTTCCTGTTAGAGCCTGGGGAATGGACTGAATCATGCTTGATTGCATGCTCTGTGGTGTATCTCATGCTTATAGGGTATCTATGTGATATGTGTTGCATGAATGTCTTTATGCTTTCATTCTGATAATGTTCACGCCCAATCTGAGGTATTAAGACTGATCACCTTGGTATTGATTATTTGGTATGAACAGAATCAGGATGCCTCCACGGAGACGTAGCGATCGGGAATGGTCTACTATTAACAATCCGCCACGAAACGATGATAATCTGTTTGCTGTGATTCACGCTATGGCTGAGGCTGTGCGTGAAACGGCGACTGCTACTACCCGAGCAGTTAACCCTCTGGGGGAACGTAATGGAGAGCGTAACAATGACCGTAATGGTGAGAATGGTGGGAATGGTGATGGAGATAACATGAATCATGATAGGCCTATGACATTAGCTACTTTCTTGAAAGTTAATCCATCGAAGTTCAAGGGTACGACTGTAGAAACTGAAGCTGATAATTGGTTCCGAGGCATAGAAAGGTCCTTGAGCGCACAGCATGTCCCGGAAGAACAGTATGTAGAATTTGCTACTTATATGTTGGAAGGGGATGCTCAGCACTGGTGGCAGGGCATTCAACGTTTACTGCAGCAAGATGAGGGTAATATTTTGTGGGATGTTTTCAAAGAAGAGTTCTATAAGAAGTACTTTCCTAGAGCTACTCGTGAGGCAAAGGAGATAGAGTTGATGTAGTTGAAACAGGGAAGTATGTCCGTTGCTGAGTATACAAGGAAGTTTGAAGATTTATGTCGTTTTTTCAAGGTTTGTCAAGGGAATCCAGTAGATTTCGAAGAGTGGAAATGTTTGAAATTTGAAGGGGGACTCCGTGAAGATTTGTTGAACTCAGTGGTTCCATTGGAAATACGGAATTTTGCGGAGTTGGTTAATAAGAGTCAGCTAGTAGAGGACTGTGCTAAGAAGATAGCTGCAGCTCGGATGAATCGCCCAGGATCCTCTTTTCAGAATTATAATCGGTATACAGCTCCTCAGGGAAGGAATTTTAAGCAGGGAGCAATGCCTTCACGAAGGTACAATCAGAATAGAAATGTTCATGCACGTCCTACAAGAGGGAATGGAGGAAGAACGAGACAGGATATGGGTAAGCGACCTCAGCAGGCGCAGATGCCACCAGTATGTAGGCAGTGCAGAAAGGAGCATGGAGGTAGACCTTGTCAGCTTACAGGCGTTATCTGTTTTTCTTGTGGTCAGCCTGGACATATGGCTAAGGACTGTCCGAAGAAGCCAGTACAAGGAATAGAGAGGCCGCGACAGCAAGGACGTGTGTTTGCTATGACTGCTGATGACGCAATGAAATCAGACTCCCTAATTCAAGGTCAGTGTTATGTCAAATCTCGATTCTTAACTGTACTGTATGACTCTGGTGCATCATATTCATTTATTTCTGAGACTGTTGCGCATGAGTTGGGATTAGATTTCGCCATGTTAGATTATAATCTAATTGTTCGTACACCCACATCTCAAAATGCCTTGACTAGTCAAGTATGTCAACAGGTGCCTTTTGTTATTGAGGCTAAGACTTTTATACATGACCTGGTTTGTTTGCCTTTGTGTGGTTTAGATATTATCTTAGGTCTAGATTGGTTGTCCAAGCATCATGTTTTCCTTGATTGTTTTAAACGAATTGCTACATTTCCATCATCTGAAATGCACACTGAACCAGTTGAGTCTTGTACTTTCTATTTGAATTCCCTAAGAGTTATTTCTAGTAATAGTGGGTTAGAGGGTTACATTCTACTATTGGCTAGCTCAGAAACTAATGAACAAGACTTGGAGCAAATCCGAGTGGTGAAGGAGTTTCTGATGTTTTTCCGGATGATATACCTGAGTTTCCACCTCAGAGAGAGATAGAGTTTAGTAT
Organism: Arachis ipaensis; assembly: GCF_059453495.1. Lineage (NCBI taxonomy): Eukaryota > Viridiplantae > Streptophyta > Magnoliopsida > Fabales > Fabaceae > Arachis > Arachis ipaensis. Next base: position 74,810,158 of record NC_142441.1, on the reverse strand, counting down.
TGATCTGGTTCCTGGAGCCGGACCGATTTCTATAGCACCGTATCAGATGTCACCATTGGAATTAGTAGAGTTAAAGAAGCAGTTGAATAAATTGCTGGGGAAGAAGTTTATTCGTCCGAGTGTATCACCATGGGGAGCTCTAGTGTTACTAGTAAAGAAGAAGGATGGTGGAATGAGGTTATGTGTGGATTATCGGCAATTGAACAAGATCACAATCAAGAACAAGTATCCACTCCCAAGGATAGATGATCTGATGGACCAGCTGAGAGGTACGACAGTATTCTCGAAGATTGATTTGTGGTCAGGTTACCATCAAATCTGGGTGAAGGAATTAGATATACCTAAGACTGCCTTTCGAACTAGGTACGGTCATTATGAATATGCGGTTATGTCCTTTGGACTGACTAATGCTCCTGCTGTATTCATGGATTATATGAATCGCATTTTTCGTCCGTATCTAGATCAGTTTGTGGTAGTCTTTATAGATGATATCCTCATCTATTCCAAGACAGAAGAAGAACATGGAAAGCATTTGAGGATTGTGTTGCAAATATTAAGAGCACGGAAGCTATATGCGAAGTTGTCAAAATGTGAATTTTGGGCGACAGAAGTGGCATTCTTGGGACATGTGATCACACGAGATGGAATAACTGTAGATCCTTTAAAGATAGAGGCCGTAGTACAATGGAAGCACTCCAAGATAGTTACAGAAGTTCGTAGTTTCTTGGGGTTAGCAGGATACTATCGGCGATTTATCAAGAGTTTTTCACAGATAGCTTTACCTTTGACTCGCCTTACTAAGAAGGAAGTTCCGTTTTAGTGGACAGAGAAGTGTGAAGAAAGCTTTGAAACTTTAAAGGAAAAGTTAACGACGGCGCCAGTTTTGGTGTTACCAGACCCACAGGAACCTTTTGAGGTGTATTGTGATGCTTCTTCTAAGGGACTTGGATGTGTATTGATGCAGCATAGGAATGTGGTAGCTTATGCTTAGAGACAACTAAGACCTTACGAAAGGAACTATCCAACACATGATTTGGAATTAGCAGTAGTGGTCTTTGCACTTAAGATTTTGAGGCACTATTTGTACGGAGCCCAATTTGAAGTCTTCTCTGATCATAAGAGTTTGAAGTATATCTTTGATCAGAAAGACCTTAATATGAGGCAGAGGCGATCGATGGAATTCTTAAAAGATTATGATTTTAAGTTGAGCTATCATCCTGGGAAGGCAAATGTAGTCGCAGATGCTTTGAGTCGGAAGAGTTTGGGTATATCTTGGATGATGATCAAGGAAGAAGAAATGATCTCAGCCTTTGAAAACTTAAAATTAGGAATGAGAGAGACATCAAGAGGAGTTGTTATGGCGCGACTACAATTAACATCTGACTTTAAGATAGCTATTCAGCAAGCTCAAGCCCAGAATTCAGGAATGCTGACATTGTTAACACGGATGAAGGCAGACCAGCCGGAAGAGGTACTCCAAGATAAAGAGGGAATATGGAGATATAGGAACAGAATTTGTGTACCTGCTCAGGAGGACTTGAGAAAGAATATTCTGACCGAAGCTCATGAAAGCAGATTTTCTATCCATCCCGAAACGACTAAAATGTACCAAGATCCGAAGAAGATGTTCTGGTGGCCGGGAATAAAGAAAGATATAGCAACGTATGTTTCAAAGTGTCTCACTTGCCAGAAGATTAAAGTGGAACATCAAAAACCACCTGGAACCCTGCAACCATTGGAAATACCGCAATGGAAATGGGAAGAGATTACGATGGATTTTGTTACTGGGTTACCAAGAACCTCTGCCGGGCATGATGCAATTTGGATAGTTGTAGATCGATTGACAAAATCAGCGCATTTTCTATCAATTCAAATTGGTCACAGCTTGGAGAAACTCGCCCGGTTATACATTCAGGAGATAATACGATTGCATGGAATACCTTCATCAATTGTGTCAGACAGAGATCCAAGGTTTACTTCTAGATTTTGGGGAGCTCTACAGAAAGCTTTTGGGACGAAGTTGCACTTAAGTACAGCATATCACCCACAGACTGATGGACAGACAGAACGAACAATTCGTACCTTGGAAGATATGTTGAGATCTTGCGTAATGGACCAACAAGGTAACTGGGACAAATACTTGCCATTGATTGAGTTTGCTTATAACAACAGTTATCAACAGAGTATTAGAATGGCACCATATGAAGCCCTCTATGGAAGAAAGTGTCAATCACCATTATACTGGTATGACAAGGAGGAAGGCAGGATTTTGGGGCCAGACTTGGTACAAGAAACTACCGAACAGATTAAGCACATTCGAGAGAAGATTCAAACTGCCCAAAGTCGACAAAAGAGCTACGCAGATAATAGGCGTAGGCCCTTAGAATTTAACGAAGGTGACCATATTTTTTTAAGAGTGACACCTACGACTGGAATAGGTAGAGCTCTTAGGACTAAGAAATTGAATCCACGATACTTAGGTCCTTTTCAAATTCTTAAAAGAGTCGGTCCAGTAGCATACCAAGCAGCTCTCCCTCCTTATTTGTCAAACCTTCATGATGTTTTTCATGTTTCACAACTCAAAAAGTATAATCCCGACGAAAGCCATGTTTTACAACCAGAGACAGTACAGCTGTGAGCAGACTTGACATATCAAACCCTACCAGTCAGAATTGTGGAACGAAGTGACAAACAGCTTAGAGGGTAGAATGTAACGGCCTAGCCCCGAAGAAACGGCGCTTTTTCGGGATCAAACGGAATTTTTACAGAATTTTTAGGAATTTCTATGCATATCAGCACCTCCACTGCACAGGTGCTGCGTCATCAAGCTGCTGAGTCAGCAGCTTGATTGCACAGGACACCTCTCCTAATCTAAGTAGGCACGTCGCGAAGAGTTGCGTTTTTGAGCCACTTCGGGCCCGAATTTCAAAATTCTGATTTCCGTGGTTAGTCTCTATGTGACGAGCCGGTCACGAATTTCGAGAGAAAATTATATTAATATAATATTCATATATTATTATTTTATTCAGAATATTATATTATTATCTTCTCTACTGTGATTAATGTTGATCTATGTTTAGTAATATAATAACTGAGCTTGAAATCTACCGGTAACGGATAATACCGGCATTCTTAGATGAACTTAGCACTGCTAATGCTTCATCATATATCTTTTATTCTTATGATTATCCAGTTACTAGTGTCATTTACACTAAGTAACTTAATGTTTATCCATTAGTAGTGTAATTACTTAAGTTCTAATACATCTAGCTTTAGTAATTATCCTTTCCTGAGATATTTTGACAAGTAACTTTTGGATAATCATCATCCAAAGGCCACGGCCTCCCTTGGAAAGCTTGGCTATCATTTTTGTTCTTGGAAAAGCTTAGAACACCATGAAAGAAAACCATGAAGTTTCCATGAACACCTGAGCTACTTTCTCCGTTCTTTCTCAAACCGAAACCCCTATCAAAAATCTAATCTTACCAAAGTGTTCACCTCTTCCTCCTCTTCATTTCTATGTCACTTTTCATGGAGTAAATCAAGGTATGAAGGCTTCTCCTCCTCCTTGAAGATTCGGCCATGGTGGTTCCTTAAGTTAATGATGTTTTCTTCATGTTCTTTCTTAGGTTCTCTTATTCAATCACCAAAAGCTCCAAGAAAACGTGATTTCTAGTTACCTTAAGGTGAGGAAAACCTTCTTTTCATCATCATGAAGCTTCAGCCTTCATGGTTCATAAGATTCTAAAGTTGTTTTTGATGATAAAATAGGCATAAAAGTGCTTCTGGAAGCTTGTTTTTGGTGCAATCTTGGACAGCAGCAAAGGAAGTAAGGTTTGGTAAATTAGTCAATGATTGGCTGTGTTCTTGAAGTGTTAAACCAGATCTTGTTGCTTTAGATTTGATTTTGGGTGTTTGTGTGATGGTTTGATCATGGAAACTTGTTGTTTAATGCTTGAAAATCATGTTTATGATGGTTTTGAAGTGGCTGTTGGTGCTGCTGAAAAACGTGACATTTCAGCCATGAAAATCATGATTTTTTATGCTTATTTGATGTGTATTTGATGGCTGAAAAGTTTCTCTTTGGTTTGATAAAAATCGGGTTCAAATCGGTTTCCGAAAAGATTGAAAAACTAGCTGAAAATCAAGCAGAAATCTGATGAACTTTTGAAAAAAAATGTTTTTGGTTTTTGGAAAAACATGAAAACGTGTATTCAAGGAGTTTTGGGGTCAAAATGCAATTATAAAAAAGTTTGGAGTTGAAAATTAATTAATCAAAAGTTGAGGGGCTAAAGTGCAAATATTAAAAGTTATAGGGGTCAAAGTGCAATTTCCAATAAGTCCGGGGGTCAAAATGCAATTTTTGAACGTTAAATAATATATTATTATTTTAATAATAAAATATTAATATATTATTTTATTAATAATATTATTTTAATAATAATATTATTTTATTAATAATAATAAAATATTGATAAAAAGACAGTTTTCCCTGAAAGCCTCAGGAAGGCAGATTTGAGTCGAGAATTCTCTAATTTCCTTTACTAAACACCTAAAAAGAGGTATAAGAGAAGATATAGAGGTATATGAGGTAAAGAAACAAGATTTTGAAACCTGTGTTTAAGTTAAAAAGAAAAAGAGTTAAAAGTGATATAGCTGTGTACCTGACCTTACAGAGTAAACAGAGAATTGTAAAATGAGCTTTCTGTGATGTTGTAATGCTTGATTTATGATGATTGCTAAATGATGGAAAGTATGGTTATATGTGAATTATGAGCCTTCGGGCAATGCTTGTGAATGTTGTGCGGGGACGCCCGTATTGTGATGTTGCTTCCCAGACAGGCTGCGGTAGAGTAGTACCAGCCCTGCAAGCTGAATGCTTGGTAGAGGCCTGACTTGCATACCTGCGGTATATTGAGACCTGAGCAAATACCAGCCCTGCAAGTCGAGAGCACTTGGTAGAGGGTATGCGGTACTTAATCTGGGATTAAGTTCTGGGAAGGCCTTATCTGACTTGGACGGTCGGATTGCGTCGGGTGCGGGTCGAAAACGACAAATGAGCTCATTACCTGCAGTAGGGACAGACATGCATCATACTTGTTTGTGCATTATTTATTGCTAATCTTCTTGTGTTCTTGTTCTATTCCTTGTTTATTTGAGCATAACTGTGTGATTGCATATTAATGTGTGAATGTGCATTTACTTCCTATTTTTTCTCTTGTTCATGTGTTAATTTATGTTGCTGTTATGTACATATTACTCTATATTTATTTATACTTCTATGACCACGGACATTATAAACGAACTTAACTGTAAACCCCGACCTTACTAAGAACTCCCCAGTTCTTACCCCTTACACCTCTACAGATGGACACGGGAGTCCTATTCTACGAGATTGATCCACCATACATCCACGAGGACCCGGTGCGTGGCGAGTATTACATCTACTGTGCGGTACCTCGTATCCGTAATTATGTAGTTCGTGGTAGATCATTCCAGTACCCTATTAGGACAGCATACTTTAATCCTGATGCACCCTATGACTTTCCTTTATCTTGGTTACACCCCGGCGGACCTGGGATACCTCATCCTGAGGAGCAGATGCCACCTCCACCTGACTATCCTCCTCCACCTAAACCTCCTCTACTTGATGTGCCTATACCTGCCCAGCATATCCATGAGGCACCTCCTGCACCCTTTGTCCTTGATGAGTGGGGTGTTCCTGTGTTACCACCCGAGCATGATCCTTTACCTGAGCCGATCGAGCCTCCAGTCTTTGATGAGCAGCAGGGACATGAGTATGATCAGATCATGGAGGCGCCACCTCCTTCTCCCGACTGTATTTTGTTTGGTAGCTATCCTTTTATGGTTCCTGTGGCCAGCAGTGGTTCCTCTGCTATCACTCCGGCAGAAGAAGAGGACAAAGAAGAAGAAGATCCAGAGGAAGATCCTAACTTCATAGTTATCTCCTCTGGCAGCGATGACGATGAGCCAGGTGAGGCGCCAGCAGGCGAGCATCACCATTCGCCCGGTGATTTTTCGTGAGGTACTCTAGACCAGGATTGAGGAGACTTTTTGAAACGCCTAGTCTAACTTCAGTACATTAGAGTGTCTCCCTCACTTTTGTTAGCATGATTAGAGGGAATAGGCATATATCAGAGTTAGGCTAACCTGGGTGCCAGCTTAGGGGCTTTTGGTCAGGCCAGGCCCTGGGGCGTCTTATGTACATATATGTATATACTATATGAGTCACTGACTTAGGGGTGCTGTACCATAGCTCTATGCTTAAATAACTGAACCACTTCTGTAACATGATGTATATTATAGTGTGTTGTTCCATATTCTGTTATCTTTTGTCTTATGTATGTGAATGTTTAATTATCCCTTGATATATGGAAGGTATGCGACTTTAAATTATTCTTGTTAAAAAAAATTTACTTGTAAAATTCGCGGGGTTTTAACAACGTACAGGCTTATATTTATTAATTAATAATACAAAAAGGAAAAACAAGTTGGTAACATTCGATTTCTAGTATGATCTAGACATGCTGGAAGTTGGGTCGTTACAACACTCATCATCATTCTCACCTATGAACGCGTGCCTGACAACCACCTCCGTTCTATCTTAGATTGAATGAATATCTCTTAGCCTCATGATTCAGATCAGAGTCTTCGTGGTATAAGCTAGAATTATTCGCGGCCATTCCTGAGATCCAGAACGTCTAAACCTTGTCTGTGGTATTCTGAGTAGGATCTGGAAAGGGATGACTGTGACGAGCTTCAAACTCGTGAGTGTTGGGCGTAGTGACAGATGCAAAAGGATCAATGGATCCTATTCCGACATGATCGAGAACCGACAGATGATTTGCCGTGCGGTGACAGCGCATTTGGAACATTTTCACTGAAAGGACGAGAAGTAGCCATTGACAACGGTGATGCCCAACATAAAGCTTGCCATGGAAGGAGCCTTACGTGCATGAAGAAGAAGACAGCAGGAAAGCAGAGCTTCAGAAGACAAAGCATCTCCAAAACCTCAACCTATTCTCCATTACTGCAAAACAAGTATTTATTTCATGTTCTTTTACTTTTTACAATTAAATCTGAGAATTATTGATATCCTGACTAAGAGTTACAAGATAACCATAGCTTGCTTCAAGCCGACAATCTCTGTGGGATCGACCCTTACTCACGTAAGGTATTACTTGGACGACCCAGTGCACTTGCTGGTTAGTTGTGCGGAATTGCAAAAGTGTGATTGTGATTTCGTGCACCAGCTCTCAAGTACCCTAATGATTCTGAAGGGTGTATGAAAATAGATGTTATTGAACCACTTGTTCAAGAGGTACTGAAAGCTGAGGTGCTTGATGACATTCTGGATCCTATTTATGAGTATGAATTAGTTAAAGTTGATGATTCACCACCCCAGAAGGCTATAGTTCACACACCTAAAGCAGAGGAAGAAGCCCCCAAGCTTGAGCTTAAACCTTTACCTCCTTCTCTGAAATATGTGTTCTTGGGTGAAAATGATTCCTATCCAGTGATTATTAGCTCTTCCCTGAAGCCTGAAGAGGAAGAAGCGCTTATTTCAGTGCTCAGGAGCCATAAAACAGCTCTTGGGTGGTCCATTAGTGACTTGAAGGGGATTAGTCCAACCAAGTGTATGCACAAGATCCTCCTTGAAGATGATGCTAAACCAGTTGTGCAACCACAAAAGAGACTCAATCCAACTATGAAAGAGGTGGTCTAAAAAGAGGTAATGAAATTATGGGAAGCAGGTATTATTTACCCTATTTCTGATAGTCCTTGGGTAAGTCCTGTGCAGGTAGTTCCCAAGAAAAGAGGGATGACAGTGATCAAGAATGAAAAGAATGAGCTTATTCCTATAAGAACAGTCACGGGTTGGAGAATGTGTATAGACTATAGGAGGCTAAACACTACTACAAAGAAGGATCACTTCCCCCTGCCTTTCATTGATCAGATGCTTGAGAGGTTAGCCGGTCATGCTTTTTATTATTTTCTAGATGGATATTCTGGATATAATCAAATTGTAGTGGACCCTCAAGATCAAGAGAAGATAGCATTCACATGCCCCTTTGGAGTATTTGCCTACAGGAAAATGCCTTTTGGACTTTGTAATGCTCCAGCAACTTTTCAGAGGCGTATGCTTTCAATTTTTTTTGATATGGTTGAAAAGTTCATTGAGGTATTTATGGATGATTTTTCTATTTTTGGTAATTCTTTTGAATATTGCCTTAAGCATTTATCTCTTGTCTTGAAACGGTGTTAAGAATCAAACCTTATTTTTAATTGGGAAAAATGTCATTTTATGGTTACAGAAGGTATTGTTCTTGGACACCGAATTTCAAGTAAGGGAATTGAGGTTGATAGAGCAAAGGTGGAGGTAATTGAAAAATTACCACCACCAGCTAATGTTAAGGCAGTCAGGAGTTTCTTGGGTCATGCAGGATTTTATAGAAGATTTATAAAGGATTTTTCTAAAATTACTAAACCATTAAGCAAATTGTTGGTTGTTGATGTTCGCTTTGTTTTCAATGCTGAATGTCTGCATGCTTTTGAAACTCTGAAAGCAAACCTTACCTCTGCCCCCATCATAGCTCCCCCTGACTGGGATTTACCATTTGAATTAATGTGTGATGCTAGTGACTTTGCTATAGGCACTGTTTTAGGGCAGAGGCATGGTAAGCTTATACATGTCGTTTACTATGCTAGCCGTGTGTTAGATGATGCCCAAAAGAATTACACAACTACAGAAAAACAATTATTTGCTATTGTGTATGCTGTTGATAAGTTTAGGTCCTATTTAATTGGTTCTAAGGTTATTGTTTATACTGATCATGCTGCTTTGAAGTACATTCTAACTAAGCAGGATTCTACACCAAGATTAATCAGATGGGTGTTGCTCCTTCAGGAGTTTGATATTGAGATAAAAGATAGAAAAGGGTCAGAAAATCAAGTAGCTGGTGATGAGCGGATAATTTATACGCTTTTTGGCATTGTTTTTAGTATGTTTTTAGTAGGATCTAGTTACTTTTAGGGATGTTTTTCTTAGTTTTTATGTTAAATTCACATTTCTGGACTTTACTATGAGTTTGTGTGTTTTTCTGTGATTTCAGGTATTTTCTGGCTGAAATTGAGGGACTTGAGCAGAAATCAGATTCAGAGGTTGAAAAAGGACTACTGATGTTGTTGGATTCTGACCTTCCTGCACTCAAAGTGGATTTTCGGGAGCTACAGAACTCGAAATGGCGCGCTTCCAATTGCGTTGGAAAGTAGACATCCAGGGCTTTCCAGCAATATATAATAGTCCATATTTGGCTAAGAATTGACGACGTAAACTGGCGTTCAACGCCAGCCTTCTGCCCAAATCTGGCGTCCAGCGCCAGAAAAGGATCCAAAACCAGAGTTGAACGCCCAAACTGGCACAGAAACTGGCGTTCAACTCCACAAATGGCCTCTGCACGTGCAACACTCAGGCTCAGCCCAAACACACACCAAGTGGGCCCAGGAAGTGGATTTATGCATCAATTACTTACTCATGTAAACCCTAGTAGCTAGTTTATTATAAATAGGACCCTTTACTAGTCTTTTTGACCATCTTTGAACGCATTGTTCTTAGACCATAGGGGCTGGCCACACGGCCATGCCTGGACCTTCACTTATGTATTTTCATACGGTAGAGTTTCTACACTCCATAGATTAAGGTGTGGAGCTCTGCTGTTCCTCAAAGATTAATGCAAAGTACTACTGTTTTCTATTCAATTCTTCTTATTTCGCTTCTAAGATATCCATTCGCACCCAAGAACGTGATGAAGGTGATGATTATGTGTGACGCTCGTCATCCTTCTCCCTTATGAACGCGTGCCTGACAAACACTTCTGTTCTACATGAATTAAGCTAGAATGAGTATCTTTAAGATCTCCTAACCGGAATCTTCGTGGCGTAAGCTAGAATGATGGCGGCATTCAAGAGAATCCGGAAGGTCTAAACCTTGTCTGTGGTATTCTGAGTAGGATTCAATGATTGAATGACTGTGACGAGCTTCAAACTCGCGAGTGCTGGGCGTTAGTGACAGACGCAAAAGGAGGGTGAATCCTATTCCAGCATGATCGGGAACCGACAGATGAATAGTCGTGCCGTGACAGGGTGCGTGAGCATATTATTCACTGAGAGGAGGGGATGTAGCCACTGACAACGGTGATGCCCTTGCATAAAGCCAGCCATGGAAAGGAGTAAGACTGATTGGATGAAGATAGCAGGAAAGCAGAGGTTCAGAGGAACGAAAAGCATCTCCATTCGCTTATCTAAAATTCCTACCAATGATTTACATAAGTACCTCAATCCCTATTTTATTATATAATATTCGAAAACACCATTATCACTTTATATCTGCCTGACTGAGATTTACAAGGTGACCATAGCTTGCTTCATACCAACAATCTCCGTGGGATTCGACCCTTACTCACGTAAGGTATTACTTGGACGACCCAGTGCACTTGCTGGTTAGTTGTATCGAAGTTGTGACAATTATGTATTGAGATCAGAGCACCAAGTTGCTCACGTTGCCGGGGATTGTTTGAGCCTGGACATCACAATTTCGTGCACCAAGTTTTTGGCGCCGTTGCCGGGGATTGTTTGAGCCTGGACATCACAATTTCGTGCACCAAGTTTTTGGCGCCGTTGCCGGGGATTGTTCGAGTTTGGACAACTGACGGTTCATCTTGTTGCTCAGATTAGGTAATTTTCTTTTTGTTTTCTTCTCAAAAATTTTCTCACCTATTTTCGAAAAAATAAAAATGTTTTTCAAAAATTTTATTCAAAATTTTTAAGAATGAATTCTAGTGTTTCATGAAGCATGTGAAGCCTGGCTGGCTGCAAAGCCATGTCTAAATTCTTTTGGACTGAGGCTTGCAATTTGTTATCAAGAGCAATTTAGTTATTGCTCATCCACCTGCTGCTGATCCATGATCACCTGCTGAAGCTTGGCTGGCCATTGGCCATGTCTAGTGTTTTGGACTGGAGCTTTCTTTGAAAGCTTGGCCGGCTAGTGAGCCATGTCTAATTCCTGGACTGAAGCTTTAGACTAACATGGCAAGATTCCTGGAATTCATATTAAAAATTTTTGGAATCCTTATTTTTCCTTTTTCATATAATTTTCGAAAAAACAAAAAAAAAATTAGAAAATAAAAAAAAATCAAAAATATTTTTGTGTTTCTTGTTTGAGTCTTGAGTCATGTTATAAGTTGGTGTCAATTGCATATGCATCTTGCATTTTTTCGAAAATATCATGCATTCATAGTGTTCTTCATGATCTTCAAGTTGTTCTTGGTAAGTCTTCTTGTATGATCTTGATGATTTTTTGTTTGGTGTCTTTTCATGTTTATCATATGCATTCTTGAATTCTTAGTGCCTAAGCATTAAAGAATTCTAAGTTTGGTGTCTTGCATGTTTTCTTTGCATTAAAAATTTTTCAAAAATATGTTCTTGATGTTCATCATGACATTCATAGTGTTCTTGGTGTTCATCTTGACATTCATAGCATTCTTGCATGCATTCATTGTTTTGATCTAAAAATTTCATGCATTGCATCCTTTTAGTGTTTTCCTCTTGCATCATAAAAATTCAAAAAATCAAAAAAAAAATATCTTTCCCTTTTTCTCTCATCAAATTCGAAAATTTGAGTTGACTTTTTCAAAAATTTTTAAAAATCAAATTGTTTCTCATGAGTCAAATCAAATTTTCAATTTGAAAATCTTATCTTTTTCAAAATCTTTTTCAAAAATCAAATCTTTTTCAAAATTCTTAGTTATTTTTGAAAATTGCAAAAATATTTTTCAAAAATCTTTTTCTTATTTTTATACCATATTTTCGAAAATAACAATAACAATTAATGTTTTGATTCAAAAATTTGAAGTTTGTTACTTGCTTGTTAAGAAAGATTCAAACTTTAAGTTCTAGAATCATATCTTGTGATTTCTTATGAATCAAGTCATTAATTGAGATTTTAAAAAATTCAAATCTTTTTCAAAAAACTAACTTCTATCATATCTTTTCAAAAATATCTTCTTATCTTATCTTTTTCAAAAATATCTTTTCAAAATATCTTTTCTATCTCCCTAACTTCTTATCTTTTCAAAATTTGTTTCAACTAACTAACTAACTTTTTGTTTGTCTCTTAACTTTTTCAAAACTACCCAACTAACTCTCTCTCTCTAATTTTCGAAAATATCTTCCCTCTTTTTCAAAAATTTCTTTTTTATTAACTAATTATTTTTATTTTTTCAAAAAAAAAATTTACTAACACATTTTCAAAAACCAATTTTCAAAAGTCACTAACTCCTTTTCAAAAATAATTTTCGAAAATTCCCTCTCTCTCTCTCATCCTATTCTATTTATTCATTCATTAACTAACATCTCTTCCTCACATCATCACCAAATTCGAACCCCCCTCTTCTATCTGTGTTCGAATTTCTTCCTCTTTTCTTCTACTAATAATAAGGATCCTCTTTACTGTGACATAGAGGATTCCTCTTCTTTTCTTTTTCTCTCTCCTTTCTTATGAGTAGGGACAGAGAAAAAGGCATTCTTGTTGAAGCTGATCCAGAACCTGAAAGGACTCTGAAGAGAAAATTAAGAGAAGCTAAAATACAACAATCCAGAGACAACTTAATTGAAAATTTCGAACAAGTAAAGGAGATGGCAGCCGAACCCAACAACAATGCAAGGAGAATGCTTGGTGACTTCACTGCACCTAATTCCAATTTACATGGAAGAAGCATCTCCATTCCTGCCATTGGAGCAAACAACTTTGAGCTGAAACCTCAATTAGTTTCTCTGATGCAGCAGAACTGCAAGTTTCATGGACTTCCATCTGAAGATCCTTTTCAGTTCTTAACTGAATTCTTGCAGATATGTGATACTGTTAAGACTAATGGAGTAGATCCTGAAGTCTACAGGCTCATGCTTTTCCCTTTTGCTGTAAGAGACAGAGCTAGATTATGGTTGGATTCTCAACCCAAAGACAGCCTGAACTCTTGGGATAAGCTGGTCACGGCTTTCTTAGCCAAGTACTTTCCTCCTCAAAAGCTGAGCAAGCTTAGAGCTGATGTTCAAACCTTCAGACAGAAAGAAGGTGAATCCCTCTATGAAGCTTGGGAAAGATACAAACAGTTGACCAAAAAGTGTCCTTCTGACATGCTTTCAGAATGGACCATCCTGGATATATTCTATGATGGTTTATCTGAGCTATCAAAGATGTCACTGGACACTTCTGCAGGTGGATCCATTCACCTAAAGAAAACGCCTGCAGAAGCTCAAGAACTCATTGACATGGTTGCTAATAACCAGTTCATGTACACTTCTGAAAGGAATCCTGTGAGTAATGGGACGCCTATGAAGAAGGGAGTTCTTGAAGTTGATACTCTGAATGCCATATTGGCTCAGAACAAAATATTGACTCAGCAAGTCAATATGATCTCTCAGAGTCTGCATGGAATGCAAGCTGCATCCAACAGTACTCAAGAGGCATCTTCTGAAGAAGAAGCCTATGATCCTGAGAACCCTGCAATAGCAGAGGTAAATTATTTAGGTGAACCTTATGGAAACACCTATAACTCAACAAGGAGAAATCATCCAAATTTCTCATGGAAGGATCAAAAGCCCCAACAAGGCTTTAATAATGGTGGAAGAAACAGGTTTAGCAATAGCAAGCCTTTTCCATCATCAACTCAGCAACAGACAGAGAACTCTGAACAAAATGCTTCTAATTTAGCAAATCTAGTCTCTGATCTATCTAAGGCCACTGTAAGTTTCATGAATGAAACAAGATCTTCCATTAGAAATCTGGAAGCACAAGTAGGCCAGCTGAGTAAAAGGATCACTGAAATCCCTCCTAGTACTCTCCCAAGCAATACAGAAGAGAATCCAAAAGGAGAGTGCAAGGCCATTGACATAAGCGCCATGGCCGAACCTGTGAGGAGAGGAGAGGACGTGAATCCCAAGGAGGAAGACCTCCTGGGACGTCCAGTGATCAATAAGGAGCTTCCCTCTGAGAAACCAAAGGACTCTGAGGCCCATCTAGAGACCATAAAGATTCCATTGAACCTCCTTATGCCCTTCATGAGCTCTGATGAGTATTCCTCTTCTGAAGAGAATGAGGATGTTACTGAAGAGCAAGCTGCCAAGTTTCTTGGTGCAATCATGAAGCTAAATGCCAAATTATTTGGCATTGATACTTGGGAAGTTGAACCTCCCTTGTTCATCAATGAACTAAGTGATCAGGATCAACTGACATTGCCTCAGAAGAGACAGGATCCTGGAAAGTTCATAATACCCTGTACCATAGGCACTATGATCTTTAAAGCTCTTTGTGACCTTGGTTTAGGAATAAACCTCATGCCCCTCTCTGTAATAGAGAAACTGGGAATCTATGGGGTGCAAGCTGCTAAAATCTCACTAGAGATGGCAGACAGCTCAAGAAGACAGGCTTATGGACAAGTAGAAGATGTATTAGTAAAGGTTGAGAGCCTTTACATACCTACTGATTTCATAGTCCTGGATACTGGAAAGGAAGAGGATGAATCCATCATCCTAGGAAGACCTTTCCTGGCCACAGCAAGAGCTGTGATTGATGTTGACAGAGGTGAAATAGTCCTTCAATGGAATGAGAACTCCCTTGTATTCAAAACTCAAGGATCTCCCTCTGCAACCATGGAGAGGAAGCTTGAAAAGCTTCTCTCAAAGCAGAGTCAACCAGAGCCCCCACAGTCAAACTCTAAGTTTGGTGTTGGGAGGCCACAACCAAACTCTAAGTTTGGTGTTGAACTCCCATATCCAAACTCTATGTTTGGTGTTGGAGAGTTTCAACAAAGCTCTGCACATCTGTGAGGCTCCATGAGAGCCCACTGTCAAGCTATTGACATTAAAGAAGCGCTTGTTGGGAGGCAACCCAATGTTTATCTAATTCTTATTTTTATTGTTTTTCGTGTTTTCTTAGGTTCATGATCATGTGGAGTCACAAAATAAATATAAAAATTAAAAACGGAATCAAAAACAGCAGAAGAAAAATCACACCCTGGAGGAGCATCTGTCTGGCGTTCAGCGCCAGAACAGAGCATGGTTCTGGCGCTGAACGCCCAAAATGGGCAGCTTCTGGGCGCTGAACGCCAGAACAGGCATGGTTCTGGCGTTCAACGCCAGAAATGGCACACAAATGGGCGTTGAACGCCCAAAATAGCCACCAACCTGGCGCTGAACGCCCAGAGTTGGGTACAAAGGCATTTTTACATGCCTAATGGGTGCAGGGATGTAATTCCTTGAACACCTCAGGATCTGTGGACCCCATAGGATCCACTCAGGATCTGTGGACCCCACAGGATCCCCACCTACCTCCACTCACTTTTTCTCACCACTCTCTTTCACACAACCCCATAAACACTCTTCCCTAAAAAGCCCTTCACCAATCACCTCAATCTCTCTTCCCCATTAAACCTTCACCACTCACATCCACCCACTCTTCCCAATAAACCTACCTCATAAACTCCACCTACCTTCAAAATTCAAAACCAATTTCCCACCCAAACCCACCCATATGGCCGAAACCTTCCCCCTCTTCCCTTCCCTATATAAAGCCCTCCATTCTTCATCAAATTCACCCAACACACCCCTCTACACTCCTCTTGGCCGAAACCACATCTCCCTCTCCCTCTCCATATTTCTTCTTCTTCTTCTCCTATTCTTTTGTTTATTGCTCGAGGGCGAGCAATATTCTAAGTTTGGTGTGGTAAAAGCATAAGCTTTTTGTTTTTCCATTACCATTGATGGCAGCTAAGACCGGAGAATCCTCTAGAAGAGGGAAAGGGAAGATAAAAGCTTCCACATCCGAGTCATGGGAGATGGAAAGGTTCATCTCCAAAGCCCATCAAGACCACTTCTATGATGTTGTGGCCAAGAAGAAAGTGATCCCTGAGGTCCCTGTTAAACTCAAAAGAAATGAGTATCCGGAGATCCGACATGAAATTCAAAGAAGAGGTTGGGAAGTTCTAACAAATCCCATCCAACAAGTCGGCATCCTAATGGTTCAAGAATTCTATGCCAATGCATGGATCACCAAGAACCATGATCAAAGTAAGAACCCGGATCCAAAGAACTATGTTATAATGGTTCGGGGGAAATACTTAGATTTTAGTCCGGAGAATGTGAGGTTGGCGTTCAACTTGCCATACATGGAAGAGAACGCACGCCCCTACACAAGGAGAGTCAACTTTGATCAAAGGTTGGACCAAGTCCTTATGGACATATGTGTAGAAGGAGCTCAATGGAAGATTGACTCCAAAGGCAAGCCGGTTCAACTAAGAAGATTGGACCTCAAGCCTATAGCTAGAGGATGGTTGGAGTTTATTCAATGCTCAATCATTCCCACTAGCAACCGGTCTGAAGTTACTATAGACCGGGCCATCATGATCCATAGCATCATGATTGGAGAAGAGGTGGAAGTTCATGAGATTATACCTCAAGAACTCTACAAGGTGGCTGACAAGTCCTCCACTATGGCAAGGTTAGCCTTTCCTCACCTCATTTGCCACCTATGCAATTCAGCTGGGATTGACATAGAGGGAGATATCCTCGTTAAAGAGGACAAGCCCATCACCAAGAAAAAGATGGAGCAAGCAAGAGAGCCCAGTCATGGAGCTCAAGAGGCGCAAGAAGCTCATTTCCATGAGATCCCTGAGATGCCTCAAATGCACTTTCCTCCACAAAATTATTGGGAGCAAATCAACACCTCTCTAGGAGAATTGAGTTCCAATATGGGACAACTAAGGGTGGAACATCAAGAGCACTCCATCATGCTTCATGAAATAAGAGAAGATCAAAAAGCAATGAGGGAGGAGCAACAAAGACAAGGAAGAGACATAGAAGAGCTCAAGGACATCATTGGTTCCTCAAGAAGAAAACGCCACCATCACTAAGGTGGATTCATTCCTTGTTCTTCTTTCTTCTGTTTTTCGTTTTCTATGTTATGTGCTTATCTATGTTTGTGTCTTCACTACATGATCATTAGTAGTTAGTAACTTTGTCTTAAAGATATGAATGTCCTATGAATCCATCACCTCTCTTAAATGAAAAATGTTTTAATTCAAAAGAACAAAAAGTACATGAGTTTCGAATTTATCCTTGAACTTAGCTTAATTATATTGATGTGGTGACAATGCTTCTTGTTTTCTGAATGTATGCTTGAACAGTGCATATGTCTTTTGAAGTTGTTGTTTAAGAATGTTAAATATGTTGGCTCTTGAAAGAATGATGACTAGGAGACATGTTATTTGATAATCTGAAAAATCATAAAAATGATTCTTGAAGCAAGAAAAAGCAGCAAAAAAATAAAGCTTGCAGAAAAAAAAAATTAGGCGAAAAAAAAATAGAAAGAAAAAGAAAAAGCAAGCAGAAAAAGCCAATAACCCTTAAAACCAAAAGGCAAGGGCAAATAAAAAGGATCCCAAGGCTTTGAGTATCAGTGGATAGGAGGGCCTAAAGGAATAAAATCCTGATCTAAGCGGCTAAACCAAGCTGTCCCTAACCATGTGCTTGTGGCGTGTAGGTGTCAAGTGAAAACTTGAGACTGAGCGGTTAAAGTCAAGGTCCAAAGCAAAAAAACAAAGAGTGTGCTTAAGAACCCTGGACACCTCTAATTGGGGACTTTAGCAAGGCTAAGTCACAATCTGAAAAGGTTCACCCAATTATGTGTCTGTGGCATTTATGTATCCGGTGGTAATACTGGAAAACAAAGTGCTTAGGGCCACGGCCAAGACTCATAAAGAAGCTGTGTTCAAGAATCATCATACTGAACTAGGAGAGTCAATAACACTATTCGAAATCTGAAGTCCCTAAAGATGCCAATCATTCTAAACTTCAATGGATAAAGTGAGATGCCAAAACTATTCAAGAGGCAAAAAGCTATAAGTCCCGCTCATTTGATTGAAGCTCTGTCTCATTGATAGTTTGGAATTCATAGTATATTCTCTTCTTCTTATCCTATTTGATTTTCAGTTGCTTGGGGACAAGCAACAATTTAAGTTTGGTGTTGTGATGAGCGGATAATTTATACGCTTTTTGGCATTGTTTTTAGTATGTTTTTAGTAGGATCTAGTTACTTTTAGGGATGTTTTCCTTAGTTTTTATGTTAAATTCACATTTCTGGACTTTACTATGAGTTTTTGTGTTTTTCTGTGATTTCAGGTATTTTCTGGCTGAAATTGAGGGACTTGAGCAGAAATCAGATTCAGAGGTTGAAAAAGGACTACTGATGCTGTTGGATTCTGACCTCCCTGCACTCAAAGTGGATTTTCTGGAGCTACAGAACTCGAAATGGCGCGCTTCCAATTGCGTTGGAAGGTAGACATCCAGGGCTTTCCAGCAATATATAATAGTCCATACTTTGGCCAAGCATTGACGACGTAAACTGGTGTTCAACGCCAGCTTTCTGCCCAAATCTGGCGTCCAGCGCCAGAAAAGGATCCAAAACCAGAGTTGAACGCCCAAACTGGCACAGAAACTGGCGTTCAACTCCACAAATGGCCTCTGCACGTGCAACACTCAGGCTCAGCCCAAACACACACCAAGTGGGCCCAGGAAGTGGATTTATGCATCAATTACTTACTCATGTAAACCCTAGTAGCTAGTTTATTATAAATAGGACCCTTTACTAGTCTTTTTGACCATCTTTGAACGCATTGTTCTTAGACCATAGGGGCTGGCCACACGGCCATGCCTGGACCTTCACTTATGTATTTTCATACGGTAGAGTTTCTACACTCCATAGATTAAGGTGTGGAGCTCTGCTGTTCCTCAAAGATTAATGCAAAGTACTACTGTTTTCTATTCAATTCTTCTTATTTCGCTTCTAAGATATCCATTCCCACCCAAGAACGTGATGAAGGTGATGATTATGTGTGACGCTCGTCATCCTTCTCCCTTATGAACGCGTGCCTGACAAACACTTCTGTTCTACATGAATTAAGCTAGAATGAGTATCTCTTAGATCTCCTAACCGGAATCTTCGTGGCGTAAGCTAGAATGATGGCGGCATTCAAGAGAATCCGGAAGGTCTAAACCTTGTCTGTGGTATTCTGAGTAGGATTCAATGATTGAATGACTGTGACGAGCTTCAAACTCGCGAGTGCTGGGCGTTAGTGACAGACGCAAAAGGAGGGTGAATCCTATTCCAGCATGATCGGGAACCGACAGATGAATAGCCGTGCCGTGACAGGGTGCGTGAGCATATTATTCACTGAGAGGAGGGGATGTAGCCACTGACAACGGTGATGCCCTTGCATAAAGCCAGCCATGGAAAGGAGTAAGACTGATTGGATGAAGATAGCAGGAAAGCAGAGGTTCAGAGGAACGAAAAGCATCTCCATTCGCTTATCTGAAATTCCTACCAATGATTTACATAAGTACCTCAATCCCTATTTTATTATATAATATTCAAAAACACCATTATCACTTTATATCTGCCTGACTGAGATTTACAAGGTGACCATAGCTTGCTTCATACCAACAATCTCCGTGGGATTCGACCCTTACTCACGTAAGGTATTACTTGGACGACCCAGTGCACTTGCTGGTTAGTTGTATCGAAGTTGTGACAATTATGTATTGAGATCAGAGCACCAAGTTGCTCACGTTGCCGGGGATTGTTTGAGCCTGGACATCACAATTTCGTGCACCAGCTGGCCATCTCTCTAGAATTGAGCCTGAAGCAGGAATACAACCACCTACAGCTGTGACTAAGACATTTCCGGATGAGCAATTGTTCTTCATTCAACAGGCTCCATGGTTTGCAGATATTCCGAATTACAAAGCCATGAATTTTATTCCAAAGGAGTACAGTAGGCAACAAGTAAATAAGCTATTGACAGATGCAAAGTACTATATTTGGGAGGAACCATACCTTTTTAAAAGGTGTTCAGATGGTATCATCTGGAAATGTGTCTCAGATGAAGAAACACAGCAGATTCTTTGGCACTGTTATTGTTCTGATTATGGAGGCCACTTTGGTGGTGAAAGGATAGCTACAAAGGTCCTTCAGAGCGGGTTTTACTGGCCGACTCTCTTCAGAGATTCAAGAAAATTTGTGAAGCATTGTGACAGATGTGAAAAAGCCACGAATGTTCCTGCCAACCATGAAATGCCACAGCAGGGGATTCTTGAGGTTGAGTTGTTTGATGTGTGGGGTATTGATTTCGTGGGACCTTTCCCACCCTCACATTCAAACAACTATATTCTAGTGGCAGTTGACTATGTGTCCAAGTGGGTGGAAGCTGTGGCTCTACCCACCAATGATGCCAAGGAGGTAATGAGTTTTCTTCAGAGATATATCTTTAGCCGGTTTGGTGTCCCAAGGACACTCATTAGTGATGGTGGAAGCCACTTCTGTAACAGATAACTGGACTCACTTCTGCAGAGATAAGGAGTCCATCATAAAGTGGCAACCCCCTATCACCCTCAGACAAGTGGACAGGTTGAAGTTTCCAACAGGGAACTCAAGAGGAATCTAGAGAAGATCGTCAGTGTTTCAAGAAAGGACTGGTCTAGGAAGCTTGATGATGCTCTCTGGGCATACCAGACAGCATACAAGACTCCCATTGGCATGTCCCCTTATCAGTTGGTCTATGGAAAAGTCTGTCACTTGCCAGTCAAGTTGGAGCATAAAGCTTACTGGGCAATCAGGTATCTGAATCTTGATTCAGAAGCTGTTGGAATTAAGCAAATGCTTTAGTTGAATGAGCTTGATGAATTCATATATTTAGCCTATGAGAATGCCAAGCACTATAAGGAGAGAACCAAGTTATTGCACGACAAGAAGATTGCCATCAGAGTCTTTGAGCCAGGACAGAGAGTGCTTCTATATAATTCAAGGCGCAAACTCTTTCCTGGGAAGCTGAAATCCCGATGGTCAGGACCGTTTGTGGTTACCAGAGCATCACCATATGGTCATATATTACAGGAAGAGAATTCTGACAGAAAATTTACAGTGAATGGATAGAGCTTGAAGCACTATCTTGGAGGTGAGATCGATCGCCAGAGGTCTGCTCATCTGCTGAATTAGCAGAACTGAACGTCAAGCTAGTGACGTTAAAGAAGCGCTTGTCGGGAGGTAACCTGATAATTTTGTATCCTTAGTTATTTTTCGTAGTAGTGGTTTTCTTACTTATTTAATTTTTATTGAGTTTTTACTGTTTTTCTTTCGTTTTAAGTGTGTTATGATCATGCAGCTATTTTAGAACAGGAACCGAACACTTCCAAAAAAGAAGGGTGTTCGACGTGTAAGCGTCCCTGACGCGTGCGCGTCATGTGTTGACCCGAGAGTTGGGCCGGAATGGTGTTGGAAGCGTGCCTTGTGCACAAGCAAGACCACGTGAACGCGTCCCTCACGCGTACGCGTCTTTTGCGATTTCAGCCCATCACGCGGACGCGTCCTTGACGCGCACGCGTGACCATGTAAAATTGGCGTAAAAGGTATTTGGCCAGAGTGTTATGATGGTGTGGGGCTGGAGCTGTGCTGGGTGCACAAGCCCCATCACGCGTACGCGTCGTTTTCCCATCCTGGCCGTCCACGCGTACGCGTTCCTGACGCGCACGCGTCGTATGCAATTTTGTCTCTCGTGCATATCTGAACAGAGAGTTGTGCATGCGCAGGGCTACCTTCGCGCCATTCGCACAACCAACATCACGTGTACGCATCCCAGACGCGTACACGTCGCTTGAAATTCGCGCGATCCACGCGTACGTGTGCCTTACGCGTACGCGTCGCATGCGATGCCTAATTAAACCAACTCAGCGCCTGATTTCAAATCATCCACCCCCCAATCCTAATTTTCTCTTGTTCTTTTATCCTTTTATTTTTCTTTCATCATACTATTTTTTTTATGTCTTTCTATGTCCCTCTTTGTTCTTAGTTCTTCTTTTCTTGGGGACAAGCAAACCTTTAAGTTTGGTGTTGTCGCTTTGCTGATGGTTTTTTCTGTTTATTTTTATGGTACCAAAGGGAGGTAAATCATCTTCATGGAGGAGCACAACCTGAAGAATAAAACAGCCACTAGGATAACTGAGGTGGTTGAATTCCTTTCATATTTTTCCCACTCTTTCTATGTTATGTTCTGGTTTTCTGCTATTTTGCTTTGTTTATTGCATGATCCTTTATTAGTTAGATTCCTAGGTTCTAGTTTAGTACTGTTATTTTCAAAATTTCTGTTAGTTGCTTTAATTCTGAAAGGTTTCTCATGTATTGCCCACTGAGCTTGAAATCAAAAAGAAAGAAGAAAAAGGGGGATATAATGCATGAGAAATTGAGTTTATTTTTTTAAGAGTAGTCTCATTTAATAAAATGTGGTGGTGTTTTCTGTGATTCTGAATGCATGACATAAACCGTGCATGTTTGAATTTGAATCAAGGATTGTTGACGTATAAGGAAAAGGAATTTAGAGAAGTATTATGAATTTTCTGAAAATCAGTGATAGTTAATCCTTGAAGCAAAAGAAATAGCAAAAAAAAAGGAAGAGGATATAAAAACAAGGTCCAAAGCTCTGAGCATCAATGACTAGGGAGGTCAGACATGATTAAAAGCTCAAAGAGTTTTTTCCCTAGATATATGCTTGTGGTGTTGTTGTGTCAAGTAATCCTTGAGACAGAACATTTAGAGTCGAGATCAACTGCAATTAGTAGAGTATTCCAAAGGCTTTGAGCACCACTGTTTGGGAACAGCTGAAAGAAAAATCAGAACTTCAAAAGAGTTTCCCAGTTAAGTACTTGTGGTGTTCTTGGTTTAATTAACCCTTGAGACAGAACATTTAAAGTCACAGCTAGGCTCAACGTGCAAAGCACTAGTTAATTGAGAATTAAGGGATATCTGCTGTGTTCAAGGATTTAACTGAGGTATAAAGATCAGAGAACTCATACTATGATCCGGATTCTAATTCCGCATGACATTGACATTCCTCTGATTCAAAGGAGAGTGAGATGCCAAAACTGTTCAGAATTGCAATAGATAAATCCCACTTTAAGAAGAGACACAAGCATAACTGAACTCTCATTTCTCATGCAAATTCACATCTTAATCTTTCCTATCTTTTCCTAGTGAATTTACATTCAATTGATTGAGTTTAAACAAGAATTAATTATCTTTTAACCACTACGAATGCCACTTTGAGTCGTGTGTAATTCTGTTTATTTTAGGTAGCATTTGGTTGGATTTGATGGAGTTTCCGCAGAAAAAGAGAAGAAGGCTATATAGGGCAGGAATGGCTTAGAGGATGGAGAGGAAGCTTGCACAATAGATTTTAAATTAATTAGGATTAGATATAAAACCTCAGCCCAATTTACAGTTTATCAGAATCCTAGTTTTCACTCTTTTCCATGAGCAACTAAACCTCCACTTTTAAGGTTAGGAGCTCTGTCTATTTGTATGGATTGATTATATTGTTTTTGTATTTTAATTCATGTACTGATTTATAATTTAAGAATTGTTTTCGTTCTTTATCTTATGAATTTGGGTGGAACGGAAGTATGACCCTCTTTCTAATTGAGTTCTTGTATAACTTGGAAAAGCTCTTTACTTGAACAACAGCTTGAAAACAATTTCTCCTAAATTCTAATTATCTGGACTTAACGGGATACGTGACATATAATCCTCTTATATTTGGATAATTAGGATTTTTGTGGCATAATAACTAGAATTAAACTTCACCCCCCTAATTGGAATTAATTAACCAAGGAATTGGCGGTTGATGAAAGGTAGAGGAGACTAGAAAGGTCTAAGGAATTAGGGTCTAGTGGTGCACGGAATTGTGATCACACTTTTCACAACTCCGCACAACTAACTAGCAAGTGCACTGGGTCATCCAAGTAATACCTTACGTGAGTAAGGGTCGATCCCACAGAGATTGTCAGCTTAAAGCAAGCTATGTTCATCTTGTAAATCTTAGTTAGGCTGATTCAAAGGGTTATAAAGTTTTGATAATTAAAAGATAAATAAAACATAAAATAAAATAAAGATACTTATGTAATTCATTGGTGGGAATTTCAGATAAGCGTCTGGAGATGCTTTATTGCTTCTGAAGCTCTGCTTTCCTATTGTCTTCATCCAATCATGCGTTCTCCCTTCCGTGGCAAGATGTATGATCCTCTGGGATGAAAAATACTAGGTACAGTTTCTGCACGGCTAATCAACTGTCAGATTTCTCGTCTTGGATGAAAAATACCAGGTACAGCTACCGCACGGCTAATCATCTGTCGGTTCTCACTAGCATCGGAATAGGATCTCTCTATCCTTTTACACACTGTCACTGCGCCCAACATTCACGAGTTTGAAGCTCATCACAGTCATTCCTTCCCAGATCCTACTCGGAATACCACAGACAAGGTTTAGAATTTCCGAATCTCAGGAATGCTGCCAATTGGTTCTAGCCTATACCACAAAGGTACTAATCTCACAGACTCGGTCCGTGGATTAGAGACCCAAGAGAATATACTCTGGCTGTCATCCAATGACTATGTTGAACATCATGTAGACCGCTTGTGGTTGTCAGGTACGCGGATCTTGGCTAAGCGAGTAACGAAGATAGTGGGTGATTGTCACAGGTTACCCCTTCATTCTGACTTAACTGAATTAAGTACGAGAGAATATCTTGGAGAAGAAGTAAGTGTGAATTGAAAGAGAAACAATAGTACTTGCATTAATTCATGAAGAACATCAGAGCTCCGCACCTTAATCTATGAGGTGTAGAAACTCCACCGTAGAAAATACATAAGAGAAAGAGGTTTAGGCATGGCCGTGAGGTCAGCCTTTAAATGTGAAAAATGGCATAATATGTGTTCCAAAACTACGAATACAATAGTAAAATTTCTATTTATACTAAACTAGTTACTAGGGATTACAGAAAATAAGTAACTAAGTGCAAATAGTGCAGAAATCCACTTCCGGGGCCCACTTGGTGTGGGCTTGGGCTGAGCATTGAAATTTACACGTGCATAGGCCATTTCTAGAGTTAAACACCAGCTTGGATGCCAGTTTGGGTGTTTAACTCCAGTTTTGGAGCCAGTTCTGGCGTTTTACGCCAGAAAAGGGTGTGTGGCTGGCGTTTAGATGCCAGTTTGTGCCATCAAATATCGGGAAAAGCATGGACTATTATATATTGCTAGAAAGCCCAACATGTCTACTTTCCAACGCAATTCAGAGCGCGCTAATTGGGCTTCTGTAGCTCCAGAAAATCCACTTCAAGTGCAGGAGGGTTAGAATCCAACAGCATCTACAGTCCTTTCTCAGCCTCTGAATCAGACTTTTACTCAGATCCCTCAATTTCAGCCAAAAAATACCTGAAATTACAAAAAAAAACACAAACTCATAGTAAAGTCTAGAAATGTGATTTTTGCATAAAAACTAATAAAAATATAATAAAAAGTAACTAAAACATACTAAAAACTATGTAAAAATAATGCCAAAAAAGGAATAAATTATCCGCTCATCGTCTAGTCACATATAGTTTGCCATGAATTAAATCTTGCATGATTAAAATAAATTAATAAGAAAAGTCAATCCGGAAAATAGATAACTCTGAAGTCTTAACTACCTTCTCCATATTGTTTTTCCAACTTATTTACTTGCATGTCTTCTGATATTCTGAATTTACTGTTTAATGCTTTTGAACTCTTAAACACTATTTTCTGCTTGTCTAACTAAGTAAATTAATCAACCATTGTTGCTTAGTCCCTCAATCCTCATGGGATCAACCCTCACTCACCTGAGGTATTACTTGGTACGACCCGGTGCACTTGCCGGTTAGTTTGTGATTATAAATTCCGCACCAACAGGCCAAATGGCATTCGTCTATAGGCGAACAAGCTAGATGGACATGTGCATGCTATCTTCTCTTGGTCATGTGCATCTACTGCTATTTGTTTATACCTGGAATAACCATGACATGCTAGTCTTTCTAGCATTTGGTCAATGAAGGGTAAAGGAAAGTGATCTTTCCTGGTGGCGTCATTGAGTCCTCTGTAATCAATGCATGTATGCCACCCTATGACTGTCCTTTTTGGGGTCAGCTCATTCTTTTCGTTGTGAACCAATGTCATTCCTTCCTTCTTAGGAACAACCTGGACAGGGCTCACCCATGGACTGTTAGAAATGGGATAAATAATCCCAGCCTCATAGAGCTTAGTGACTTCCTTCTACGCTACTTCCTTCATAGCTAGATTCAATCGCCTCTGTGGTTGTACCACTGGTTTGGCATTATCCTCCAGTAGGATCTTATGCATGCATCGGGCTAGGCTAATGCTCTTAAGGTAACTTATAGTCCACCCAAGGACGGTCCTATGTGTTTTAAGCACTTGGTTAGTGCTTCTTCTTCTTGTGGCTCTAGTGTAGAGCTTATGATCACAGGATAGGTATCTCCTTTTCCCAGAAATGCATATTTCAGGAAGGAGGGTAATGGATTAAGTGCAAGCTTAGGAGGCTTCTCCTTTTCCTCAGAGGTTTTTCCAGAGGTTTCTTTGAATCAGGCTGAGTATCATCAAGGATATCATCTAGCCCTTCCTTGAGGCTTTCGGCCATGTTGACTTCTTCCACCAGGGAATCAATGAAGTCAATGCTCATGCATTCCTCAGGAATGTCTGGATGCTACATAGCCATCACAGCATTTAGTACGAACTTCTCCTCCTTTACTCTTAAGGTTACTTCCCCTTTTTCAACATCTATGAGGGTTTGTCCTGTGACTAGAAAAGGTCTTCCTAGGATGAGAGATGCACTCTTGTTCCCCTCCATGTCCAATACCACAAAGTCAGTGGGAAAGGCAAAGTGTCCAACCCTGACAATCATGTTCACTATTACTCCTGATGGTATCTTAATAGACCCATCAGCAAGTTGAAGGCACATGCGAGTTGGTTTGACTTTCTCAGTCAAATAGAGATTCTTTATTAAATAAGCAGGTATTAGGTTGATGCTTGCCCCAAGGTCACATAGAGCTGTCCTTGTACAAGCATCACCTAGAGTGCATGGTATCACAAAGCTTCTAGGGTCTTTAAGCTTCTCTAGTAAGCTTTTCTGAATGATTGCACTGCATTCCTCAGTGAGGAGGACTATTTGTGTCTCTCTCCAATCCTTCTTACGACTTAGAATGTCCTTAATAAACTTTGAATAAGAAGGTATCTATTCAAGATCTTTGTAAAAGGGATCTTTATCTCTAATGTTCTGAGATACTCTACAAAGTGGGCAAACTATTTATCCCTTTCCTCTTGACAGAGTTTCTGAGGAAATGGCATCTTAGCTTTGTACTCATCAACCTTGGTTGATGAAGGCCAAACGCCAGGTGAGTTAGAAGGGGGTTACTAGCTTGCTTAGGAGGATTGTTATCAATGAATGAGTGACCTCCCCTTGCATTGGTGTTCAATGCCTATGCCGTTGCCCTCTTGGGCATTTAAATGCGCAGCCTCTGCCCTTACCTAGCGTTCAACACCAAGAGGGGTACCTTTTTAGGTGTTTGAACGCCCAGTCTCTGCCCTTTCCTAGCGTTCAACGCTAAGAGGGATGTCTCTTTGGGCGATTAAACGCCCAGAGTCATTTAGTGCAGAGACCTAGGTATCCGAAATGGACTTTTTTTTTATTGTACTTAGGTTGGGTGCTTAAGGTTTTCCCACTCCTCAGTTAGATAGCCTGGCATTCATCTGTTATCTGCTTAGATAACTGCTGCCTTGTTTGACTCAACTGGGCTTCTACATTTTTGTTAGAAGCCTGAGTTTCTCGCAGAGCCTCTTGCAGTTCCAGTATTTGCTGGGCAAGGGCTTACAGTTACTGAGTCAATGAGCCATCCTACTCTGGAGGGTTAGGTTTAGCAACTACTACCTTAAGCTCTCCTTTTATAGAAGTCTCAGGAGATGAGTACAGATACTGATTGGTGGCAACTGTCTCAATAAGCTCTCAAGCCTCTCCAATGGTCTTTCTCATGTGTATGGAACCATCAGCAGAGTGGTCCAAAGACATTTTAGGCATGTCTAAAAGCCCATAGTAGAAGATGTTTAACTATACCCATTCTGAAACATTTCAGTGGGATATTCTCTTAGCATCCTTCTATACCTCTCCCAAGTATCATAAAGAGATTCACTATCTCTTTGTTTGAAGCCTTGGATGTCCAGTCTCAGCTGGTTCATCCTTCTTGGGGAAAAGTATTGGTTTAAAAATTTATCCACTAACTGTTTCCAAGTTTTTAAACTAGCTTTAGGCTGGTTATCCAACTACTTTTTTGCTTGATCCTTTAAAGCAACAGGAAAGAGCAATAATCTGTAAACCTCTTAGTCTACTCCCTCACTGTGTACTGTGTCAGCAATCCTTAAGAATTCTGCAAGAAATTATGTAGGTTCTTCTTGAGGAAGCCCAGAATACTGGTAGTTCTGCTGCACCAGAGTAATAAGTTGAGTGTTTAATTCAAAGCTACTAGCTCTGATTTGTGGTATGCTGATACTTCTTCAATAGAAGTCAGCATTAAGATTTGTATAAGATCCCAGAGTTCTTCTGAACTCTTCATTCTTACGTAGGTTCATGATGGAGAAAGGTAGAAGATGAAGAAGGGAGAATGAGGATAGAAGGGGTAGAAGAAGAAAAAGAAGTAGAAGAGGTGAATAAGAATTAAAATATTTTTATTTTTATTTTATTTAATTAATTAAACCGAAATTAAAATTAATTAATTAAAAGGAAATAAAAGTTCGAAAAAGAGAAGAGAAGAGTAGAATAGTTAGTTAGAAAGTTTTGAAAAAGAAGAGAGAAAAGATAAGCAATTAATTAAGAAGAGATTTGAATTTTGAAAATTTTAATTTAAATTTTGAAATTTGAAATTGAAAATTTGAATTTTTGGAATTTGAAATTTGAATTTTTAAATTTTGAAAAAGAACTGAATTTTGAAAAGATTTAATTTTGAAAATTGAGATTTGAAATTTGAATTTTGGATTTTAAAATTGAATTTTGAACTTTGAAATTTTAATTTTTAAAATTTTGAAAGTTGAAATTTTAAATTTGAAATAAGATAATATAAGATTTCGAAAAAGATATGAATTTTGATTTTGAAAAGATTTGATTTTTTAATTTTAAAATTAAGATAATATAAGATAAAAAATTTTAAAATTGAAATCTAAATTTTTGTTAAGAATTTTCGAAAATTAAATTAATTTTAAGATAGAAAAGAGAATTTTTTTTTTATTTTTGAATTTAATGAAGAGAGAGAAAAACAAGTAAAAGACACCAAACTTAAAATTTTTAGATCTAGTGCACCCAATTTTCGAAAATTTGGAGGGAAAACACAATGGGACACCAAACTTAAAAATTTTAAGATCAAAACACAAATAAAACTCAAAAACACTTTAAAGACTAACAAGAACACCAGGAACAAAACTCAAAAACTCAAAGAACACAAGAACATAACAAGAACACCAAACTTAAACTTTTTAGAAAACCAAAACAAAATTTTCGAAAAATACAAAGAAAAATAAAAAGAAAACACCAAACTTAAAATTTTGAAACAAGTTTTAACCAAAGAAAAATTATTTCTGAAAATCTTGTTGAAATGAAGATACCCAAAAATTGAGAATGGTTGTAATTAATAAATACAAAGACTCAAAGGTCACAAAAATTTAACCAAGAACAAAATAAAAGACTCAAACACCAAACTTAAAGATTAAACAAGGTTCAAACAAAAAGACACTGAATTTAAAATTTTAGAAAAAAAAGAACTTAGAATTTTCGAAAATTTTAACTAAGAACATAAACAAAAAGACTCAAATAGAAATATTAAGATTAATGCCAAAAGGAAAAAATTTTTGAAAGATTTTTTTTTGAAAAGAAAATAAAAGGCTCAAACCAAGAACAAAAATCAAACCAAGAAAAAAAATATTTTTGAAAAAGTTTTAAAAATTTTCGAAAAATTAAGGAAGAAGAAAACAAAAATTAAAAGACTCAATTAGAAATGATAAAGAAAAGAAAATAAAAATTACCTAATATAGGGAGCAAGACAATCCGTCAATTTGACCAAACTTAACAATCCCAGCAACGACGCCAAATATTTGGTAGCACGAATTCCCACACCTTCGCACTATTATACCAGAAAGTGCACTGGGTCGTCCAAGTAATACCTGAGCGAGTCAGGTTCGATCCCACGAGGATTGTGGTTTGAAGCACGCTATGGTTATCCTACAGGTCTTAGTCAGGCAGATCAGAAGGAGTAGAATTTAACGTGTTTTAATATTGTGTAAATTAATTTTTATATCAAATAGAGTAAGCAATAGAAATAGAGAAAAACAGTAATTAGAACTCAGAAGTCGTGTAAACTATGAAAAGAGAATTGTTAAGGGTTAGAGTTGCTTAGTCTTTCTGAATTAATGCTGGTAGTACTATCTTCTCTGCTTTTGAGTGATCTCTTCTATGGTAGGCTGTATGTGATCAACACCATAGGCCGTGGTCATTGATCTCCTCTACAACAGATTAAATGCCATTGGCCGTGGTCATCCAATCTGACAAAGGGTGAAGCGCTAGCAAGTCATTCTCCGGGTGATCCTACTCAAAGCGCCACAGATAAGGTCGAATCTTCTGGATCAGAGAACGCTGCTTCTTTGGATTCTAGCCTATACCATAGGGACCCTAATCTCCCTAAAATCAGTTAAACTGGTGTCTCGAGATGACCCCAATGAAGTCGTCGATTCACCGTCTGAGAGATGTATAAACATAGCTATTGGCTCGTGATTTCCAATCACGTATTCACACGAACCCAAGTAGACGCGGGTGTTTGTCAAGCACATTTGTCTTAGTGTGATGAACAAAGCTAATTTGTCAGATCGTCCTATTCACCACGATGAAGATCAGATATACATATTAGAAATAGATCAAACACGGATCAGAGAAGAAAGAGTAATACTTTTATTAATTCATAGGACACAGCAGGGCTCCTCCCCTCAACCTAGGAGGTTTAGAAACTCATACTGAGGTACAACACAATGTAAAATGTGTATGATGGTAAAAGTGATGTAAAAGTGTTCAAATAACATGAATAAAACACCTTAAATACTAAACAATGACTAGTAAGGGTAAGACAGTCTATTTGGTGCTAAAATCCACTTCTGGAGCCCACTTCGTGAGTGTTTGGGTGGAGTATTGATGAGATCCAAGTGCTATGAGGCTCCTTGGGCATGGAACGCCTGCTAGGGGGTCCTCTCTAGGCGTTTCGACATTGGTTTCTGCTCTTTAGGTGCTGGACGCCTGGAAGGGGGCAGGTAGCTGGCGTTGAACACCAGTTTTGGGCCTTCTAATCCGAAGCAAAGTATGAACTATTATTCATTGCTGAAAAGCTCTGGAAGTCAACTTTTCATAGCTATTGAGATTGCTCTATTTATACTTTTGTAGCTCCAGAAAAGCTCTTCCGAATGCAGGTAGGTCAGATCTAGACAGCATCTGCAGTGCTTTCTTTATCTCTGAATCAGACTTCTGCTCCAGCTCCTCAATTTCAGCCATAAAATACCTGAAATTGTCCAAAAACACAAAAACTTATAGTAGAATCCAAAAATGTGAATTTAACACTAAAACCTTTAAAAACTTAATAAAAACTAAATAGAACACACTAAAAACTGTATGAAAATTTGTGTGGTTTTTGGATAAGAGAACATGCGTAACCTCTTCTCATGACAATTGGATTAAGGAATTGGCAAGATTGATTGTGATTATAGAGATTGGATTCTCAAGGAATTGGGATCCAATCAATTTCAATCTGCCATAGATCTACTCATATGATTGAGAAGGAAGTTGAGACCCATCTAATTCATGATTGATTATGATATCTCCGATCCCTAATGAATCTTTCTCTCTGTTATTTCTGCTTCCTTTAATTTTCCAGCACCCAATTCCCATTTACATTTTCAGCAATTTACTTTTCACCCAATTCCCATTTAAGTTTCTTGCCGTTTACGTTTCAAGCAAATTTACATTCAGCAATTTACATTCCTTACAATTTACATTATGTTAATCAAATTTCACCAAACTCTTTCAATATTTCGCTTAACTAGACAAATCACCTCATTAAAGTTGCTTGATCTATCAATCCTCGTGGGATCGACCTCACTCTGGTGAGTTTTACTACTTGATGTAACTTGGTATACTTGCCAGTTAGTTTGTGTGGATACAATTTTTTGCCAACATAGACATTGGTATTTGCTTTGATAGATATCCAAATTTTGTTTCCAATTTTGTGATTGCTGCTCCTTGGTTGTTTAAATTGGATTTGACTTGTTCTTGATATGCCTCAAACTTCTTGTCAGTTTGTGCTTGTTTCACTGCAACATCTGCTACCATCTTTGCAATCATGGCCTCTAACCTTGCAAATTTGTCTCTGTCATCGCATGGTTGTGAAGTTGAAGATGATATATTGCGATTGGTTAGATTTTGAGGATGGTTGCTGTGTGGTTTTTTATTGGTTTGGAAGGGGCATTATGTGAGTTGTGGTAAGATCTATGATTGTTTGGTTGATGGCTGGGGTTGTTGTATTGGTTAGAGTGGTATGGCTTGTAGTCTTGGGCTTGGTTTTATTGGTTTCCCCACCAAAAGTTTGGGTGGTTCTTCCACCCTGGAGTGTAGGTTTTAGCATGGGGGTCGTATGGTTGTTTGGGTAGATTGTTCATATAGTTGACTTGCTCCCAATCATATTCAGCTTCTGGATTAGTCCCTTCTTGCACTGGTGCTTGAGTGTTAATTGCTGAGACCTAATTCTTCTCCATTTGGTTGGTGAGAGCTGCCAGTTCAGCTATAATCACTTTGTTTTTGAGCAAGCAGAGCATCCATCTAGTTTAGCTCCATCACCCCCCTCTTTGGGTTCCTATCAGATGCACAGAGGTACTCATTATTGGCCACAATTTCTATGATGTCTATGGCCTCTTCAATAGTCTATTTAGTATTGAGGGAACCTCTTGAAGAGTGATCTAAGGCCTTCTTTGCCTCTTGGGACAATCCTTCATAGAAAATATGCAACTACACCCACTCAATAAACATATCCGGAGGACATCTCCTTGTTAGCTCTTTGTATCTCTCCCAAGTTTCATAGAGAGTCTCTCCATCTTGTTGCCTAAAGTTTTGTACCTCAGTCCTCAGCTTGATGATTCTTTGGGGAGGGTAGAATTTTACCAAATACTTATTCACCACTTCCTCTCATGTTGTCAAACTCTCCTTCGGAAAGGATTCGAGCCACTTGGTTGCTTTGTCCCTAAGAGAAAAAGGAAAAAAAGCAGTCTATAAGTGTCAGGGTAAAAGCCATTAGCTTTCACTGTGCACAGATTCTCAGGAAGGTGGTCAGATGTTGATTTGGATCTTCTTGAGCATTTCCTCCAAATGAGCAGCTATTCTGAATAAGAATGATAAGCTATTATTTGAGCTCAAAGTTGTTAGTGTGTATGGTGGGTCTCAAGATGCTGCTCCCACAATTCCCAGTATTGGGATTGATAAAAGAGCCTAGTACTCTTCTTTCATGTGGGGGAGCATGGTTGCCAACAACCTCCTCTTAATGATTGTGTGCTTCACCCTCCATGTTTTGGTTTGGATTCTCTTCTTCCTCTTCTTCACCAACTACCCTTTCTGCTCTTGCCACTGCCTCTCTTTTCAATCTTAGAAATGTCCTCTCAGGTTCAGAATCGTAAGAAGTTACAGCTCTTCTCCGCCCTGTCATACACAACACAAACACAATCCAAAGAAAAAGTGAGCACCCTCTTGTTAAAATGGGTGGGGGAGTAAAGCTTGGTTGATGCAAAACATCAAACAGTTAGTGTGCCTCTATTTAAAATGGCAGTATATACAATGAATAATTCCAAATTAAAGTGTTGGAAGAAATAAAGAAAATAAGGAACTAAAATAAAAGTGATTAAGAAAGTAAAGAAAATGCTTAATCTAAGTACCCATCAACTTAATCATTGTCAATTCAGAATCAATCCCCGGCAACGGCACCATAAACTTGATGAGTTGGAAATTACTGTATGATTACAATAACTCCTTTAGCAAGTATACCGAATTATCGCCAAGTAAAAACTCAAAGAGAGTAAGGTCAATCCCACGAGGATTGATTGGTTGAACAACTTTAGTTAGCAGATTAACTTAGTTAATCTAATCAAGAATAAGTGTTGAGTGCAGAAATTTAAATGACAAAATTGTAAATGACTTGAAGATAAAGAAAGCAGTAAAGTGTTGGAATGTAAAGAGCATAAAGATAAATTGCTAAAATGTAACTAACAGAAATGTAAATGACTGAATTGTAAAAGGGGATGGGTTAATTAACAAAAATTAAACAAAGCTATAAAGAATAGAGAAGATAAGAATGGGGAAGCTTCATTGGGGTTAGGAGATGTTGCATTCTCCGGATTAATTTCAAATCATCTCTTCTTCAATCACACAACTCATTGACCTCTTGGCAATCATGATTGATTGAATTCCAATTCCTTGGTAATTCAATCTCTCAAATCTTTATAATCAGCCAATTCCTTGGTCTAATTTCTCATGAAGAAAGATAAACTTGGGCCCTAATTATACCACACATCCTCATAGATCCAAGTAATGGGTAGATCTAGCGTCACATTCATCTAATCCCAAAACCCAGATATACTCAATGTGATAAGGGATTTCAAGCCTGATTTTATATTTCCTCTTCCAAGGTTCCCATGAAACCCAAGTTGCATTCAATATCTTTTGCAAGATAATTGAATACTAAGCATGAAGAACGAAATTCCTTCTAGCAAATCAAAGAGAGATGAAGAGAAGAAGAAATTCACTATCATTAATCCATCAAGTACAACAGCGCTCCCTCCCCCAACGAGAGAAAGTTTAGCTACTCATAGCTTAGAGAGACTATAAGAGATGGAAGAAGATAAAAGTAAAGACAAGTGAAGTAAAACTTCCAAGCCCCTTTTCAGTACTCTTCAAAGGGTATTTATATTACTCCTATTACTAGAAATAAGAAATTACAAATTAAAAGAAAAGAAATTACACTTAAACAAAAAGGAATCATATCCCACTAGTGGCATGTGAGTGGCGCCACGCCTATTGTGAGGGTTGGCTTGGCGTGTCACGCCCAAGCCTCAAGTGGCATGCCCCATGGTGAGAGTTGGCTTGGTGTGCCACGCCCAAGTCTCAAGTGGCACGCCCCATGGTAAGAGTTCGCTTGGGGTGCCATGCCCAGGGTCTCAAGTGGCACGCCCATGATGAGAGTTGGCTTAGCGTACCACGCCCAGGGTCTCAAGTGGCACGCCCATGATGAGAGTTGGCTTGGAGTGCCACGCCCAGGGTCTCATGTGGCACGCCCATGATGAAGTCTTCCCTCTTCTTCTCTGGCAAATTAGCCTGGTGATGGCAGGGCATCTTAGGCTAGTTTCACTAGCCTTTTTCTTTGTTTTTAGTAGGTTTTATGCACTTTCTTGAGATATAAGTAAGCAATTGGGTTAGAAATTCATGTATGCCTAGATTTATCTAACCATGGTTACTTTGATGCAATTTCATGAGAATTATGCTATAATTACTTGTGTGCTAAGAATGATGAGAATTCTCATGACTTTAGCAAGGCTTTGATGTATGTAATGGTTGATGATAGGTGAAGGAAAGCATGGGAGGAAGTTGAAGAAGGAGCATGGGAGAAGGAAGCAGAGCAAGATTATGCATAATCTGCTGGTGCCCACGTTGGAGGGGACGTTGGCACTCCAACGTTACCCCCAACGTTGTGAATAAATGAGCTTTCTGGAAATTTTGAAAATCTGTAGCGACGCGCACGCGTGCTGTATGCACACGCGTGGATTGGAAATTCTGACAATCCACGCGCACGCGTAGCTGACGCGTACACGTGGATGGGTAACGTTGGACCCCAAAAGCTACCTCAAATGTTGGTGGCCAACGTCCGCGATTTTGATCTCAAAATTCTGAATTTGAAAACGAGCAACGACGCGTACGCGTCTATGACGCATACGCGCAGGTTGAACATTTGAGAATCCAGGCACACACGTGCATCACGCACACGTGTAGATAGGCCAACGTTGGATGGAATGTTGCCAGTCCAATGTTGAGGCCAACGCTATTCTACATTTTTTTAAAAATGGAAATGGGATTTTTGCATCCACGCGCATGCGTGCAGCACGCGCACGCGTGGATACGCCTTCTGATCCCAAGGGCGCAAATACGCCAAGCACGCGTACGCGTGGGTAGAAAAACATTGGCACTCCAACGTTGAGTCAAACGCCAATGACAGCAACTATATCTGGTTTTTAAAAAAGGCATCTTAGTCAACGTTGTCCATCAAACGTTGACTCCAACTTGAGCACCAGAACTTTGCAATTCAAACAGATCTCTTCTCAACAGCAAGGAAAACCAATTGGAGCAACTTCAACCTGATTCCATCAAGGCCAAAAGTCCATTTTAGAGATTGAAGATCAATGGAAGAAAGTGTATAAATTGCTTAGAATTTAAGTTAGAACAACTTTTTACTTCACTTTTGACTTCTCGACTCATTTTAATTTTCTGTAATTCTTTCAATTCGGAATGTATCTTTCAGTTCCATTTTCCATTTTCCATTTTGAGAGCTATGAACAACTAAACCCCTTTCATTGGGTTAGAGAGCTCTATTGTATTTCAATGGATCAATAGTAGTTTTCATCTTCTTCTTCTTTATTTTCTCTTTATTTTTGTTAGAAAGCTTTCGGTCTTAATTCAATTGGATAGTTGTCTTTACAGAGAAGCTATCCATAATTGGAATTCTTCAGATTCTTGAGAGAGGAATGAAGAATTCATGCTAGAATTGCTTTCTCACATTAGATTAGATTGTGGGTTGGATGGATATTGTGACATTTAATCCTACCAATACTTTGATCTATGAATTTTTGTGGTATAATCAGTGATCGAACTTCAACTCTTCCCATGAGCAATTAAATCAAGACATTGGGCAATTGTTCATGCTTAGAGAGATTGGTGAGCCAAGACATTGGGATCCAATCATCTAAGATTGCCAAGCAATGTCAATGAATGCATTGATTGAGGAAGAGATGAAAATGATTTGATCAGGAAAATTCAATATCTCATGAAACCCATTGAACCCCCATCTCTGATCTACCCATTCTATTTACATTCGGCTCTTTACTTTCATGCAAAAACACCATTCCCTTTTTAATTTCCAGCAATTTAATTTCTGTCATTTACTTTCTTGCAAATTTAAGTTTCCCGCCAATTTTACTTTCTGCAATCCCAATTCAATTCTGATTTTGCTCAACTCGAACAATTCTCCAATTAAAATTGATCAACCAACCAATCCCTGTGGGATTCGACCTTATTCTACAGTGAATTTTTACTTGACGACAATCCGGTGCACTTGCCGGTAGGAAATTGTTGAGAGACAGTTTTTGGGTGAATCACCTGGCGTGCCACGCCCTTGTTGGGGTCTTCAATCTTCTTCTCTGGTCAATTGAACTGGCGTGCCACGCCCAAAATACCAAGTGGCACGCCCATAGATGAGAGTTTGGGTTCACAATCTTGGCATGCCACGCTTCTAGTACCAAGCGGCACGCCCATTGAAGCTGCTCCTTCCCTTCTCCTGTGGACAATTGAATTGGCATGCCATGCCTAAATCTGGTGTGTCACGCCCTTGTTGATGTGGCAAAGCTTCTTCTCTGGCCAATTGTACTGGTGTGCCATGCGTTAGACCTGGCGTGCCATGCCTTAGACCTGGCGTGCCACGCCTAGCTTGGTGCATAGGACTAGCGTGCCACGCCCAGCTGGGCGTGCCATGCTCTTGATGAACTTGGAAATCCTTCTTCTGTAAAAGATAACTGGTGTGCCACGGACATCATAATTCTTCAAAACTCCTCTCTGGTCAGAATTCCTGGTGTGCCATGCCTAGCAGTGGCGTGCCACGCCCATAATGAAGCTCTAAGAACTCTCCTCTGGAAAATATAGTTGGCGTGCCACGCCCTGCAGTGGCGTGCCATGCCCATTGTTAAGCTTGGAAATCCTTCTCGGATACTCTGCCTGGCGTGCCACGCCCAGCAGTGAAGTTCAAAAATTCTCCTCTAGGAT
Source organism: Arachis ipaensis (assembly GCF_059453495.1). Classification (NCBI taxonomy): domain Eukaryota; kingdom Viridiplantae; phylum Streptophyta; class Magnoliopsida; order Fabales; family Fabaceae; genus Arachis; species Arachis ipaensis. Next base: position 74,772,027 of record NC_142441.1, on the reverse strand, counting down.
GCATAGCTGGCGTGCCACACCCAGCAGTGGCATGCCATGCCCATAGTGAAGCTCCAAGGGCTCTTCTCTGGAAAGTATAGTTGGTGTGCCATGCCCATAGTGAGTCTTGGCCATCCTTCTTCAAGAAAATCAAGCTGGCGTGGCACGCCAAGCAGTGGCGTGCCACGTCCAATTTAAGTTCTTGGGGTTTGCTTAAAGTGGCACGCCTGATGTGTGAAAAACGATCCAACACAAAACTCACCGGCAAGTGTACCGAGTCACATCAAGTAATAATAACTCACGTGAGTGAGGTCGATCCCACAGGTATTAAAGGATTGAGCAATTTTAGTTTAGTGGTTGATTTAGTCAAGCGAACAAGAGTTGAGTTGAGTGATTTGTATCCAACAGAAGCTAAATTGCATGAAATTTAAAGGGAGAGGGATAATTGACAAGAATTTAAAGTGTAGAGAAATTAAAGAAGCTGAATCTTAAAGTGCAAGAAATATAAATTGCAGAAACTTAGATTGCAAGAAATGTAAATAACTGAAGCTTAAAGTGCAAGAAATATAAATTTCTTGAATTATAAAAGGAATTGGGAATTGGGATTGCAGAAATTAAACAAGGAAAAGTAAAAGATGAAGTTAATTGCAGTAGATCTCAAACAGAAAATGTAAATTCGCTTGAGGAAGCATTCAATAGAAGAATTAAAAGGAAATTTCAGATCTCAGGGGTCAAAAGACTAGAAAACTAAGTCTAGATCTCACTACCTTCCTTGATCCAAATCAGAAATCAATTTCAAGAGAATTTAGAATCAAACAGTAGAAGATCTTGAAATTAAATCACTAAATCTGAATTATGCAGGGAAAGAAACAAAGAGATCTCAAGGTGAGATTGAGACAGAATTTCCTCAATTCTCAACACCCAAGACTCAAGCAAGAATTGCAGTAAAGGAAACGAGAAAACCAAAGAGGAAGAGAATTTAATTCTCTTCCAGGATCCAAGTTACAGTAAGAACAATCCTCTAAGAGGTGTAAATTCAAAAGTAAAAATTTGATGTCCCTCCTAAATCAAACTAACTTCTATTTATACACTTTCTTCTAATGGTCTTGGAGCCTTGAGTTTGGGCCTTGGCCTTGAAGGACTTGGATTGAAGATAGCCTTAGTTGGTTGCTCTTGGACTTGAGAGAAAATCCTTTTGCAATTTGGACTCTGATCCTTTAAGTTTGAGTCAAAGTTTGAGGCAAACTTTAACTCAAACGTTGGTTTTTGAAATTATGCAGAAAGGTTTTTCATCTGTCATTCACGTTTGAGTTCAAGTTTGGGGTCAAACTTGAACTCAAACGTGCTCCTTCCAGGATCTCATTTGGCGCCAACATTTGCCTCCAAGTTTGAGGCAAACTTGGATGCAAACGTGGCCTCCCCTGGGTGTACACTTTTCACAAACGTTTGCCTCCAAGTTTGAGGCAAACTTGGTTGCAAACGTTGGCTTCCCTGGTGCCTATGCTTATGTGCCAACGTTTGCCTCCAAGTTTGAGGCAAACTTGGACGCAAACGTGGCCATCCTTGGGACGTGTGCTTATGCCAACGTTCGCCTCCAAGTTTGAGGCAAACTTGGACGCAAACGTGGCCTCCCCTGGGACGTGATGTTGCACCAATGTTTGCCTCCAAGTTTGCGGCAAACTTGGGCGCAAACTTGGGTGCAAACTTGGGCTTCTCCAGGGTATAATTTTCAACTCTTCCCAGGGTGATTTTGCTTCCTTCTGCCATCCCCTTTCTTCAACCTTCCTCCAGCACTTTTGGTCACCTTTTATCAATCAACAAATGCATCAAAGCTATGCTAAAATCATGAAACTTCTTATCATCCTTGATATATAAGCAATTATAGCACAAAACCTCATGAAAATGCATCAATTTACTCATGGTTGATTGAATCTAAATATATATGAATTTCTACCCACATGACTTACTTGTAACTCAATAAAGTGTATAAAACTTATTGAAATCAAAGGAAAAAGACTAAAAAAAACTAGGATAAGATGACTCGTCATGACAACACCAAACTTAAACCTTGCTTGTCCCTAAGCAAGAAAAGAGTTATGCTCAAAGGTTCTTTCAATTAAAGTGGATTGAAGAATAACTGGTCATATCCTGTGAGTGAAGTAATTAAGTGACAGTGTGGTGAACTCTAAATTATATGCTCATACAAGGGCTTCAGTGCTTACTAGTCCCTACATCTTGAAAGTCTTAGGTCTTAGAACTTTCATCCAAATAATATCATGGAGATCTCTCTATAGGTAATCACCTTGAAGCAGCTTATAATATCTGTGTTTTGGCCTTGATTCTAAGTTTCATGTCTCAAAGTGGCTCTTTAGATAAGCTTTCAATCAATACTTCTAAACCAGTTGGTTTTAAGGTATTAGGTGTTAAAGCACCCCTAAGAATTTACTTGCTCAAGCCTCTCTCTTTGACATAATTCGACCACAAGCATTTACTAGGATAACAACTCTTTGAGCTTTTGTTTCTTCCTTCTTTTCTGCCTAGTAATTGATGCTCAGAACCTTGGGCCATGTTCTTTTTGTTTTTATATTTTCTTTATTTTCTTTTGTTTGCTACTTCTTGGATCAATAAATGTTTAAGAATCTCCACAATACTTCTTTGAACTCTATGTCCTGCCTATGAGCTCCCATGCAATTTTTCATAAGCATGCAACCTCAATGCACAATCATACAACTAGAACCACCACTTCTCCTAATCTTTTTGCTTGCCTCAAAATTGTTTAATTCCTCAGTCCTTCTTTTCAAAGAACTGTCATGTGATGCCTTTTTGAGACATTGAGTGCAAGCAAGTTTGGAGAGTATAGGGTTGTGACTATTCAAGCATCTCAATTATTGAATTACAGAAAAACTATACTATGCAGACAGACAGGGGTACAATATCACCTTCAATCATAGCAGTGTCTGATGCAAAATAATCACTTAACAATACAACCTTTTGGAATGTACTTGCTTTTTTTCTCGTCATCATCATTGTTGGTATTCACATTCCTCTTTCATCTCTTTGATTGATGATGCTTAATCTTTCTAAAAAAACTTGTATGGTGCTCTGCAGTGATATTGAAAGTTGCTTGTTCTCCAAGCACTTGAAAAATGGTTAGTCATGCATTAATTATTTGTGGGCTTTTAAACTTACTTTGGTGTGGGAACACCAAACTTAGTACCTTGCCAATGGTTCTCATGCATCAAATTAACCATGTGTGAAACTCTTTTTCTTTGCCAACAGTAATAGAACTAAAAACTAGGAAACAGCAAAATAGTTAACTAGTTCATCTAAATGCTTGAAGCTAGCATTATGCAGAAGGTGAGAATATATTTTATGATGAGATTTTGGTGGAACACCAAACTTAGAATCCTTCATTCTCTCTTATATTGTTTTGGTGTGCAACACCAAACTTAGCTTCTTGCAATATAGATAAAGCTGATTAACCTTTTTATTAAAATAGCTATGAAAAGAAAACTACCTCAGGTTGGGTTACCTCCCAACAAGTGCTTCTTTATTGTCATTAGCTTGACATCCTTCATTCTGTGATCATGGAAGTTGAAAATCCTGTTGCCTTTGATTTTCTCCTCTCACTATGGGCTTCCTTTCCTCTGTTTCTTCTTGTGAAACTTCTTTGTGATGCTTTTCTTGGATGAGTGATTCTTTTCCTGTAGCCCTCTCACTTTCCTTCATAATTACTTTCCATTTCTCCCATCTGGCAGCTTTTTCATTGTTCTTTGGGTCATCTTCAGTAGCTCTGGGGGAAGTATTTGCCCTCTTCTTACCTATTTCTGTAAGGTGCTTAGCCAGTTGTTCCAGTTGCCTCTCAATTCTTCTGATTGAGGTTTCCTGGTTCTTTGTTGTCACCTCTTGGTGCTTCATCATTTTCTCTATTAAGATCTCCAAGTTGGTGATCCTCTAAGAGTCTTGTGAGATTGGTTGGTTGTGGGGTGTTGGGGGTTGGAAGGGTGGGTGTTGTGGTGGTGTGTAATGGTTGTTGTTTGTATAGTGATGTTTTTGCTGGTTTTTGAAGTTGGGGTTGTTGTAATTGAAGTCCATTGGTCCTTGATTTTGGTGCTCCATCCCCCTCCAGTTGGAATGAGTCCTCTAGGGTGGGTTGTACACATCACTCTGAGACTTGTGTTGGAACATGCTTGAGGTACTATTTGGAGAATGTGATCGCTCATGACTTTGTTGCTCATAGTTAATTGCTCCAAAACCTTTTTCAGGTTGATTCCCACCAAGTGACTTTTTAAGTAGGTTGTGTGTATTTAATGCAGTAACTTGCAGCCAATCAATTTTTCTGACTATCAACTCCAATTGTTGCTGAAGTTGTTGGTGTATCTGTTTATTTTGGGCCATGACGGCACTTATACCTTCAATTTCCATCACTCCTTTCTCTTGTGTGGATGGTTGCAATTCTGCCTCTAGCTTACCAATTTCCTGGGGTGGTTTCAGCTTGGCCAGGAGTTCACTCCCTAGATCTTCCCATCTGATGATGCTTTCTTGTGGGAAAGCTTCAAGCCATTGAGCAACATCGTTCATGGTGATGAATGGATGCTCCAATTCATGGGTTGTGTTGTCATCTGGGTCGAGGACACTTCTCCCATAATGACTGGGGTTCGTTGAGTTCTCTTCCATAATCTGCACAATCACAAACAGTCCAAATGAAGATTGAATATACTCATGCCAAAATGTGGTCAGAGGGTTAGTTGACACAATATGTCAAACAGTTGATAGGCTTAGAAGATTAATAAGAGTGAATTTGTTTCTATCATGTACTCAGCAAGCAAGAACATATAGGATGCACAGAACCAGCAAAACCAGAAAAACTTCACTCTATTGCTAAAGTGAGGTTTTAGTTTGCTTAAGCAAAAATTCAAACAGTTAGTGGGTTAGTCAAAAAGTAAAGAAACAGAAAAAAAATGCTTGATCTAGACCTCCACTTCACTTAATCATTGTCAATCTAATCAATCCCTGGTAACGGCGCCAAAAACGTGATGTGTGGAAAACGATCCAACACAAAACTTACCGGCAAGTGTACCGGGTCGCATCAAGTAATAATAACTCACATGAGTGAGGTTGATCCCACAAGGATTGAAGGATTGAGCAATTTTAGTTTAGTGGTTGATTTAGTCAAGCGAACAAGAGTTGAGTTGAGTGATTTGTATCCAACAGAAGCTAAATTGCATGAAATTTAAAGGGAGAGGGATAATTGACAAGAATTTAAAGTGCAGAGAAATTAAAGAAGCTGAATCTTAAAGTGCAAGAAATATAAATTGCAGAAACTTAGATTGCAAGAAATGTAAATAACTGAAGCTTAAAGTGCAAGAAATGTAAATTGCTTGAATTATAAAAGGAATTGGGAATTGGAATTGCAGAAATTAAACAAGGAAAGGTAAATTGCAACAAGCAGGGAAGTAAAAGATGAAGTTAATTGCAGTAGATCTCAAACAGAAAATGTAAATTCGCTTGAAGAAGCATTCAACAGAAGATTTAAAAGGAAATTTCAGATCTCAGGGGTCATGAGACTAGAAAACTAAGTCTAGATCTCACTACCTTCCTTGATCCAAATCAGAAATCAATTTCAAGAGAATTTAGAATCAAACAGTAGAAGATCTTGAAATTAAATCACTAAATCTGAATTATGCAGAGAAAGAAACAAAGAGATCTCAAGGTGAGATTGAGACAGAATTTCCTCAATTCTCAACACCCAAGACTCAAGCAAGAATTGCAGTAAAGGAAACGAGAAAACCAAAGAGGAAGAGAATTTAATTCTCTTTCCGGATCCAAGTTACAGTAAGAACAATCCTCTAAGAGTTGTAATTTCAAAAGTAAAAATTTGACGTCCCTCAGAAATCAAACTAACTTCTATTTATACACTTTCTTCTAATGGTCTTGGAGCCTTGAGTTTGGGCCTTGGCCTTGATGGACTTGGATTGAAGATAGCCTTAGTTGGTTGCTCTTGGACTTGAGAGAAAACCCTTTTGCAATTTGGACTCTGAGCCTTTAAAGTTGAGTCAAAGTATGAGGCAAACTTTAATTCAAACGTTGGTTTTTGATATTATGCAAAAAGGTTTTTCATCTGTCATTCACGTTTGAGTTCAAGTTTGGGGTAAAACTTGAACTCAAACGTGCTCCTTCCAGGATCTCATTTGGCGCCAACGTTTTCCTCCAAGTTTGAGGCAAACTTGGACGCAAACGTGGCCTCCCCTGGGTGTACACTTTTCACCAACGTTTGCCTCCAAGTTTGCGACAAACTTAGTCGCAAACGTTGGCTTCCCTGGTGCCTATGCTTATGTGCCAACGTTTGCCTCCAAGTTTGAGGCAAACTTGGACGCAAACGTGGCCTTCCCTGGGACGTGTGCTTATGCCATCATTCGCCTCCAAGTTTGAGGCAAACTTGGACGCAAACGTTGCCTCCCCTGGGACGTGATGTTGCACCAACGTTTACCTCCATGTTTGTGGCAAACTTGGGCGCAAACTTGGGTGCAAACTTGGGCTTCTCCAGGGTATAATTTTCAACTCTTCCCAGGGTGGTTTTGCTGCCTTCTGCCATCCCCTTTCTTCAACCTTCCTGCAACACTTTTGATCACCTGTTATCAATCAACAAATGCATCAAAGCTATGCTAAAATCATGAGACTTCTTATCATCCTTGATATATAAGCAATTATAGCACAAAACCTCATGAAAATGCATCAATTTACTCATGGTTGACTGAATCTAAATATATATGAATTTCTACCCACATGACTTACTTGTAACTCAATAAAGTGTATAAAACTTATTAAAATCAAAGGAAAAAGACTAAAAAAACTAGGATAAGATGACTCGTCATCAACGCCCACACAAACGCCCAGTCACCCTTGCTTGTTTTCTTCCTCTTTTGTTTCTCTTATAATCTGCAATGCAAGCAAGAACTCATTTCAAAGCAATGTCCTATAAATTCATGATATAGCTCTTGTCAATGGATTAAATGAATGAAAACTCATCACTTCTAAGGCCGTTTTTTATGAGAGAAAAAGGTAGATGATGCAAGTCATCACACACCAAGAACATTCCACCATCCTCTATGAAATAAGAGAAGATCAAAGAGTTATGAGGGAGGAGCAACAGAGACAGGGGCGTGACATAAAAGAAATCAAGCTCTCCATTGGATTCTCTAGAGAAAGCAGCAGCCACTATCACTAAGGTGGTCACATTCCATACTTTCCTTTGTTTATTTTATTTTTCTATTTTTATTGTATTTTATTGTCTGTTTCCTGTTTCTAAGTGTATGATCATCCTTTGTTTTGTCTTAAGCTATGAAATACTCCATGAATCTCTCACCATACTTGAAAGGAAAATTTTATTTGAAAAAGAGAAGTAAGATGCATAAACTCGAGTTATATCATAAGAATAGTTCAATTATTTTGATGCGGTAGCATTGTTTTACTTTTTGAATGAATGAATGAACAGTGAATGTTTGATATTAGAGTTAAGAATGCTGGCTCTTGAAAGAATAATAAAAAAGGAGAAGTATTATTAGTAATCTAAAAATTCCAAGAATTGATTATTGAAGAAAGAAAAAGCGGCAAAAAGAAAGAAACAAAAAATAAAAGAGAAGCAAAAGAAAAAAGAAAAAGCAAATAGCTCTTTAAACCAAAAGGCAAGGGCAAGGATCCAAGGCTTTGAGCATTAGTGGGTTAGGAGGGCCTAAAAGAAACAAAATCTTGGCCTAACAGTTCAAATGAGCTGCTTCCCTAACTATATGCTTGTGGTATGAAGGTGTCAAGCGAAAAGCTTGAGACTGAGCAGTTAAAGTCGTGATCCAAAGCAATAGAGTGTGCTTAAGAACTCTGGGCACCACTGGCTAGGGATTCTAGCAAAGCTGAATCACAATCCTAAAGGGTTCACCCAGTTAAGTGTCTATGGCGTTTATGTATCCGATGGTAATACTGGAAAACAAAGTGCTTAAGGTCACTGCCAAGACTCAAAAGAAGATGTGTTCAAGAATAAAAAAAAAAAGAACTAAACTAGGAGAGTCAGTAGTATCATCTGGATTCTGAGTTCCTAAAGATGGCAATTATTCTGAGCTTCAAAGGAAAGTGAGATGCCAAAACTATTTAGAAGTGAATAGCCTTTAGTCCCGCTCATCTAATTGAAACTGAGATTCATTGAAAATTCTGAGATTTATAGTATCCTTCTCTTCTTTTAATCATACTTTGTTTTTGGTTGCTCGGGGACAAGCAACAGTTTAAGTTTGGTGTTCTGATGAACAGATATTTTATACGCTTTTTGGCATCATTTTCATATTGTTTTTTATATGTTTTGTTTAAGTTTTATTATATTTTCATAGGTTTTAGTGCAAAATTCATATTTTTGGATTCTACTTTGAGTTGTTGTGTTTTATGATGATTTCAGGTATTTTCGGGCTGAAATTAAGGAGTTTTGGCAAAGCCCGATTCAAAGGCAAGGAAAGCGTAGTAGATGCTGTCAAAATCTGACTTCCTTGAACTCAAACGCATATTTCTAGAGCTAAAAAGGTCCAAATGATGCGTTCTCAACGGGATTGGAAAGCTAACTTCTAGAACTTTTCAACAGTATATAATGTTCTATACTTTTCTTCAAAGGAGCCTGCCTATTTTGGGCGTTGAACGCCAAGGAGCTACCCCCTAGTTGGCGTTGAACGCCAACCACCCCCTAGTGGGCATTTAATGCCCCACACAAGCACAAGGCAGTGTGGTTCAACTCCTATTCCCCCAAATGGATGCCAAGCTCAGCCCAAGTACTCAACCAAAGTGGGCCCAAGGATGGATTTCGCATCTCTAGTCTATTCTATCATATTTTTGTACTTCTTAGTTATTAAATTAGTATATATAGAACAAGGATCATCCTTGTTCAGCACCTTATGCCATATTTTCCAATACATTACTACTTTCTGTAAGCTATGAGTCACTAACCTCCTAGGTTAAGGTTAGGAGCTCTGATGATTTTTTATGGATTAATAATATCATTGTTCCACTTCAATCTATGCTTGATTCTATTCTAAGATGTATCCTCGTTCTTCATTCTAATGAATTGGGAGTGTAACCTAACCGTCATCCCTATTTTACATGGGTTCCTGCAAGCCCTTGACGGGATAGTATTGAACCGTAAGCTTGATTATACATCTCTTAGACGGCTAATCAACGACTTCATTGGGGACTTGGAGACATCAGTTCAGCCGAGGTACAGGGTGATTAGGGCCTTTGTGTTATAGGCTAGAATCGTGAAGCAGCATTCTCCGATCTGGAAGATCCGATCTTGTTAGTGGCGTTTTGAGTAGGATCACCAAGGGAATGGACTGCTAGAGCTTCACCGCCGTTCAAATTGGATGACCACTGACCTAGCATTTGATCTGAAGTAGAGGAGATTAATGACCACTGACCTAGCGTTAATCACTTACAGCTTGCCATGGAATGAATCATCAAAAGTTGAAGTAGACAATGAGAAAATTTGATCCAGAAGGAGGAAGCATCTCCGAAGCCTCAACCGTTCTCTTATCATTGATTTCACACATATTCAGTAATACTTTATTTATTTTGTTTTTATGCATTTTTCCACAATAACTATATTTTCTATATGCCTGACTAAGATGTACAAGATAGCCATTGCTTGTTCAAACCAACAATTTCCGTGGGATCGACCCTCACTCACCTGAGCTATTACTTGGACGAACCGGTGCATTTACCGGTCTATCTGTGCAAAACTTTCGATGTCAATTTCGTGCACCAGTGCCGTTGCCAGGGATTGTTCGAGATTGACAAACTACCAGTTGTCTTGCTCCTTAGATCAGGTACTTTTCACTGTTTTTTGTTTTGTTTGTGTTTCTTGTTAAAATTTTTTCAAATTTTCTTTGTGTCGTTTCGAAAAATTCCCTTTCAAAACTTTTTATGATAAGTCATGTTTTTCTTTTGTTTGAGTCTTGTGTCAAGTCTTAAGTTTGGTGTCTCTTTGGTTTTTGTTTCTTCTCTTGAGTCTTTGAAAATTGTTCTTACTTTTCTTTCTTTTTGTTCGAATTTTTCTTCGTATTTTTCTTTGTTTGATTTTAAAATCTTTTAAGTTTGGTGTCTCTTAGTGTTTTTCCTTTTTAAATTTTTTAAATTTGAGTCTTTAATTTCAAAATTTTTAAGTTTGGTGTCCATCTAGTGTTTGTCTTTTCTTTTTAATGTTTAAATTTTTCGAAAATATATATATATATATATATATATATATATATATATATATATATTTTCGAAAATATTTAAATTTTAAATTCAAATTTTTAAGTTTGGTGTTTCTTGTTAGTGATTTTTAAATTTTTAAATCATATTTTATCTTTCTTGATTCTTGATCTTTATCTTTTGATTTTCAATTCTCACTTTAGTTATCTTATTTTTAATTTCAAAATTTGAAGTTTGATATTTTCTCTTTATTTCCTTTTAAAATTTTTAAGTTTGGTGTCTTCTTAGTAATTTTTTATTTAAATTTAATTTTCTTGTTTATCTTTTCTTCTTTGATAAATCTTATCTTTATCTTTGATTTTAAAATTGTTATTTTATCTTTCTTTCAAATTCAAATTTTAAAAGTTCAGTATTGTGTTAGTTTTTCTCTTTTTCAATTTTGAATTTCAAAATCTCTCTTTGACTTTATCTTTTCAATTGTCAAAACTTTTCAAAATCAAATCTCCAATCTTTAATTTTCAAATCATATCCTAACTTGTTTCCTTCTCTTGACTTTTTCCATCTAATTTTGAAATTTAAAATCTTTATTTGACCTTTTCCTCTTTAATTTTCGAAAAATAATTTAAAAAGCAAATCTTCTATCTTTGTTTTCAAATCCTTTTAATTAATTGTTTTTTTATCTTGTTTTAGTTTTAAAATTTGGTGCTTCTTTAGTCTTTCTTTCTTTTTGAATTTTGAAAATTTTTAAAACCCCTTTCTTTCTAATTTTTTTATTTTTTTTGAATTTTCGAATTATTTCTTTTCAATTTTTTATTTATTTTCAAAATTATATACATATATATATATATATATATATATATATATATATATATATATATATATATATATTTGGATATCTGATCACTTGAATCTTGTATCACTACAAAATCCCTTCGTCAAGTATATTGTCACCAAGTAAAAACTCATGAAGAGTGAGATCGAATCCCATAGAGATTGATTGGTTGAGCAACTTTAGTCAGTACGATATTCTAGTTAAACTAATCATTGATAGGTATTGGGTGCAGAATTTTAAATGACAAAATTGTAAATGACTTGGAAAGTAAAGAACTGAATTAAAGAACAGAAAGGTAAAGAGTTGGAAACTTAAATTGCACAAAGTAAATGAAAGCTAAAGAGCAAGAAATCTAAATGACTGGAATGTAAAGGGGACTGGGTGATAAACAGAAATTAAACAATGCTTTAAAGAATAGGGAGGATTATTGGAGTTAGGAGATATTGCATTCTCCGGATCAACAACTTATCATCTTTTCCTCATTCATGCAACTCATCGACCTCTTGGCAATCATGAGTGATCAAATCCTAATTCCTTGGTGATTCAATGTCTCTCACTTGATCAATAGCCAATTCCTTGGTCTAATTGCTCATGAAAAGAGATGAAGCTTGGTCCCTGATTATACCACACATTCTTATAGATCCAAGTAGTGGGTGGATTCAAATGTCACCATATCCAATCCTAAAACCCAGATCTACTCAAATGTGAGAAAGGATTTCAAGCATGATTCTATGATTCCTTTTCCAAGGATCTCATAAAACCCAATTACATTCAATCTCTTTTCCAAGATAATTGAATGTTAAAATGAAGAACGAAATGCTTTCTAGTAAATCAAAGAACGATAAAGAGAAGAAGAAATTCAATTCACTATTGATCTATCAAGTACAATAGAGCTCCTTCCCCCAATGAGAGGGAGTTTAACTACTCATTGCTCAGAGAGAGTATAAGAGATGGAGAAGTGAAGTACATAAAAGTGTAAGTAAATCTCCGAAAGTCCAAAGTCCTCTCCTCAGTACCCTCTAAGGGGTTTTTATACTGCTCCTATTCTAAAGAGAAAAATTACAATTAAAGAAAATAATAAAGAAAATACAAATCTCTAACTAACTCCCTTGGACACCTTTCTCTGAGTGAAGGCATGTTGAGTGGCGTGCCAAGCCCTGAACACGTGGTTGGCACGCCCTCCTTGGTGACCCATAGACCCTTCTCTATTAGATAAGCCTGGCGTGCCACACTCAGGCACGCCCCTGGACATGCCAATATCAATAGTTGGGCGTGCCACACATTCGACCAGGCCAGTGGCATGCCCACGGTGCTGCAACCATGTTTCTTCTCTAGAAAACTAGCCTGGCATGTGATAAACCCCAATTTCGTGGTTTATCTTGTACTTATTTTAGGGGATTTTATCATTTTTCCCCACATTTATTCAACGAAATAGTATGGTTTTGTAATTCTCCCTTGAATTGTGCTTCAGTGTAAAAACATGCTTTTCAGGTCCTTAAATTGGTGATTTTAACTCACTTTAATTCCATTCGATGCCTTTATGTGTTTGTTGAGTGATTTCAGGTTCATAAGGCAGGTATCGGATGGGAGAAATGAGGAGAAAAGCATACAAAGTGGAGAATGCATGAAGAAACAAAGATTGAGAATGCTTCAATGGGCGCGCAAGCGTACAAGGCGCGCGCAAGCAGAAGTGATATCGCATGGCGACGCGCACGCGTACAAGGCGCGTACGCACGGATGAGGAAATAGCCAATCGACGCGCACGCGCACATGGTGCGTACGCGCCGGTACTCACACGTGACCCACTTAAAGGCAAAATGCTGGGGGCAATTTCTGAGCTGCCTAGGCCCAAATCCAACTCGTTTCTGAGTATATTTCATGCAGAATTGAAGTCCAAGCAAAGGGGGAGCAATTGTTTGTAACTTAGCATCATGTAGGTTAGTTTCTAGAGAGAGAAGCTCCCTCTTCTCTCTAAAATTTGGGTTCTTAGGTTAATCTCTCTTAGATCTAACTTTGATTTCATGATTTCATCTCATTTCCTTTATAAATTCTTGCTTCTACATTTTCATTCTCATGGTTTGTAGTGTTGATTTACTTTCATGTCTCTTTTATGTTCATGAATGCTCTATGTTGGATTTGGTTTACATTTAATGAAATTTGATGTTTGATGTTTCCTTTATTGGTGATTGAGTTGTGAATTTGCTTTTCTTGCAATTGGTAGTTGGTAGATTTATCATTCTTGCACTTTTACCATGCTTTCCTTTTGTACCAACCAAGTGTTTGACTAAATGCTTGATTGGGCTTTAGAGTAGACTTTGAGCATTCTTGGCTTGAAAAGAGTAATTAGGTAATCTTGAGTCATTAACACCCAATTTGAATTGGTGATCTAGAGTTATTAGTTAATATTATTTCCATTGACTCTAATCTCTTGCTATTTTAATTAGTAAGTTGATTGGGACATTTGGATTGAGATTAGCTAGTCTTGTTTGACTTTCTCTCATGGAAGATAAGTCATACCTTCTTCCATCGTTGGAGATGACGTAATAAGATAAATTCTTGTTAATTATTATTATTAGTGACTAGGATGGAAAGCCTATGATGTCAATCCTTGCCATGAATGTCTCTCTTTAATAATTATTTCTCTTTGTTACTTGTCCTCTTTAATTGCTTGTTTGATTTACTTTTCTTGCATTTACTTTTCTTGCCCATTTATAAACAAAAGCCATTTGCCCCTTCATAGCCAATAATTGACCATTTCATTGCAATTCCTTGTTACAAAATCAAAATTTTTGATGTGAGAATTGTTTGTTGGTTTGGAGCTATGCTTATAACGAAGGAATTCTTTCTATAAGAAGAAAATCTAGACCGATACGACAAATTCCCATTATCAAAATGGCGCCGTTGCTGGGTAGTTGCAATGGTGCTATATTATTGGCTATTGTATATATTGTGAATAGCTTGATTTTTCGTTTGTTTGTTGGCTTTTGCTAGTTGTAGGACATTGTTTTCTTTGTTTCTTGTTAGTTTTGTTTTTGTCTTCTCTTATCACCATGAATTCTCATCACTTTGTCTATGAGTGTGGTTCAAACTATGTTGTAGGAAATGAAATCTTCAATGAGGATGTGCATCAAGGATTTAGAAATCAAAGATGGGAGGAGCCCCAAGCTTATGGACAACCTTCTTGGCAACAACCTCCTCCGAACTCTTATGGGTATAATCCTAATCCTAATGCATACTAATCCAATGTGTGTGATGACCCTTATTGTGGTTGTCAACCACAACCACCACATGCATATGAACCCCCTCCTCAACATAGCCCTCTACCACACTCACAAGCCTTCTACCACCATCCACCTTCATATGATCCCAACCCGTATCTACCATACCAACCACCATATCAACCATACCTAGAACCATAAAGTCCACACACACCACCTCAAGAATTTCACCAATATGAACCACCTTCTAATTACAACAACCTTCCCTCAACAATGAACCCTCTCTTCTACCATCACCTCCCAATGAAACCCACATGCTAGAATTGAGAGATCTTGAATCTCATATCTTAAGGTGACACGAGAAAGATGAAAAGAAGTTTGAGGAGTTAAGAGCAAAAATGGCTATCATGGTAGAAGCCATTGGCAACATAGTCTCATCCCGTCTAAGCCTATGCGATCAAGGCACTCCCATTGTTGAATGTGGAGAAGCACCCAAAGAGCTTAGTAAGGGAAGGGAATTGGAGCTTCAAGGTGGAGAAGAAGAGTTGAAGAAAGAAATACAACAAGAGGAGGAGATAGAGATTATTGAACAAGAGGAAGTAGTGGTTGGAGCCTTAGGATATGTTGAGTACATAGAGGAAGCACAAATTGAAGAGCCTTCTTCCATGGAGTTCGAAGTTGATGTTGAGGAGGAGAGTGCACAACCTCCAAGGCACAATGTGATTGAAGAATTGGAAGCAGTGTTCCAAGTAATAGGCCCTCCTATTTATGATGATTCCATACCAACATATGATCCTTTTGAGCTTGAAGAATCCTTCCCCACTATGCTCTGAATTGATGATGAGGTAGATTTCACTCAACCTCCTATATATGTTTTGAGTGATGGGGAAGAGCTAGAGAACATTGGTGAAGAAGAATGTGAACTTGAGGAAGCTTGGCAAGAGGTAGAGCATGAAGTATCTTGCCAAGTGGTGGAAGCCTTCCAAAAAGGATGGACCGGAGTGGAGCGTGTTTTGTCAAGACTGTTGGGAACTCCTTCACCTAGGTTGTCATCTAATTCTTCATTTGAGTGGGTATAACTTCTAACTCTTAGCTTTAATATCCCACTTGAATATGGTTTGCTTGAGACAGATGGCCAACTTAGGGCGCTTTGTGGAATTAAGCGTAAGAGAAGGATGTTTAGTGGTTGGCGTTGTAAGTCTAGGCTCATTATGGTTGGAAGCTTAAAATTGAGGAGCATGGATTGGTGTAGTGCTCAATTGAATGGGTCTAGGAGGATAGTTTGGTGCTTCCATGAGAATTCATCTCTCTTGCCACCCGGAGGAAATCACCATGATCAAATCAAAGACGGGTGTGAAAACAAAATGTGGGATCCCGGATCGCACAAGGAAGATCAACTTTGGGAGCCTATGGTTTGTGAAGAACTCCATCAAAGCTTGGCGCTAATAAATTTGAGTGATGAAGCACAATGGAAGTCCAAGCATTGGTGGATGTTCAAGGATGGATTCAAGCACAAGCCACCTTGATGAAGAGCTCCCCATAAGTCCAACTTAAGGACAATAAACAAAAGTGCTAGGTGGGAGACACCCCACCATGGTAATAATCCTTTCATTTTTCTCTTTTGTACATATTGGTAAAATAGGTTTAATTTCATGTTTTGATTGATTTGTTAAGTTTGTTTGGTAGTTTAGTGTGTTAAATAAGGTTTTGTGATGTTTTGGTAGTTGTTTGGAGGTTTGGAATGCTTGGTTTGGTGCAAAAACATAGAAAAATTTTTGAAAAGCAGGTCACCAACCCACGCGTACGTGTCACTCACGCGTACGCGTGCCCCAAGCAATTTCGACCATCCACGCGCTCGCGTCACTCACGCGTACGCGTGGACTGGAAGTTCCCCCCTCCATTCACACGAGAGTTGTGCCTGAAGTGTGCCAACTTTGTGCCCAAGGCATGCACACGCGTACCTTGTGTGTACGCGTCGACTCTCTACTTTGCCATGCACGCGTACGCGTTAGCCGCGTGTACGCGTTGCTTCCCTTTCATCAATCCACGCTTACGCGCACATGATGCGCACGGGTGGATTGCCCTGTTTCAACCATCTTCTTTTCTTCTCTTCTTTCCATTTCTTTCCTTCTCTTTTCTCTTCTTTTCTTTCTGCCCTTCAAACCTCATCCAACACTACCAAACACCATGTAACACCATTTCTTTTAACTAGTTAGTTAGTTTAATTTTTGTTTTCCATTATAAGTGTTGGATTACTAATCTTGTTTACTGTTTACTGCTGCTTATTACTAATAGGATGTTAGTTTAACATCTTTGATGCTGATTGTCATTGTTGGATTCTTTGTTGAGGTTATATTTGGTTACTTGGTTCGGAACTTTTCATGTTTAATGCTTTTGTATACCAAGTACATGTTACATTGCCTTCATGCATCTTAACTCTTTGAATTGCATGTTTTGACCACCATGCATTCATCATCTATTATTAGGCAATTGTACATTGTCAATGCATTTTTTAGGTGATGCTTGTTTATGATTGACCCTTTGTTCATATCACCTATTTCATGCATTGACAGTGTGGGTGTGAAGTTGGATCAAAAGCTTACCTAGTGACATAGTTTTGAGCTTTTCAAGCTTTGTGGACTATGCTTGCTATGTGATTGATCTTAACTCTTATATTTCTTTTTCTAAGTTCCATAGCATCCATGTGTTTCACCTCTATGTCACTTAGGTGTTGCAACAACTTCGATAGGTGTCATTGATTGTGCTGTAAGTTTCATATACCATTATGTTCATTAAGTTCACTTACACATCAATCAATGCCCATTCATTATCCAATTTCACAATCGCTTGATTTTTCCTTGAATGCTTTTATGCTTCTTCACTGCTTGTTCGGTTGCCTTAACCTACAAGTCTTTCAAGGTATCTCAAGCATACTAGAATGAGTGAAGTGTATGCTTTCTTTAGTATAATTGTGACATAACTTTTTGTACTAGTGTGTGCGTTCTAAACTGCGCGTAATTTTAGAATCCACACACTTATTTTTCATCAATGTCACAATAATTCACTTACTCCATTCTAGTGGTTCTTACCTCATCCCAACAATTCACGCTTCCTTGCTTTTGTATTTTCTCATCTTACGGTGTTTATATTGTTTTTCATGATCGATGCACCATAAGCAAAAATAGAAGTGGAAGGAAGAACACGTAGCACTGGTTGACCTACCAGATCAAAGTGGCAACTCGGAGAGTCGCCGTACCCCCTTGTTTATCTTTGGATGCACCGAGGACGGTGCAAACTTTTAAGTGTGGGGAGGTCGTCCGACTGCTCGGCATTTTTGGGTGACAAGTTTCTAATCCCAACACTTTTGCATTTCATTTTTAGGTCTTTTAGGATTTTTGGTTGCATTGCATATGCATATATTAAGCTTAGTCAAAATCATGATATTTTCCAAGGATTTTATCTATAGGACACCCAATTGATTGAAAAAAAAAATTTTTTTAGAACTTGCTTGAATTATACAATTGTAGATCATGTTTTTGAGCTAAGAACACAAGCATATGAGATTTGAGCCTAATTGTGTGGTTACATCATACATAACCACTTACTTTCATTCTTGTGTGCATTATTCTCTTTCTATGATTGTAATCTTTGATTTGTTTGATTCTTTATGTCCATTACTTTGTGTACACATGTATTTATATGATTGAGGCCATTGTTCAAATAGATCACTTACTCAAATAGCCTATCTTTTATCTTCCATTGTTAGCCAATTTTGAGCCTATGCTTAACCCATTTGTTCTTAATTGTAGCACATTACAAGCCTAACTAAAAAATAATAAATGTCCTTAATTTGAATCTTTGATTAGCTTAGGCTAGTGAGAATGTTCATCATTTGATTTTGGGAAAGTTGGGAACATTGGGTAGAGATAAAAGTGCATTTTTGTATTTGTGTTGAGAATCTTGGGAATTGGGAACATACTCGTGTATTAATCATGTGTAAACCATATGCATTGATGTTCTTGTATACACTTTAGTTTGAAAAGAAAGAAAAAAAATGAGAAAAACAAAAAGAAAAAAAAAATATATATATATATATATAAGAAGAAAAAGAAAATATATAGAAAAGAAAGAAAAAGAAAAGCAATAAAAAGGGGACAAAATACCCTAAAGCAAGGTTCAATAAAAGTCAATGCATATGGTTAGTGATCAAAACGAGAATGCATGAGTGTGTAAAAAAAAAAGTAAAGAATGGATAGCTAGGTTGTTTAGAATTGTATAGGTTGTCATAGGTTAGGTGGGAAGTTTAAATTAATCAAAGATTCAAATTTCAAGCTCACTTGACCATATGCATCCTACCTTGACCCTAGCCCCATTACAACCTATGGGAAAGCCCTCATGATATTTGTATGCATGCATAAAGTAATTGTTGATTGTTAGATGAAAAATAAATCTTGGAAAGCATGATTAGGGGAGAATTGAGTGAATCAACCCCATACCCTTGAGTGCCTAGAGCGGATACACATCCGGCGAGGGTTCAATCGCTCAATTACATGTTTCCACCCATGATCATCTTTTCTTGCAAGTTTGTAAAATCTTTCAACGATTCAATCCAATTGTGGTTTGCATTGATTGCTATTGCCTTAGCGCTTGTGCTTGCATGTGTATTCTTGGATATTGATTTATTTTGACTGAGCCATTGCATTCATGTAAATAGGTTACATATAGATAGATTGCATTTGGATTAGCTTGCATTGAATAAGTGTTGATACCCCTTTGCTTCTTTCTTGATTTTAGCATGAGGACATGCTTAGTTTAAGTGTGGGGAGATTTGATAAACCCCGATTTTGTGGTTTATCTTGTGCGTATTTTAGGGGATTTTATCACCTTTGTCCACATTTATTCAATGAAATACCATGGTTTTGTAATTCTCCCTTGAATTGTGCTTAAGTGTAAAAACATGCTTTTCAAGCCCTTAAATTGGTGATTTTAACTCACTTTAATTCCATTCGATGCCTTTATGTGTTTGTTGAGTGATTTCAGGTTCATAAGGCAAGTATCGGATGGGAGAAATGAAAAAAAAAGCATACAAAGTGGAGAATGCATGAAGAAACAAAGATTGGAAATGCTTCAATGGGCGCGCAAGCGTACAAGGTGCGCGTGCGCAGAAGTGATAACGCATGGCGACGCGCACGCGCACAAGGCGCGTACGCGCAGATGAGGAAATAGCCAATCGACGCACACGCGCACATGGCGCGTACGCGCCGATACTCACACGTGACCCACTTAAAGGCAAAACGTTGAGGGTGATTTCTGAGCTGCCCAGGCCCAAATCCAACTTGTTTCTGAGTGTATTTCATGCAGAATTGAAGTCCAAACAAAGGGGGAGCAATTTTTTGAAACTTAGCATCATGTAGGTTAGTTTCTAGAGAGAGAAGCTCCCTATTCTCTCTAGAATTAGGGTTCTTAGGTTAATCTCTCTTAGATCTAGCTTTGATTTCATGATTTCATCTCATTTCCTTTATGAATTCTTGCCTCTACACTTTCATTCTCATGGTTTGTAGTGTTAATTTACTTTCATGTCTCTTTTATGTTCATGAATGCTCTATGTTGGATTTGGTTTACATTTAATGAAATTTGATGTTTGATGTTTCCTTTATTGGTGATTGAGTTGTGAATTTGCTTTTCTTACAATTGGTAGTTGGTAGATTTATCATTCTTGCACTTTTACCATGCTTTCCTTTTGTACCAACCAAGTGTTTGACAAATTGCTTGGTTGGGCTTTGTAGTAGACTTTGAGCATTCTTTGCTTGGAAAGAGTAATTAGGTAATCTTGAGTCATTAACACCCAATTTGGATTGGTGATTTGGAGTTGTTAGTTAATATTATTTCCATTGACTCTAATCTCTTGCTAATTTAATTAGTGAGTTGATTGGGACATTTAGATTGAGATTAGCTAGTCTTGTTTGACTTTCTCTCATGTAAGATAACTCATACCTTCTTCCATTGTTGGAGATGACGTAATAAGATAAATTCTTGCTAATTATTATTATTAGTGACTAGGATGGAAAGCCTATGATCTCAATCCTTGCCATGAATGTCTCTCTTTAATAATTGTTTCTCTTTGTTACTTGTCCTCTTTAATTGCTTGTTTGATTTACTTTTCTTGCAATTTACTTTTCTTGCCCTTTTATAAACAAAACCTCTTTGCCCCTTCATAGCCAATAATTGACCATTTCATTGCAATTCCTTGTGAGACGACTCGAGTCTGAATACTTCGGTTAATTCTTATTGGGGTTTGTACTTGTGACAAAACCAAAATTTTTGATGTGAGAATTATTTGTTGGTTTGGAGCTATGCTTACAACGAAGGAATTCTTTCTATAAGAAGAAAATCTAGACCGATACGACAAATTCTCATTATCAGTGTGCCACACCTAGGCACGCCAGCTCATACGCCAATAATAATAGTGGAGCGTGCCACGACTTTGAGCACGCCGGTGGCATGCCCATGGTGCTGAAACCATGTTACCTCTCTGGAAAACTAGCCTAGCGTGGCACGTCCAGGCGCACTTGTAGGCACACCCACCTAGAATCTCATGGCGTGAAACGCCCAGACACGCCAATGGCACGCCTTCAATGCTGTATTCTTTCGCTTCCCTAGAAGATTGACCTGGCATGCCACGCCCACACGAGCCAGCAGGCATGCCAGCTTTATGAACTTGTCATGCCACGCCTTCGAGCATGACCTCAATGCTGCAATAAGTTTTTCCTCTGGAAAAGTACCCTAGCGTGCCATACCAACACACGCCAGTAGACATGCCAGTGTTGATTCCTTTGGTATGCCACGCCTTCGAACACGCCCATTATCCTCTTTTTGAACCATAAGCCTGGCGTGCCACGCCTAGGAACACCCACATACATGCCCACCTTAGCACTTGGCATGCCATGCCTTTGAGCACACCAGTTGATATGGCCATTCCATCCCCTCTCTGTTTCGTATGCCTGGCGTGCCACGCCCAGGAACGCCAGCATACGCGTCCACTGTAAGACATAGCGTGCCACGCCTTTGAGTACGCTAGTGGACATGCCAGCAGTGCTGCAACTAGTTCACTCCGCTGGACAAGTAAACTGGTGTACCACGCCCAGACACGCCAGTATACACGCCAACTTAAGATCCTTGGCATGCCATGCTCCTTCAAGCGCCCATGGCACGCCTTTTATGCTGCAACAACTTTTCTCTCTGGATTGTAAGCCTGGCGTGCCACGCCCAGGCACGCCTGTAGACATCCCCGTTTCAAGCTCATGGTGTGGCACGCCACTTTCAGCACCCATGGCACGCTCGCAATGCTGCCCCATCCTTACTTCTCTGGAAAACAATCATGGCGTGCCACACCTATGTAAGCGCCAATGGCACGCCCCTTGTGCTGTGTCAAATATCACTCTCTGGAATATTGGCCCAGTGTACCATGCCCTGACAAGCACATTGGCACACCAGCTTTTCTGTTCTCGAGTGCCACGCCCATACAGGCGCCCAACCTTCTTTGCTTGCATCCTTCCTCTTTTGTTGTTTTTTTCTCCTAAAATGCATGCAAGGTCTAATTTCAAAGTAGTGCTCAAATAATTCATTATATAGGTCTCAATAATGCATCAAATTAGTGAGAATTCATTCATTCTATGGTCATTCTTTTATGAGAAAATAGATAGATGTTGCAAATCATCACGACACCAAACTTAATTTTTGCTTGTCCTCAAGAAATTTATAGTTATATGTAAATTGTTCTAACCTTTTGAGACTTGACCTCTAAGAAAACTCAACCAAGAAGTAGAAATAAGGATTAAGTATCTAACCATGCATGAACTTTGTTATTTGCTTTCATATAAAATTGAAACCTTTAGACTTTTGAGGATCCTCATTAAGTGCTTGCTTCTAGAGCCCTCTTTATGGATTGTCACCTTGAAGTAGTAGTGGTACTCTTATTTCTTTTTGTTGTTCTTCTTTTCTTCTTTATTTCTTGACCACAACTCTAAATGGTTTGTCTCAAGATGGTTATTTAAGGTAAGCTTTCAATTAGCACTCACAAACCAGGTGGTTTTAGGGTACTAGGTGTTGAGCACCCCTATGAATTTACTTGCTCGGGATTCTTTTTTGATACAATTTCATCACAAGCATCTACTAGGGTATTAACACTTTGAGCCTTTGTTTACTTCTTTTCTCCCTAGTAGTTGATGCTCAGAGCTTTGGGTCACCCTTACTACTTCTTGGTTCTATTGATTTTCGAGGGTCATCCTTGAATTTTCTCTTATGTCCTCCTATGTCTTATTGTCTCATTCTCAATTACTCACTTTTGAAACTTCATTTTATGGTTCTATACTTACTCGTCATCTCCTTTTCTTAATCACACTTACTTAGGGTCATACTCCTTTCCTTCTTCTTTTGAACAACTTATCATTAACTTCTCTTAATAAAAAGCTAAATTCATTAATATTGTGAGGATAACATGCAAAATTTCTTTCTCAAATAAAAGTACTAGCAACATAGAAGATCATACTAAAACTCTTAATGTAGACAGAAATTAAACATATCAAAGACACTACTAAATAGGTTAAATGCTCCTTAATGGGACTTAACCACCTTTGTTTATCATGCTCCTTGTCCAAGTCATTACATTGGTGCTTTTCCTCTTGCTGCAGCATCCTTGCAAGTGTTGCCACCAGTCCTCCATGAACACCCTTCTTGTCCTTGAGTCTCTGGTAACTTCCAAAAGCTAAGCCTCCTCATGAATCCTATTTCATCTTCCTTGTGCTTTTCCAGGATCTCTTCTTGTCGTACCCTCAATGCATCCATCTCTTGCTCAACTTTTTGAATGTTTGGTTTCAAGGTTACTATTGTGGAGCACAAGTAATTCAACTTTGCTTGTGTGTTGACGTTATATTGCCTCCTTTGGATGCTTCTAGCTTCATAGAGTGTTCTGAATTCATCAAGATTCCTATGTTGTACCATTTGTTGTTCCAAGATTTGGTTGAGGCTTCCTTGCATCTGATCCCAGTTGAAGTGCTTTTGCTACTCCATGATTTGATTTATATCTCCTTACATTTGATTGATGCTTCCTTGCATCTGCTCCCAGTTAAAGCTATCTTGACTTGGTATTTAGACTCTTGGTTCTTCTTAGCAGTGATTGGGTGATCTTCTTCTTTCCTAATTAATTGGTATTTAGTTTGGGTGTCTCTTGGACACCAAATATAGTTTCTTTGCATCTTATAACTGGTGCTAATAATTAAAAATTATTGCATACATTATGAGTATTGATAAATTCATATTTCATGAGTTCTTTTGTGCTTAATTTGAGTGATTTATACAATCCTTCACCTACTTATTCACATTAATTGCATGGTTTTATTTTTCCTTCCTTATTACGTGATGTATGTGAAAAACATGTTTCCTAAGCTTTGAAATTAATTATTTTAATTACCTTTATTTCCATTCAATGCCGTGATTAGTGTGTTGAGTAGTTTCAGATTTTCTAAGGCAGAATGACTTAAAGGATGGAAAAGGAAACATACAAAATAGGAAGGAGAAGGCAAAACGGAGCATCACTGGTATTCACGCGATAGCATAGACGACGCGATCGCGTGCCAGAAGCAAAGATGCAGCGACGCGGCCGCATGACTGACGCGACCGTGTGACATAAGCAGAACGCATACGACGCGGTCGCATGACTGACGCGACTGCGTGGCAAGGAAAAGCTCCGAATGACGCGACCGTGTGACCCACGTGGACGCGTGACAGAGGCCACGTATCAGATTTACAGAATGTGCCCCCAGTGATTTCTGAAGCTCTTTTTGGCCCAGATCCAAGTACAGACAGCATAGACTAGAGGTTATAAAGTGTGGGAATGCACCCATTCAAAGAGAGCTCACATATATTTTACTTTTCAATGATTTAGATTTAGTTGAGAGGGAGATCTTCTCCTCTCTCTCTTTTAGGATTAGGATTTAGGATTTCTTCTTGCTTTAAGAGTGACTCTTAATCCAGGTTTTACGTTCCTTTATTTTAGCTTCCTTTTACTTTTACTTATTCCAGCACTTGAATTGATCAGTGAATTTATGAATTTCTTCCATGTTATAGATTGTTATCTGAATTAATAATATTTAAGGTATTTTCAGTTTATGATTGTTCTCTTTGATTTAAGTTACCATTGCTTCCCATCCAAGGATATTTTTATTATTCCAGCAATTTTACTTTTTCCCCTTTTGGCCCTGGTTAAGAATTCAGTAACTCAACAGTTATTAAACTCAACATAACTGATAATCGTTATCTTGCTAATTGAGCTGAACTTAAGTAATCCCAACCTTTTCTTAGGAAATAAATAGGATTCAAAGGTCAATTTGATTAGTCCCTTGACTTTTCTTTGCCCTAGTAAAGGTTGACCAAGTGGAGTTTAGATTCAACTTTCATTATAGTTGAGAGAGATAACTACGTTGGACCTCCAACTTCTCTTACCTTACCAAAAGTCTTCTTTACAGTATTTATTTATTTTAATTGCCATTTACTTCACTTGTCATTTAAACTACTTGCTTCTTATCTTCTAAACCCCGATTACAATCTTTATAGCCAATAATAAGAACATACTTCCTCACAGTTTCTTGAGAAGACGACCCGAGGTTTGAATACTCGGTTAACAATTTTTAAAGGGGTTTGTTACTTGTGACACCCAACACGTTTGTACGAAGGGATTTTTGTCGGTTTAGAGACTATATCTACAACGCAACTGTTTCTATGAATCTCTTTACTGGTAAAAAGCCCAACGTCAAGTATAAAATAATTTTTCGTTCCATTTCACTTTCACTCTATGTGTATGCAATCAATTTCTTGCTGATTTATGTCACCATGATATTCGATGCATTGAAACACCAATCTAACTAGGTTCCTCCTTTATCAAAAGCAACAATTTGAGAGGTTTGTTTCTCATGTTGATGGCCACACCAAACTTAAATTTTGACATACTCTTAAGATAATCTAAATTGCAAGGTGGGTTAAAAATTAATTGGAACAGTGGCCACACCAAACTTAATTCCTCAACATCTCCTTGAATCATTGAAGAACTACACAGAATTGATTCATGAGTGTATGAGGAGAGAATTTGTAAGCAACCATCTCTACACTATGAAGTAATCCACAATTTATTCTTAGAGACTAAAGACTACCCAAAATTGAAACTTAAACATTTAACCTCCTAACTAGCGCTTCTTTAACGTCACTAGCTTTACGGTTCTTCCATGCTTAGCTGAGGTTATAGTTCACCCTGTGCTCTTCCATTGATTCCTCCAGATAATGCTTAAGCCTATGACCACTAACAGTGAAGGTTGATAAACCCCAATTTTGTGGTTTATCTTGCACTTAATTTAGGAGATTTTATCAACTTTTATCACATTTATTCAATGAAATAGCATGGTTTTGTAAATTCTCCTTAAATTGTGCTTAAGAGTGAAAACATGCTTTCTAGGCCCCAAAATTGATAAATTTAATTCACTTTAATTCCATTCGATGCCTTGATATATTTGTTAAGTCATTTCAGGTTTAGAAGGCAAGGATTGGATTGAAGGAATAAAGAAAAAGCATGTAAAAATGGAGGACTCATGAAGAAATGAAGGAATTGCTAAGTTGTCAATCCTGACCTCTTCGTACTAAATCGATCCGGTTACGGTTGGAATGCTAACATCCGGGGCTTCAAATCTTTTTCCATAGTTGCCTTGAATTTAGGCGACGCGCACGCGTCGCCCATGCGTGCGTGTCGCAGGATCAGCGTGGGCCATTTTAAGCAACTCGTGGTGTGCGATTTTTGAAGCATTTTTGGGCCCAATCCAACTCATTTCTAATGCTATTGAACACAGGCATTGAAGGGGGAATGAACCAAGTAGTCACAGGAGAGTTTAGGGTAGTTTAGGTTAAATTTTCTTAGATTCACTTTTAGGGTAGTTCTCTCTATTGTAGGTAGAATTCTAGAGAGAGAAGCTCGCTCTTCTCTCTAGAATTTAGGGTAGTTTAGGTTAAATTTTCTTAGATTCACTTTTAGTTCTTGTTTTGATTTAGTTTTTCCTTTCAATTTCCTTTTGTTATATCTTGATTCTTCTAGTTTTCCTTGTTAATTTCCTTATTTTGCCATTTTTACTTTCATGAACTCTTGTTGGATTTACTTTTCTTTTAATGCAATTTTATGTTTCCATGTTCTTTTTATGTTTATCTTAATTGCTATTGTTGATTTTTTGCTTATGATAGTTATGGGTTTTGTTAATTCTTGTATTTTGTGATGTTTACTTTTATTGTACTGTAGGTGTTTGATGAAATGTTTCTCTAGTTTTTGAGTAGTTTTCTTTTCTCTTGGCCTAGGCTAAGGGAATTGGGTAAACTTGAGTTATTGGGTCTAATTGATTTGGTGATTTGAAAACTCTTAGTGGTCAATTTGATAACCATTGACACTAGCCTACTAGTAAGTCAATTGGTAGCTAGGTTAGGATTTATGGATTGATGTTGATCAAGCCATTTGATATACTTCAAGCATAGAAGTAAGCTTAATGAGCTTGGTTCCTCATAATTGTCAAGATATGGTTTGTAGACAAGGATCGTGTTCTGAGGGTTACCTGAAACTGTAGGTCGATCTCGGACGAGATCTTCTGTACTGGTCGGAGATGACGTGTCCGGCTGGTGGGTGGTGGCCAGAGCTGTCGTGTCCGACTTGTTGGACTTGCTGCACTGCTGATCCTTGGTCACCGGAGGGTTGGGGGTACCTGCAAGAGACTTCGATACTTAAGTTAGCATGGGTATTAAACAGGTTTATTGTAGAATCAGAGTATGAGTTATACCTGGGTGCTCCAGTGTATTTATAATGGTGTGGAGTGACCTTTTTTAGATAAGATAAGTTAGTTATATTATCTTATCTTATCTTTATCTTTGGGTGAGGTCAGCATATCTTCAACGAAACCGCCCTTATCTCTATAGGCTTGGACTACCTTTGGAGTGGGCTGTGTTCCTTTGTTTGGGCCTTCTTGGGCCTTTCTGTCGATTTGGCCGAGCTCTTTTTGAGAAGAGGTCGGATAGTCTGACCTGAAGAGGTCGTTCGCTTTGTCGCCGATCATCCCGGGTCGGATCGCTCGACCCAGGGTATGAACAGTGCCCCTGCTTGAGCTCGGTCTTTTTTGTTGAGGTCGAATCCTTGGCTTCGGTCCTTTTTAATGAAGCCGAACTCAAGCATTTTGTCGATTCCTTTCTTTGTAGAGTCTTTTTGAATGTGGAATGTTTCTTCTTTCGCTTCTTCTGAAAGCGCGCGCTTTTGCATTTAATATTTTGACTTTGGGAATATGCGAGGCTTTAAATACCTTCATTAATTGGTTTTAATTACCCGTTTCCCTTGGTTTTTATTTTGAATCTTTCGATCAAAAAACGGTTTCTCTCCTTCGAAACTTCTTCCTTCACTCTCTCACTTTCTATTTTCATCCGCATCGTTCTGCCTTTCCTTGCGTGATAGCGTCATTTGGCGATTCTTTGGGTTGATTCCATTTTCCCGTCTTCAATTTTTTGCAGCTTCTCTTTTGTTCTAGGTTGGTTTTCTCCTTCCCTTTCTTCTGCGTCATTTTCTTGTCTGATTTAGAGAAAGTCTGATTTGGAGAAAGTTTGGATTTTTCTGTTTTACTGTGCCTGATTGTTGTGTATTCTGGGATTTCTTCGTCTTTTTGTGTGATTTCTTTGACTTTCTCTGTTGCTTGATGCCTTTAGAGTTTTGCATGTTGCCGTCGCTTCCGCTTGTGCCTTTGATGATTGTATTTGAAATGATGATTTTTGTTTCTGAAAAAAGGTTGTATCTTTGACGATTTTCCTGCTTTCGGCTTTTTTGCTATGCCCTTTTGTTTGGTGAAACTGTATAAAGATAGTGGCTTTTTTGTGTTTTTGCTTCCTTTGCGTTTATTTGAGACCTTCGTAAGCTGTAGGAATTTCCTGAAACCTTGCCTTGTTTCTGCCTCCAAAGGATGCCCCAGGGCTTTGGTTTTGAGTCTTGGGGTTTTCCTTTCCTATGTGTTTGCCTGTGTCATTTTTGTCGAGTTATTTTGCCCCTCGTCCGAGATGCTTTTTAGTAATCCAATCTTCTTTTCTTATTTGTAGGATTAGTCGGCGTCATGTCTTCTCGCAATAACATTGTAGAGGTGTCTTCCAAAGTTCCTGAGGGGATGTCTGATTGGCTGGACTACCTTGTCCTAATGTGTGTCTCTGTCGTGGATGCTGAATTTTGTGTAGAACTGAGGAAGCATCATAGGATTTGTAGTAGCAGTTCCCGGGAGAGGGATTATGAACTCGTAGCTCCTGATTCCGAAGAGAGGGCTTGCTTTTCTACTTTCATCGAAGGGGAGCGTCCCTTCTTTTACGCTTATGAATACTTCTTCAGCCAGTTAGACGTTACTTTTCCTTTTACTACTTTTGAAACCGACCTGTTGTGGTCATGTAACATTGCTCCATCCCAGCTTCATCCGAATTCCTGGGGCTTTATCAAAATATTTCAACTGCTTTGCCAAGAGTTAGGCATAGCACCTTCTGAAACTCTTTTCCTTTATCTTTTCGTCTCGGCCAAGCCCGGAGGTTCCTCCAAAAAGAAAGCTTCCTGGGTTTCTTTCAGGTCGGCCCAGGGACATAAAGTTTTTGCCATGTATGATGAGTCTTTTAAAGATTTTAAGAACTATTTCTTCCGTGTCCGTGTTGTTGAGGGGGTCCGCCCCTTTTTTCTTGATGAAAATGATGAGCCTGCTTTTCCTCTAGAGTGGTAAAAGAATGTGAGAGTGCCACGTTATACATGGGAGATGCTTAATGAGGTTGAGCGGGCTTTTGTGGTTGTTCTTGAGGATTTGTGGGGGAAACCACCCCATCTAGATACAAAAAGATTCTTGAGTGATCCGTCTTTGGTTCGAACTGCTTTGGGTACTGTCTGATTTATTTTTATACTTGCTTTCTGAACTTTTCTTTTCCTGTGTTGTTATGGTTGATTCTGTTCTTTCAGAGATGTCAAAAAATAATGATTCCATGAAGGCCTACAAGAAGGCGAAGAAGGCTGCTGCTGCTCAAAACATCTCGGCCAAGGCGGCCGGGGAGGGATCTTCCCAAGTGCCAGTGAAGCCGCCCATGCCGAGTTCTCCTGGGCCGAGAAAAGTGATCCCCACTCCTCGAGTTCGTCTGGCTGAGCCTCCACAGTCTTCAGCTGCTACTTCTGGTGCTCCTCCCAATAAGAAACAAAAAACAACTGAGGTCTTCAACTTTGACGCCCCTGATTTTAATGCAATCGAATTCGTAGATCAGCAGATCAGTCCCTACGGTACCCTCCCCATGGATGATGTGTCAATCCTTCGCCATCTGGATTTTATGACCTAAAACAGTGTTAAAATGGCATACATAGGGCTTCCTTGTACCGAATTGCTCAGAATCTTCCTCTCCATGCCACTAAAGAATTTATGGAGGAAGCTAAACAGGAGTTCGACCGGATGAAGGGCCTGAAGGAAGAGCTTGAGGTAAAGGTAGCCAAGTTGGAGAAGGATTTGGAGAATGAGAAGGCGAGTTCCCTCTCTCTGGCGGCTTCGGTGAGGCAAGTCGAGGATACGGCTATGAGACATAAGGACAGTTATGTGACATCTTATCGGGAGGTGGTGCGCCTGAGGCAGGAGTTGGAGAATGCCCGAGCTGATTACTCTGAGCTCCAAGGTCATCTTGTTGGCAGTGTGACTGCTGCTTACGAGAACCTGAAGGAGCAGGTTTGGATTATTGCTCCCGAGGCTGACCTCACTCTCTTCATCCTGGAGAATGTCGTCAGGGATGGTAGGGTTGTCCCTGATGATGAGGATGATGATGATGTTGAACCTCTCCCTGTTCCTTCTGCCAAGGTGTCAGCTCCTACTGTTCCTCCTGCTGAGGTCGGCCCTCCTGTTTCTAATCCTGACTGCCAGATCTTAAACTGGGACGATGGTACTGTGGATGCTGTTCCTCTCCAGGCTCGTCCTCCTTCTCCTCAGACTGGTGCTATTAAAAAGTCTTCTGATCTTTAGTTTTTAAATATCTGTGTAGTTGGCCCGGCTTGTGGGCTTTTAACTTTTTATTTTGTGGTTGGTATCCTTTGATGACACTCTTTTTGGTTGCTTTTAGCAACCCATTAAAACAAACGCAACGAGTAGCTTCTAAGCTTTTTTGGGTCTGACCCTGAATCTTGGTATTTTATGTCATGCTTGCTTGCACTTCTTTATGTGCTTTTGAGAATGTTGAGGCCTTGTTGCTCTGCCTTTTTGAGCTGTTTTTAAGTGTCAATCCATGACAGGCTTCTCTTATGTTGTCCTTTTCCAAGTTTATTTGTAGTTGACCGATGCTATCATGTCGATCTTTTGCATAATTTGTTTGAGAGGTCTTTTCGGCCTTCTTTCGACTTGTCTGTGGTGTCTCCTTTTTGGTTGAGGTAGGACGACTTTCGTTCGACAACTCTTAGTGTTCTTGGTGAAACCTTTTTAGTTAGTCTTGAACAATTTCGTTAGCCTTGTCGGGTGGCTTATTGGGTAAAGCTATGTCCCTTTTAGCGCTTGTTTCTTTTTGGTCCGACTTTTCTTGCCGGTCCTTCTTTAGCTTTCTTTGGTCCGATTTCTCTTGTCGGTCCAAGTTGTAGTTTTGTTGGTCCGACTTCTCTTGTCGGTCCAAGCTGTAGTTTTCGTTGGTCCGACTTCTCTTGTCGGTCCAAGCTGTAGTTTTCGTTGGTCCGACTTCTCCTGTCGGTCCAAGTTGTAGCTTTCGTTTTTAAGTTATTCCTAGTAATCCTCTTTTTGGACCTTTTTCAGGTCTCTTTCAGGGATTACTTTTATAACTTTCTTTTGTAGGAGATCGACTTCGTTAGGTCGATCTCTTCTAAGTTATTTTGTAATCCTCTTTTTTGGACTTTTGTCAGGTCCCTTTTAGGGATTACTTTTATAACTTCTTTGTAGGAGGTCAACTTCTTTGCGTCGTCCTCTTTCTAAGTTATTTTTGTAGTCCTCTTTTTTGGACTTTTGCCAGGTCTCTTTTAGGGACTACTTTTATAGCTTTTTCATTTTGGGCAGACTTTGTCATGTCGGGCCCTTCTAAGTTAAAGTAATCCTCTTTAATAGGGTTGGCCAGACCTCTTTCCAGGGTTTACTTATAACTTGGGTTGACTTGGTCCGACTTCTTAACGTCGGCCAGTCTTTAAGTTATTATTTTAGCAATCCGTATGACCTCGTCAGGTTCTTTTTTGGATCACTTTCGATAACTTCTTCCATTATTCTGTGTTCATCTTTGCCGATTTGTAGAAAGTAGTTGTCATCTCTAGATCGTCTTTTGGGTGAATCGCGTTTTCACCTTTATCGGACGGTTTATCTTTATCGTGATCGTACAGTGAAATTATTTTTCACTTTCCGCCGATCTGTTGCTTTATAATCAGACGATGAATACTTCAGATTAATGCGTCTTGAGATCTTGTAGAATATCTAAAAAATATATTTTATTCAAAGGAAAGTGCAAATATATACATGTGGGAATTTTTCATCCCTTTAAGTCGGATAGTGTCTGAGTCTCAACTTGGTGCCTCGTTAAAAAACCTTTTCAGGAAAAAGAGTGCATCCAATAATGAGATCTTTTACCTTTTCTAACTGTAGTACCTTCTTAGGTTGCAGGCGTGCCATGATCTGGGAAGCTCTCGTCCATCGAGTTCGGACAATCTATAGTAGCCTTTCCCAAGTACTTCTACGACTCGGTAGGGTCTTTTCCAGTTTTCTGCCAGCTTTCCTTCCCCTAGTCGAGTTGTTCCGATATCATTTCGGATTAGGATGAGATCATTCTCCGTGAAACTTCTTGGCACTACCCTTTGATTATATCTGGAAGCCATTCGAAGCTTTAGTGCTTCTTTCCTGATCCGAGCTTTTTCTTGGATTTCAGGTAGTAGGTCAAGCTCTTCCCTCTGAAGTTGGGAGTTTGCTCCTTCATTGTAATGAACCACTCTAGGCGATCCTTCCTCGATCTCTACTGGGATCATTGCTTCTATTACATATGCTAACCGGAAGGGGGATTCCTTCGTGGTGGAATGTGGCGTAGTTCGATATGCCCATAGGACCTGTGGAAGCTCCTCTACCCAAGCTCCCTTTGCATCTTGTAATCTCCGTTTTAACCCGGCCAATATGACTTTGTTGGCAGCTTCGGCCTGTCCATTGGCTTGTGGGTGTTCAACGGAGGTATACTGGTGCTTTATATTCAAGTCGGCTACTAGTTTTCTGAAGCCTGCCTCTGTGAATTGAGTGCCATTGTCTGTGGTTATTGAATATGGAACCCCGAACCTTGTGACAATGTTTCTATATAGGAATTTCCGGCTTCTTTGAGTGGTGGCGTTGGCTAGGGATTCTGCCTCAATCCACTTTGTGAAATAGTCTAACCCTACTATGAGAAATTTAACTTGTCCTGACCCTTGGGGGAAGGGCCGAGAAGATCGAGTCCCCATCTTGCAAACGGCCAAGGTGAAATTACATTGATGAGCTCTTCTGGTGGGGCGATGTGAAAGTTGGCATGTTTCTGAAATGGTGGGCATGTCTTTACAAATTCTGTAGCTTCCTTCTATAGAGTCGGCCAATAAAATCCCGCTCGGAGTACCTTTTTGGCGAGAGCTCGTGCTCCAAGATGATTGCCACAAATGCCATTGTTCATACACTGGGTCGTGCTACCCGACCTGGGATGATTGGCGACAAAGCGACCGACCTCTTCAGGTCAGACTATCCGACTTCTTCTCAAAGAGGTCGGCCAAATCGACAAGAAAGCCCAACAAAGGACCCAAATAGAGGAACACGACCCACATCCAAAGGCAATCCAAGCCTATAAAGATAAAGGCGGTTCCCTTGAAGATAAGCTGACTTCACCCCAAATAAGACAAGATAAGATAAGATAACTAACTTATCTTATCAGAAAGGTCAGCCCACACTACTATAAATACACTGGAGCACCCAGGTATAACTCATACTCTGATTCTACAATAAACCTGCTTAATACCCGTGCTAACTTAAGCATCGGAGTCTCTTGCAGGTACCCCCCACCCTCCGGTGGCCAAGGATCAGCAGTGCAGCAAGTCCAACAAGTCGGACACAACAGCTCCGGCCGTCACCAGCCAGCCGGACACACCATCTCTGACCAGTACAGAAGATCTCATCCGAGATCGACCTCCAGTTTCAGGTAACCCTCAGAACATTGGCGCCATTGCCGGGGACCCTGGAAGTCATCCCAACACCATGGCGGACGGCCATGACAACGACCACGACTCAGATCTAGAGAATAGAACACCGCACAAGAACGTGGACACTACATTGAAGGATGCTCCGGAATCCAACGGAGACAAAAACTCACCAAATCCGGGAGCAATAGAAGCGCTTCAAGATCGCTTAAAGCAACTTGAGAAAGAAACCCAACAACAATGGGAGATCGGAAAGGATCTGCAAAGAGAGGTACGGCGACGTTGAGAATTGGAAGAAAAACTACAGCAATTAGAAGCCGATCTCAAATCGGACCACTCCTGAGGAAAATTCACGCAAAGAACAAGATCCATTCACCAGGGAAATCGTGAAAACCAAAATTCCAAAAGACTTCAAGCTCCCGGATATGATTTTGTATGATGGAACCACAGATCCCAACCATCATCTCAGCAATTTCAGAAGCAGAATGTACCTTACCGACGCCTCAGATGCCGTTCGCTGCAAAGCTTTTCCAACAACTCTCATGAAGACAGCAATCAAATGGTTCGACAATTTACCTCCAAAGTCCATCTCAAACTTTGACGACCTGGCCAAAAAGTTCCTCGCCAAATTCTCCATCCAGAAAGATAAGGCCAAGCACGCCCCCAGTTTACTAGGGATCAAGCAAGGAGAACGGGAGAGTCTCCACAACTACATGGAGAGATTCAACAAAACATGCATGGACATTCAAAGCTTACCAACAGAGGCCGCCATCATGGGACTCATCAACGGCCTACGGGAGGGACCTTTTAGCCAATCTATATCAAAGAAGTACCCTACCTCCTTAGACGAAGTACAGGAGCGAGCAGAAAAATATATCAACATGGAAGAAAACGCTCGGTTGGAAGAAATCTCCAAATCTGGGGTTCCCTACCGAGATAAAGACAAGGAATCCAAAAGGAAAGAAGATCGGCAAGAGGAGAAAATCAAAAAATACCACAATTACACTCCTCTCAAGGTATCCCTAGTTGATGTATACAAAGAAGTCTGCCACACGGAGAAAATACCCCCAGCTCGGCCACTCAAAGGCAAAAGAGGGGGAGGAAATCGGAATAAGTATTGTGAATACCATCGAGTGTGAGGTCACTCCACCAATGAGTGCTTCGATTTAAAGAACATCATAGAAAAGTTGGTGAGGGAAGGAAAACTAGATCGCTTTCTAGCAACCCGAGATGATGATCAAAGAAAGAGACGAAGGGACGCTGATATCAGACGAACCGCGCGATCACCTCGTACACCAGAAAGACACGTCCACATGATACATGGCAGATTCACAGGGGGAGGAATCTCCAAATCATCTCGTAAAAGATATCTCAAAGAAGTATATCATGTCGAAGGAAAGGAGGAAGCACCCGACATCCCTGCAATCACGTTCACTAAAGAGGACGCATCTGGAATCATCTCGGGGACACGACGACCCCATGGTCATTACCATCATACTGGCAAATGCCAATCTCCATCGCACACTAATAGATCAAGGAAGCTCCGCCGACATCTTATTCAAAACGGCTTTCGACAAACTCAGTTTAGAAGACAAGGAGCTTAAGACATACCCGAACAGTCTGTTCGGACTAGGAGATACCCCGGTACAACCATTAGGATACATATCACTACATACAACCTTCGGAAAAGGGAACCAATCCAGGACCCTCAAAATAGACTACATTGTGGTTGACGTAAGTTCAGCCTACAATGCTCTAATAGGTCGGACAACACTCAATCAACTCGGTGCAATAGTCTCGACCCCACATCTATGCATGAAATTTCCAACTACAGAAGGGATAGCTACAATAAAAGTAGATCAAAAGATGGCACGCCGCTGTTATAACAAAAGTCTAAACCTCAGAAGCAGAGGAGAAGAGTTTTATACAATTGAGCTTGGCGGAGTGCAACGACGAGAGGAACTCTGTCCGCAGCCAGAAGGCGAGATAGAGAAGGTTCAGATCGGAGACACCTCGGACAAAACAACTAATATCGGAACAATCCTAAGAGGAGAATCAAAAGAATTACTGACACAATTCTTACGCGATAATGTCGATCTATTCGCATGGAAAGCCGGAGACATGCCAGGTATAGATCCCAAGCTAATGTGCCACAAGTTTGCGGTCTATCCAGGATCTCGGCCGGTGCAGCAGAGATGAAGAAAACTTGGGCCAGAGCGATCCCAAGCTGTGGAAGAGAAGGTACAGGCACTACTGGAGGCAGGATTCATAAGAAAAGTCAGGTATCCACTATGGTTTGCCAACGTCGTCTTGGTGAAAAAATCAAATGGGAAGTGGCGAATGTGTACTGATTACACCGATCTCAACAAAGCCTGCCCAAAAGATCCTTACCCACTCCCAAGTATCGACGCTCTGGTAGATGCTTCCTCCGGATATAGATACCTTTCATTTATGGACGCATACTCGGGATACAACCAAATCCCCATGTATCCACCAGATCAAGAAAAGACCTCGTTTTTAATACCAAAAGCAAATTACAAAGGCTGATGAACAAAGTCTTCTCAGACCACATCGGAAAAGTCATGGAAGTCTATGTGGACGACATGTTGATAAAGACACAAAACAAATACACATTACTGTCTGACCTGACTCAAGTGTTCGACACTATAAGGAGGCACGACATGCGACTCAATCCTGCAAAATGCACCTTTGCGGTAGAAGCAGGCAAATTCCTAGGTTTCATGCTCACACAAAGAGGAATTGAAGCAAACCCAGATAAATGCCAAGACATACTCAACATGAAGAGCCCCACCTGTGTCAAAGAAGTGCAGCAACTCAACGGGAGATTGGTCGCCCTATCCAGATTCTTAGCAGGGGCAGCGATAAGATCTCTCCCCTTCTATGCTACGTTAAGAAAGGGAAAGCAGTTCGAATGGACGACAGAATGTCAACAAGCCTTCCAAGACTTCAAAGAGTTCTTAGGACGATCGCCTATCTTATCTCGACCACGAGAAGGAGAACCGCTCATATTATATCTCGCAGTAGGAAGCCGGGCAATAGCCTCAGCACTAGTTAGAGAAGACGAAAGTGGGCAATAACCCGTCTACTTCATTAGCAAAGCGCTACAGGGATCCGAGTTGAACTACCAGAAGATAGAAAAGTTTGCCTATGCTCTCATCCTAACATCTCGACGACTTCGCCCGTTCCTCTAGGCTCACACCGTTAAGGTTCGAACTAACCAGCCCATAAAAGGAATACTACAAAAAACGGATTTAGCAGGCAAAATTTTACAATGGGCAGTCGAGTTATCAGAATTCGACCTCCAATAATAAGCTCGGACGGCCATTAAATCATAGCATCTGGTCGATTTTATCGCAGAATTCACAGACGCCTTGGAAACCCCACAGAATGGAATCTCTACGTGGACGGTTCTTCAAATAAGACTGGAAGCGGCGCAGGCGTGATAATAGAAAGCAACCAAGGAACCCAAGTTGAGCTCTCCCTCAAGTTCGGGTTCCCGGCCTCAAACAACCAGGCAGAATATGAAGCATTATTAGCCGGTTTGAAGCTGGCTATAGAGGTTGGAGCTCAAAAACTCAACATTTACAGCGATTCACAAGTAGTCACCTCGCAGATAACAGGGAGCTATCAAGCCAAAGATCCCACCATGAAAAAGTATTTGGATAAAACCAAAGAACAGCTCGGACAACTCGGGGAATATAAGATCTGCCATATACCCCGCGAACAAAACACCCAAGCTGACGCACTCTCAAAACTAGCCACTACCAAACCAAGGGGCAACAATAAAAGCCTCATCCAGGAAATGCTACAAAACCCATCAATTTCGGAAGAGAAAATCCTAGCCATAACAAGTCAGGACCAAGGATGGATGACCCCCATAATTAACTACCTCAAAGCAGAGACGCTCCCCACGAAGGAAAAAGAGGCGAAAAGATTAAAAAGGGAGGCACATTACTACACTATTATAAACAACATCCTGTACAAAAGAGGGATCTCAATACCACTACTAAAATGTAAGCCGACCAACAACACGAAGGAAGTGCTAGAAGTAGTACACGGCGGCGTGTGCGGCAACCATCTCGGAGCACGAGCTCTCGCTAAAAAAGTACTCCGAGCGGGATTTTATTGGCCAACCCTACAGAAAGAAGCTATAGAATTTGTAAAGACATGTCCACCATATCAGAAACATGCCAACTTTCACATCGCCCCGCCACAAGAGCTCATCAGTGTAACCTCGCCCTGGCCATTTGCAAAATGGGGACTTGATCTTCTCGGACCCTTTCCCCAAGGATCAGGACAAGTAAAATTCCTCATAGTCAGAGTAGACTATTTTACAAAATGGATTGAGGCAGAGCCCCTAGCCAATGCCAACGCTCAAATAAGCCGGAAATTCCTATACAGGAACATTGTCATGAGGTTCGGGGTTCCATACTCCATCACCACAGACAATGGCACTCAATTCACAGACGCAGGCTTCAGGAGACTAGTAGCCGACTTGAATATAAAGCACCAGTTCACCTCCGTCGAACACTCTCAAGGCAATGGACAGGCCGAAGCTGCCAATAAAGTCACATTGGCTGGGTTAAAACGGAGACTACAAGATGCAAAGGGAGCTTCGGCCGAAGAACTTCCGTAAGTCCTATGGGCATATCGAACAACGCCACACTCCACGACAAATGAATCACCCTTTCGACTAGCATACGGAGTGGAGGCAATGATCCCAGTAGAGATCGAGGAAGGGTCACCCAGAGTAGTCCACTACAATGAAAAGGCCAACTCTCAACTTCAGAAGGAAGAACTCGACCTACTACCTGAAATCCAGGAAAGAGCTCGGATCAGGGAAGAAGCACTAAAACGTCGAATGGCTTCCAGATATAATCAAAAGGTAGTGCCAAGAAGTTTCACGGAGAATGATCTCGTCCTAATCCAAAATGATATTGGAACAACTCGACCAGGAGAAGGAAAGTTGGCAGCAAACTGGAAAGGAACCTACCGAGTTGTAAAAGTACTTGGGAAGGGCTACTACAGAGTGTCCGAACTCGATGGACGAGAGCTTCCCAGATCATGGCATGCCTGCAACCTAAGAAGGTACTACAGCTAGAAAAGTAAAAGATCTCACTATTGGATACACTCTTTTTCCTGAAAAAGATTTTTTAATGAGGCACCAAGTTGAGACTCAAACACTATTCGACATAAAGGGATGAAAAATTCCCACATGTACATATTTGCACTTTCCTTTGAATAAAATATATATTTTAGATATTCTACAAGATTTCAAGACGCATTAATCTGAAGCATTCATCGTCTGATTATAAAGCAACAGATCGGCAGAAAGTGAAAAATAATTTCACTGCACGATCACGATAAAGATAACCGTCCGATAAAGGTGAAAACGCGATTCACCCAAAAGACGATCTAGAGATGACAACCACTTTCTACAAATCGGCAAAGATGAACACAAAATAATGTAAGAAGTTATCGAAAGTGATCTAAAAAAGAACCTGACGAGGTCTTACGGATTGCTAAAATAATAACTTAAAGACTGGCCGACGTTAAGAAGTTGGACCAAGTTAACCCAAGTTATAAGTAAACCCTGGAAAGAGGTTTGGCCAACCCTATTAAAGAGGATTACTTTAACTTAGAAGGGCCCGACATAACAAAGTCAGCCCAAAATGAAAAAGTTATACAAGTAGTCCCTAAAAGAGACCTGACAAAGGTCCAAAAAAGAGGACTACATAAATAACTTAAAGGAGACCGACATAACGAAGTCGGACTCCTACTACTAAGAAGTTATAAAAGTAATCCCTGAAAGAGACCTGACAAAGGTCCAAAAAAGAGGACTATAAAAATAACTTAAAGGAGACCGACATAACGAAGTCGGACTCCTACTACTAAGAAGTTACAAAAGTAATCCTTGAAAGAGACCTGACAAAGGTCCAAAAAAGAGGACTATATAAATAACTTAAAGGAGACCGACATAACGAAGTCGGACTCCTACTACTAAGAAGTTATAAAAGTAATCCCTGAAAGAGATCTGACAAAGATCCAAGAAAGAGGATTACAGAAATAACTTAAAGGAGACCGACATAACGAAGTCGGACTCCTGCTACTAAAAAGTTATAAAAGCAATCCCTGAAAGAGATCTAACAAAGATCCAAGAAAGAGGATTACAAAAATAACTTAGAAAAGGACGACGTAAAGAAGTCGCCCTACTACAAAGCAAGTTACAAAGGTAACCCCTGAGAAAGACGAGACAGAGGACTACCAAAACAACTTGGAGGACCAACTTGAAGAAATCGGTTATAAATCATCAGAAATATAAGCAAGAGCGAGAAAACCGAAAAACAAGTCGGACCCACATAGCCATAACCTCAAAAGATCCAAGTTACAAACAATAAAGCAAATCCGAAGAGGACGAGCGGCAGGGTTCCAACATTCTCAGAAAACAAAAAGATACCATGTTAAGTGCAAAAGCATGATATAATCTACAAAGTTATAAAGCTTCAGAGGCCACCAAAATCTACCTCAAAATCTGGAAAGTTACTTTTGTTTGTCAAAACAAAAAGTTGCTAGGCAAGCAACGAGAAAGTACCAGCAGTTGACAAAACATAAAGAGTTTAAAAAGCCCACAAGCCGGGCCAACTACGTAAATATCTAGAATAAATGGGCTAAGGGTCAGAAGACTTTTTAGCAGCATTAGTCCGAGGAGACGGAGGGCGAGTCTGGAGAGGAACAGCATCTACAGTACCATCATCCCGGTTTAAGATCTGACAGTCAAGATCAGAAGCGGGAGGGCCGACCTCAGCAGGAACAGCAGGAGTTGACACCTTTGCAGAGGACACAGGGGGAGGATCAACATCATCATCATCCTCGTCATCAGGGACAATCTTGCCATCCCTGACAACGTTATCTAGGCTAAAGAGGGTCAGGTCGGCCTCGGGAGAAATAACCCGAACTTGTTCCTTCAGGTTCTCATAGGCAGCAATTACACTACCAACAAGATGACCTTGGAGTTCGGAGTAATTAGCTCGGGCATTCTCCAACTCCTCCCTCAGGCGCAACACCTCCCGGTAAGATGTCACATTACTATCCTTATGTCTCATAGCCGTGTCCTCGGCCAGCCTCACAGAAGCCGCCAGAGAGATGGAACTCGCCTTCTCATTCTCCAAATCTTTTTCCAACTTGGCCATCTTCACTTCAAGTTCCTCCTTCAAGCCTTTCATCCGATCAAACTCCTGTTTGGCCTCCTCCATAAAAGCTTTAGTGGCATGGAGAGGAAGACTTTGAGCAGTTCGATATAGGGCCGCTCCCATGTGTGCCATCTTGATACTACTCCGAGTTATATAATCAAAATGATGAAGAAGCGACACATCGTCCATAGGGAGGACACCATAAGGGCCGATTTGTTGATCTACAAACTCGACCGCATCAAAGTTAGGAGCATCAAGGTTGAAAGGCTCAATTGTTTTTTGCTTCTTACTAGGAGGGGCACCAGAAGCTGCAGCAGAAGATTGTGGAGGATCGACCAGACGAACCCGAGGAATAGGAATTGCTTTCGTCGGTCCGGGAGAACTCGGCACAGGAGGCATCACTGGAACCTGAGAAGACCCCTCTCCGGCCGCCTTGGCCGAGATGTTTAGAGTAGCAGTTGCCTTCTTCGCCTTCTTGTAGGCCTTCATAGAATAATTATTTTTTGACATCTCTGAAAATACAAAATCAACCACAAAAGACAAGTTACAACATAGGAGAAGAAAAGCTCAGAAGCAAGTATAAAAACAAGTCAGACAGTACCCAAAGCAGTTCGAACCAAAGATAGATCACTCAAGAATCTCTTCGTATCCAAATGGGGAGGTTTCTCCCACAAATCTTCAAGAACAACTACAAAGGCCCGCTCAACCCCATTAAGCATCTCCCATGTATAACGTGGCACTCTCACATTCTTTTGCCACTCTAGAGGAAAAGCGGGCTCATCATTTTCATCAAGAAAAAAGGGGCGGACCCCCTCAACAGCACAAACTCAGAAGACATAGTTCTTAAAATCTTTAAACGACTCATCATACATGGCAAAAACCTCATGCCCCTGGGCCGATCTGAAAGAGACCCAGGAAGCTTTCTTTTTGGACGAACCTCCGGGCTTGGCCGAGATGAAAAGATAAAGGAAAAGAGTTTCAGAAGGTGTTATGCCTAACTCTTGGCAAAGCAGTTGAAATATTTTGATAAAACACCAGAAATTCAGGTGAAGCTGGGACGGAGCAATGTTACATGACCACAACAGGTCAGTTTCAAAAGCAGTAAAAGGAAAAGTAACGTTTAATTGGTTGAAGAAGTATTCATAAGCATAGAAGAAGGGACGCTCTCCCTCGATGGAAGTCGGAAAATAAACTCTCTCATCAGAATCAGGGGCAACAAGCTCATAATCCCCCTCACGGGCACTGTTACCACAAATCCTATGGCGCTTCCTCAGCTCTATGCAAAATTCGGCATCCACAACAGAAACACACAACAAGACAAGGGAGTCCAGCTAATCGAACATCCCCTCGGGAACTCTGGAAGACATCTCTACAATGTTATTGCGAGAAGACATGAGGCCAACTAATCCTACAAGTAAGAAAAGAAGATGGGATTACTAAAAACATCTCGGACAAGGGAGAAAACAACTCAATACGATAC
This sequence comes from Arachis ipaensis, assembly GCF_059453495.1. Classification (NCBI taxonomy): domain Eukaryota; kingdom Viridiplantae; phylum Streptophyta; class Magnoliopsida; order Fabales; family Fabaceae; genus Arachis; species Arachis ipaensis. The sequence goes on along the minus strand of NC_142441.1, from coordinate 74,729,849 downwards.
AGGCGAACACATAGAAAAGGAAAACCCCAAGACTCAAACCAAAGTCCTGGGGCATCCTTTGGAGGCAATAATAAAGCAAGGTTCCTAGTAAAAATCTGCTTCTCGCACCCCAGCACCTCTCAAAACAAGAAAAGAAGGCTTCAAACAGCAAGCATTTTCCATCAGATTAAAACACAAAAGTCTTCAAAAACATTGCCTTTCAGTCTAAGCCAGCAAAAACCATCCCCAAACATCAAGCACGCCAAACAGAAACCATTAAAGATACAACCTTTTTCAGAATCAGACAAAAGCAACCGTCAAATAAAGCAAGGAACAGATGCGGATAGCGGTACCAGAATAGAAACAACAAGGAATATGCAAAGCCTTAAAAGCATCAAGCAAAAAACAAAAAGGATCATGCAGAAGGTGGAGAAACCCCCAGAAAGCACATTTCAACAACAATAAGGCACGATGGAAACAGAAAGATCCAAACTTTCTCTAAAGGAAAATCAAAATCAAAACCTCACCACAAAAACAAAGAGAAAGCACGAAATGGGACTAACCTGGAGACGAAAGAAGCTTCGAGGAAGAAAAATGGAGGCGCAAAAATAAAAGCTGCCCAGAAAATCAGCAAACAAACACCACAACACAAGAAAGCAAAAAGTGCAAATGAAAAATAGAGAGCGAAGAGAGCGGAGAAAAGAAGTTACAAAAAGGGCGAAGGAGAGAAACCGTTTCTGGGTTTTCAAAATCAAAATAAAGAGCCAAAGGGAAACGGGGCAATTAAAGTTAAAATTAATGAAAAACATTAAACCCTTGCACGTTCCCGAAGCGACCGATATAAAAGCGCGTGCATTTAGAGGAAAAACGTTCTACATTAAAAAGCTTCTACAAAGAAAGCAACAAAACGCTTGAGTTCGGCTTCAAAGGACCAAAGTCAAAGACTCGACCTCGACAAAAGACCGAGCTCAAGCAGGGGCACTGTTCATACCCTGGGTCGCGCTACCCGACCTGGGATGATTGGCGACAAAGCGACCGACCTCTTCAAGTCAGGCTATCCGACCTTTTCTAAAAGAGGTCGGCCAAATCGACAAGAAAGCCCAACAAAGGGCCCAAATAGAGGAACACGACCCACATCCAAAGGCAATCCAAGCCTATAAAGATAAAGGCGGTTCCCTTGAAGATAAGCTGACTTCACCCCAAATAAGATAAGATAAGATAAGATAACTAACTTATCTTATCAGAAAGGTCAGCCCACACTACTATAAATACACTGGAGCACCCATGTATAACTCATACTCTGATTCTACAATAAACCTGCTTAATACCCGTGCTAACTTAAGCATCGGAGTCTCTTGCAGGTACCCCCCACCCTCCGGTGGCCAAGGATCAGCAGTGCAGCAAGTCCAACAAGTCGGACACAACAGCTCCGGCCGTCACCAGCCAGCCGGACACACCATCTCCGACCAGTACAGAAGATCTCATCCGAGATTGACCTCCAGTTTCAGGTAACCCTCGGAACAGCCGCCGTGTACTTCTTCTAGCACTTCCTTTGTGTTGGAGGTCGGCACGCATTTTAGTAATGGTATTGAGATCCCTCTTTTGTACAGGATGTTGTCTATGATGGTGTAGTATTGTGCCTCCTTTTTTAACCTCTTTGCCTCCTTTTCTTTTGTGGGGAGTGTTCCTGCTTTGAGGTAGTTGATTATGGGGGTCATCCATCCTTGGTCCTGACTTGTTATGGCTAGGACTTTTTCCTCTTCCGAGATTGACGGGTTTTGTAATATTTCCTGGATGAGGCTTCTATTGTTGCCCCCTGGTTTGGTGCTGGCTAGTTTCGAGAGTGCGTCAGCTCGGGCATTTTGTTCGTGAGGTATGTGGCAGATCTTATATTCCCCGAGTTGTCCGAGCTATTCCTTGGTTTTATCCAAATACTTTTTCATGGTGGGATCTTTGGCTTGATAGCTCCCTGTTATTTGTGATGTGACCACTTGTGAATTGCTGTAAATCATGAGTTTTTGAGCTCCAACCTCTTTAGCCAGCTTCAAACCAGCTAATAATGCTTCATATTCCGCCTGGTTATTTGAGGCCGGAAACCCAAACTTGAGAGAGAGCTCAACTTGGGTTCCTTGGTTGCTTTCTATTATCACGCCTGCGCCGCTTCCAGTTTTATTTGAAGAACTGTCCACGTAGAGATTCCATTCTGTGGGGGTTTCCAAGGCATCTGTGAATTCTGCGATAAAGTCGGCCAGATACTGTGATTTAATGGTTGTTCGAGCTTCATATTGGAGGTCGAATTCTGATAACTCGACTGCCCATTGTAAAATTCTACCTGCTAAATCTATTTTCTGCAATATTCCTTTTAGAATGACCCTGGAAGTATGGGCGAAGTCGTCGAGATGTTAGAATGAGAGTATAGGCAAACTTTTCTATTTTCTGGTAGTTCAGCTCGGATCCCTGTAGTGCTTTGCTAATAAAGTAGACGGGTTGTTGCCCACTTTCGTCTTCTCTGACTAGTGCTGAGGCTATCGCCCGGCTTCCTACCGTGAGATATAATATGAGCGGTTCTCCTTCTCGTGGCCGAGATAGGATAGGCGGTCGTCCTAAGAATTCCTTGAAGTCTTGGAAGGCTTGTTCACATTCTGTCGTCCATTCGAACTGCTTTCCCTTCCTTAAAGTAGCATAGAAGGGGAGTGATCTTATCGCTGCTCCTGCTAAGAATCTGGATAGGGCGGCCAACCTCCCGTTGAGTTGCTGTACTTCTTTGACACAGGTGGGGATCTTCATGTTGAGTATGGCTTGACATTTATCCGGGTTTGCTTCAATTCCTCTTTGTGTGAGCATGAAACCTAAGAATTTGCCTGCTTCTACTGCAAAGGTGCATTTTGCGGGATTGAGTCGCATGTCGTGCTTTCTTATAGTGTCGAACACTTGAGCCAGGTCGGACAATAACGTATCTTCGCTTTATGTCTTTATCAACATGTCGTCCACATAGACTTCGATGATTTTTCCGATGTGATCTGAGAAGACCTTATTCATTAGCCTTTGATAAGTAGCTCCCGCGTTCTTGAGACCGAAAGGCATCACGATGTAGTAGTAATTTGCTTTCGGCGTTAAAAACGAGGTCTTTTCTTGATCTGGTGGATACATGGGAATTTGGTTGTATCCCGAGTATGCGTCCATAAACGAGAGGTATCTATATCCGGAGGAAGCATCTACCAGAGCGTCGATACTTGGGAGTGGGTAAGGATCTTTTGGGCAGGCTTTGTTTAGATCGGTGTAATCGGTACACATTCGCCACTTCCCAATTGATTTCTTCACCTAGACGACGTTGGCTAGCCATAGTGGATACTTGACTTCTCTTATGAATCCTGCCTCCAGTAGTGCTTGTACCTGCTCTTCCATAGCTTGGGATCGCTCTGGCCCAAGTTTTCCTCGTCTCTGCTGCACCGGCCGAGATCCTGGATAGACCGCCAAGTTGTGGCACATTATCTTGGGGTCTGTGCCTGGCATGTCTGCGGCATTCCATGCGAAGAGATCGACATTGTCGCATAAGAATTGTATCAGTAATTCTTTTGAGTCTCCTCTTAGGATCGTTCCTATATTAGTTGTTTTGTCCGAGGTGTCTCTGATCTGAACCTTCTCTATCTCGCCTTTTGGCTGCAGACGGAGTTCTTCTCGTTGCTGAACTCCGCCAAGCTCAATTGTATGAAACTCTTTTCCTCTGCCTCTGAGGTTTATACTTTCGTTATAACAGCGGCGCGCCATCTTTTGATCTGCTTTTATTGTAGCTATCCCTTCTGTAGTTAGGAATTTCATGCATAGATGCGGGGTCGAGACTATTGCGCCAAGTTGATTTAGTGTGGTCCGACCTATTAGGGCATTGTAGGCTGAACTTACGTCGACCACAATGTAGTCTATCTTGAGCGTCTTGGACTGGTTCCCTTTTCCGAATGTTGTGTGCAGTGATACGTATCCCAGTGGTTGTACTGGGGTATCTCCCAGCCCGAACAAGCTGTTTGGGTATGCCTTAAGCTCCCTTTCTTCCAAGCCGAGCTTGTCGAAGGCAGTTTTGAATAAGATGTCGGCGGAGCTTCCTTGGTCTATTAATGTGCGATGTAGATTGGCGTTTTCCAGTATGATAGTGATGACCATGGGATCATCGTGTCCCGGGATGATGCCGGATGCGTCCTCTTTAGTGAATGTTATCGCAGGGATGTCGGGTGCTTCCTCCTTTCCCTCGACATGATATACTTCTTTGAGATATCTTTTGCGAGATGATTTGGAGATCCTACCTCCTGCGAATCTGCTGTGTATCATGTGGACGTGTCTCTCTGGTGTCTAAGGTGATCGTTCAGTTCGTCCGGCATCTTCGTCCCTTCGTCTCTTTCTTTGGTCATCATCTCGGGTGGCCAGAAATCGATATAATTTTCCTTCTCTCACCAATTTTTCTATGATATTTTTTAAGTCGAAGAACTCGTTGGTGGAGTGCCCTCGGACTCGATGGTATTCACAGTATTCCTTCCGGTTTCCTCCTTCTTTTTTGCCTTTGAATGGCCGCGCTGGGGGGATTTTCTCTGTATGGCAGACTTCTTTATATACGTCAACCAGGGATGCCCTGAGAGGAGTGTAATTATGGTATTTTTTTATTTTCTCCCCTTGTCGATCTTCTTTTCTTTTGGATTCCTTGTCTTTATCTCGGTAGGGGGTCCCAGATTTTGAGGCTTCTCCCAACCGAGCGTTTTCTTCCATGTTGATATATTTTTCTGCTCGCTCTTGCACATCGTCTAAGGAGGTAGGGTACTTCTTTTATATAGATTGGCAGACTACTTTGTATGTCCATGCATGTTTTGTTGAATCTTTCCATGTAGTTGCGGAGGCTTTCCCGATCTCCTTGCTAGATCCCTAGTAAACTGGGGGCGTGCTTGGCCTTATCTTTCTGGATAGAGAATTTGGCCAGGAACTTTTTGGCCAGGTCGTCAAAGTTTGAGATGGGCTTGGGAGGTAAGTTGTCGAACCATCTGATTGCTATCTTTGTGAGAGTTGTTGGAAAGGCTTTGCAGCGAACGGCATCTGGAGCGTCGGTGAGGTACATTTTGCTTCTGAAGTTGCTGAGATGATGGTTGGGATCTGTGGTGCCATCATACAAAGTCATATCCGGAAGTTTGAAGTCTTTAGGGATTTTAGTCTTCATGATTTCCCTAGTGAATGGATCTTGATCCTTGCGAGAGTTGTCCTCAAGAGTGGTCCGGGTATCCTTTGCTTTGAGATCGGCTTCAAGTTGTAGGAGTTTGTCTTCCAGTTCTCGACGTTGCCGTACCTCTCTTTGAAGATCCTTCCCAACCTCTCGTTGTTGTTAGGTTTCTTTTTCGAGTTGCTTTAAGCGATCTTGAAGTGCTTCTATTACCCCGGGATTTGATGAGTTTTTGTCCCCGTTGGATTCCGGAGCATCCTTCAGGGTAGTGTCCGCGTTCTTGTGCGGCGTTCTGTTTTCTAGATCTGAATCGTGGTCGTTGTCATGGCCGTCCGCCATGGTATTGGGATGACTTCCAGGTTCCCCGGCAACGGCGCCAATGTTCCGAGGGTTACCTGAAACTGTAGGTCGATCTCGGACGAGATCTTCTATACTGGTCGGAGATGACGTGTTCGGCTGGTGGGTGACGGCCGGAGCTGTCGTGTCCGACTTGTTGGACTTGCTGCACTGCTGATCCTTGGTCACCGGAGGGTGGGGGGTACCTGCAAGAGACTCCGATGCTTAAGTTAGCATGGGTATTAAACAGGTTTATTGTAGAATCAGAGTATGAGTTATACCTAGGTGCTCCAGTGTATTTATAATGGTGTGGAGTGACCTTTTTAGATAAGATAAGTTAGTTATATTATCTTATCTTATCTTTATCTTTGGGTGAGGTCAGCGTATCTTCAACGGAACCGCCCTTATCTCTATAGGCTTGGACTACCTTTGGATTGGGCTGTGTTCCTTTGTTTGGGCCTTCTTGGGCCTTCCTGTCGATTTGGCCGAGCTCTTTTTGAGAAGAGGTCGGATAGTCTGACCTGAAGAGGTCGGTCGCTTTGTCGCCGATCATCCCGGGTCGGATAGCTCGACCCAGGGTATGAACAGATAGTAATCTCAATTACCTATGTCTGGCCAAGAGTTCTTTCATTTATTTTATTAGTTATTGTCATTTACTTTTTTGTTATTTACTTTATTGCATTTTTTTGTGAGATGACCCAAGGTTTAAATACTTCGGTTAAATTTTTATTGGGGTTTGTACTTCTGAAAATCAAATTTTGATTGAGGATTGTTTGTTGGTTTAGAACTATACTTGCAACGAGATTTCATTTGTGAAATTCTATACCCAAACAAAACAAATTCCTTTCAATCAAAGGTCTTTTGTGATTTTTTCCTCCATGAGTTCCACATGACCATATGGTGAGACCTTAGTGATTGTGAAAAGTCCTGACCATCTTGATTTTAACTTTCTTTGAAAGAATTTGAGTCTTGAGTTATAGAGGAGGACTCTTTGTCCTTCTGCAAAGTTCCTTTGTGCTAGCCTTTGATCATGCCATTTCTTTGTTTTCTCTTTGTAAATCTTAGCATTTTCACAAGCTTGAGTCCTAAATTCCTCCAGTTCATTCAGTTGTAGTTTTCTTCTTTCACCAGTAGCTTGATTATCAAAATTTAGCACCTTAAGAGCCCAGAATGCTCTATGCTCAAGTTCTACATGTAAATGGCAAGCCTTTTCATACACCAATTGATATGGAGATATACCAATTGGTGTTTTGGAAGCTATCCTATAAGCCCATAGAGTATCATCCAATTTCTTTGAACAATCTTTTCTTGAAGCTCTAACAGTTTTCTCAAGAATCCTCTTGAGTTCCATGTTTAATATCTCTGCTTGTCTATTATTTTGTGGGTGATAAGGTGTAGCTATCCTATGCTTGACTCCATATTTGAGGAGGAGAGTCTCTAGTTGTTTATTGCAAAAGTGACTCCCTCCATCACTTATGTTCTTCCTCAAGAAGTTGAATACCACTTTGTTGTCATTGGTTGAAGTTGCAATAGCCTCTACCCACTTGGATACATAGTCCACTGCTACTAATATATAGCTATTTAACTATGAGGTTGGGAATGGTCCTATAAAATCAATTCTGCATACGTCAAATAGCTCTAATTCCATGATAAACCTCTGTGGCATTTCATTCTTCTTGGGTAGGTTTCCAGCTCTCTGGCACTCATTGCACCTCTTAACCAACTCTCTTGCATCTTTGAAAATGGTAAGACAGAAATATCCACATTGTAGCACCTTTGCTGCAGTCCTTTCTCCCCCAAAGTGTCCTCCGTAGGTGGATCCATGACAATGCCAAAGGACTTCATGTCCTTCTTCATGTGAGATGCACCTTCTTAGTATTCCATCAGAACATCTTTTAAAAAGGTATGGTTCATCCCATATGAAGTATTTGGAATCATTGATGAGCTTTCTTCCTGGGTGCTTGTTGATATTAGGTGGTAGCTCTCCAATGGCTTTGAAGTTGGCAATGTCCACAAACCATGGTGCTTCTTGGAGCATCATCAATTGTTCATCCGGAAAGTTTTCATTTACACTAGGTGTGTAAGCTTCATTGTCCACAAATGAAATCCTTGGCTTGGACTCTTGCTTAGTTAGCAAGTATTTAAGTACTGCATGGTCAGTAAAGACAACTACTTTAGAACCAATAAAGTATGATCTGAATTTATCAAAAGCAAAGACAATAGATAAGAGTTCTTTTTCTGTGGTGGTGTAGTTCTTTTGTGCTTCATTGAGGACTTTATTGGCATAGTATATGACATGCACTAACTTGTCTCTCCTCTGTCCCAATACAGCACCAATAGCAAAATCTGACTCATCACACATCAACTCAAAGGGTAATTCCCAAATTGATGGTGCTATAATGGGTGCAGAGGAGAGCTTACTCTTAAGCTCTTCAAAAGCCAGCATGCATTCTCTATCAAATATAAATGGTACATTAGAGACAAGCAAGTTACTCAATAGTTTAGCAATTTTTGAAAAGTCTCTAATGAACCTTCTATAGAAGTCAGCATATCCCAAAAAGCTCCTAAATGCTTTCACATTGCAAGGTGGGGGTAATTTTTCAATCACCTCCACCTTAGCTCTATCCACTTCTATGCCTTTGTTAGAGATTTTGTGGCCAAAGACTATCCCTTCAGTTACCATAAAATGGCACTTCTCCCAATTTAAAACCAGGTTAGTCTCTTGGCATCTTGGTGCACGAAATTGTGATCTCCAGGCTCGAACAAATCCTGGTAATGGCTCCAAAGCTTGGTGCTCTGATCTTAATTCATAATTGTCACAACTTCGATACAACTAACCAGCAAGTGCACTAGGTCGTCCAAGTAATACCTTACGTGAGTAAGGGTCAAATCCCACGGAGATTGTTGGTATGAAGCAAGCTATGGTCACCTTGTAAATCTCAGTCAGGAAGATATAAAGTGATAATGGTGTTTTCGAATATTAATTAATAAAATAGGGATAGAGACACTTATGTAATCATTGATAGGAATTTCAGATAAGTGAATGGAGATGCTTTCGTTCCTCTGAACCTCTGCTTTCCTGCTATCTTCATCCAGTCAGTTTTACTCCTTTCCATGGCTGGCTTTATGTGATACATCACCACTGTCAATGGCTACTTTCGGTCATCTCTCGGGAAAATGATCCAATGCCCTGTCACGGCATGGCTAATCGTTTGGAGGCATCACCCTTGCCAATGGCTTCATCTTATCCTCTCAGTGAATAATATGCTCACGCACCCTGTCACGGCACGGCTATTCATCTGTCAGTTCTCGATCATGCTGGAATAGGATTTACTATCCTTTTGCGTCTGTCACTAACGCCCTGCAATCGCGAGTTAGGAGCTCGTCACAGTCATTCAATCATTGAATCCTACTCGGAATACCACAGACAAGGTTTAGACTTTCCGGATTCTCTTGAATGCCGCCATCATTCTAGCTTACGCCACGAAGATTCTGGTTAGGAGATCTAAGAGATATTCATTCTAGCTCAATTCATGTAGAACAGAAGTGTTTGTCAGGCACGCGTTCATAAGGGAGAAGGATGATGAGCGTCACACATAATCATCACCTTCATCACGTTCTTGGGTACGAATGGATACCTTAGAAGCGAAATAAGATGAATTGAATAGAAAACAGTAGTACTTTGCATTAATCTATGAGGAACAGCAGAGCTCCACACCTTAATCTATGGAGTGTAGAAACTCTACCGTTAAAAATACATAAGTGAAGGTCCAGGCATGGCCGAGATGGCCAGCCCCCTAAAACGTGATCAAAGGATCATAAGGTAATCCAAAGATGGTCTAAAAGACAATAGTAAGAGGTCCTATTTATAATAAACTAGTCACTAGGGTTTACATGAGTAAGTAATTGATGCATAAATCCACTTCCGGGGCCCACTTGGTGTGTGCTTGGGCTGGGCTTTAAGTGTTGCACGTGCAGAGGTCCTCCTTGGAGTTGAACGCCAGTTTTAGTGCCAGTTTGGGCGTTCAACTCTGGTTTTGGCTCCTTTTCTGGCGCTGGACGCCAGATTTAGGTAGAAAGCTGGCGTTGAACGCCAGTTTACGTCGTCTATTCTTGGCCAAAGTATGGACTATTATATATTGCTGGAAAGCCCTGGATGTCTACTTTCCAACGCAATTGGAAGCGCGCAATTTCGAGTTCTTCGGCTTCAAAAAATCCACTTCTAGTGCAGGGAGGTCAGAATCCAACAGCATCAGCAGTCCTTTTTCATCCTCTGAATCTGATTTCTGCTCAAGTCCCTCAATTTCAGCCAGAAAATACCTGAAATCACAGAAAAACATACAAACTCATAGTAAAGTCCAGAAATGTGAATTTAACATAAAAACTAATGAAAACATCCCTAAAAGTGACTAGATCCTACTAAAAACATACTAAAAACAATGTCAAAAAGCGTATAAATTATCCGCTCATCACAACACCAAACTTAAAGTGTTGCTTGTCCCCAAGCAACTGAAAATCAAATAGGATAAAAAGAAGAGAGTATACTATAAATTCCAAACTATCAATGAAACATGGCTCCAATCATATGAGCGGGACTTATAGCTTTTTGCCTCTTGAATAGTTTTGGCATCTCACTTTATCCATTGAGGTTCAGAATGATTAGCATCTATAGGAACTTCAGATTTCGAATAGTGTTATTGACTCTCCTAGTTCAGTATGATGATTCTTGAACACAGCTTCTTTATGAGTCTTGGCCGTGGCCCTAAGCACTTTGTTTTCTAGTATTACCACCGGATACATAAATGCCACAGACACATAATTGGGTGAACCTTTTCAGATTGTGACTCAGCTTTGCTAGAGTCCCCAATTAGAGGTGTCCAGGGTTCTTAAGCACACTCTTTGTTTTTGCTTTGGACCTTGACTTTAACCGCTCAGTCTCAAGTTTTCACTTGACACTTACACGCCACAAGCACATGGTTAGGGACAGCTTGGTTTAGCCGCTTAGACCAGGATTTTATTCCTTTAGGCCCTCCTATCCATTGATGCTCAAAGCCTTGGGATCCTTTTTATTTGCCCTTGCCTTTTGGTTTTAAGGGTTATTGGCTTTTTCTGCTTGCTTTTTCTTTTTCTCTTTTTTTTTTTTTTTCTGCAAGCTTTGTTCTTTGCTGCTTTTTCTTGCTTCAAGAATCATTTTTATGATTTTTCAGATTATCAAATAACATGTCTCCTAGTCATCATTCTTTCAAGAGCCAACATATTTAACATTCTTAAACAACAACTTCAAAAGACATATGCACTGTTCAAGCATACATTCAGAAAACAAGAAGCATTGTCACCACATCAATATAATTAAACTAAGTTCAAGGATAAATTCGAAACTCATGTACTTCTTGTTCTTTTGAATTAAAACATTTTTCATTTAAGAGAGGTGATGGATTCATAGGACATTTATATCTTTAAGACAAAGTTACTAACTACTAATGATCATGTAATGAAGGCACAAACATAGATAAGCACATAATACAGAAAACGAAAAACAGAGAAAGCAAGAACAAGGAATGAATCCACCTTAGTGATGGTGGCGTTTCCTTCTTGAGGAACCAATGATGTCCTTGAGATCTTCTATGTCTCTTCCTTGTCTTTGTTGCTCCTCCCTCATTGCTTTTTGATCTTCTCTTATTTCATGAAGCATGATGGAGTGCTCTTGATGTTCCACCCTTAGTTGTCCCATATTGGAACTCAATTCTCCTAGGGAGGTGTTGATTTGCTCCCAATAATTTTGTGGAGGAAAGTGCATTTGAGGCATCTCCGGGATCTCATGGAAATGAGCTTCTTGCGCCTCTTGAGCTCCATGATTGGGCTCTCTTGCTTGCTCCATCTTTTTCTTAGTGATGGGCTTGTCCTCTTTAATGAGGATATCTCCCTCTATGTCAATTCTAGATGAATTGCATAGGTGGCAAATGAGGTGAGGAAAGGCTAACCTTGCCATGGTGGAGGACTTGTCAGCCACCTTGTAGAGTTCTTGAGGTATAATCTCATGAACGTCCACCTCTTCTCCAATCATGATGCTATGGATCATGATGGCCCGGTCTATAGTGACTTCAGACCGGTTGCTAGTGGGAATGATTGAGCATTGAATAAACTCCAACCATCCTCTAGCTATAGGCTTGAGGTCCAATCTTCTTAGTTGAACCGACTTGCCTTTGGAGTCAATCTTCCATTGAGCTCCTTCTACACATATGTCCATAAGGACTTGGTCCAACCTTTGATCAAAGTTGACTCTCCTTGTGTAGGGGCGTGCGTTCTCTTCCATGTATGGCAAGTTGAACGCCAACCTCACATTCTCCGGACTAAAATCTAAGTATTTCCCCCGAACCATTGTAACATAGTTCTTTGGATCCGGGTTCTTACTTTGATCATGGTTTTTGGTGATACATACATTGGCATAGAACTCTTGAACCATTAGGATGCCGACTTGTTGGATGGGATTTGTTAGAACTTCCCAACCTCTTCTTTGAAGTGGTCTTGATGGGCTTTGGAGATGAACCTTTCCATCTCCCATGACTCGGATGTGGAAGCTTTTGTCTTCCCTTTCCCTCTTCTAGAGGATTCTCCGGTCTTGGGTGCCATCAATGGTAATGGAAAAACAAAAAAGCTATGCTTTTACCACACCAAACTTAGAATATTGCTCGCCCTCGAGCAATAAACAAAAGAATAGATGAAGAAGAAGAAGAAATGGAGGAGAGGGAGAGGGTGATGTGGTTCGGCCAAGAAGGGTATAGAGGGGTTGTGTTGTGTGAATTTGGTGAAGAATGGAGGTCTTTATATAGGGAATGGAGGGGGGGTTAAGGTTCGGCCATATGGGTGGGTTTGGGTGGGAAATTGGTTTTGAATTTTGAAGGTAGGTGGAGTTTATGAGGTAGGTTTATTGGGAAGAGTGGGTGGATGTGAGTGGTGAAGGTTTAGTGGGGAAGAGAGATTGAGGTAATTGGTGAGGGGTTTTTAGGGAAGAGTGTTTATGGGGTTGTGTGAAAGAGAGTGGTGAGAAGAAGTGCGTGGAGGTAGGTGGGGATCCTGTGGGGTCCACAGATCCTGAGGTGTTCAAGGATTTACATCCCTGCACCAATTAGGCATGTAAAAAATGCCTTTGTATCCAACTCTGGGCGTTCAGCGCCAGGTTGGTGGCCATTTTGGGCGTTCAACGCCCATTTGTGTGCCATTTCTGGCGTTGAACGCCAGAACCATGCCTGTTCTGGCGTTCAGCGCCCAGAAGCTGGCCATTTTGGGCGTTTAGCGCCAGAACCATGCTCTGTTCTGGCGCTGAACGCCAGACAGGTGCTCCTCCAGGGTGTGATTTTTCTTCTGCTGTTTTTGATTCCATTTTCAATTTTTATATTTATTTTGTGACTCCACATGATCATGAACCTAAGAAAAAATGAAAATCAATAAAAATAAGAATTAGATAAACATTGGGTTGCCTCCCAACAAGCGCTTCTTTAATGTCAATAGCTTGACAGTGGGCTCTCATGGAGCCTCACAGATGTGCAGAGCTTTGTTGAGACTCTCCAACACCAGACTTAGAGTTTGGATATGGGAGTTCAACACCAAACTTAGAGTTTGGTTGTGGCCTCCCAACACCAAACTTAGAGTTTGACTGTGGGGGCTCTGGTTGACTCTGCTTGGAGAGAAGCTTTTTCTGCTTCCTCTCCAAGGTTGCAGAGGGAGATCCTTGAGTTTTAAACACAAGGGAGTTCTCATTCCATTGAAGGAATAATTCACCTCTGTCAACATCAATCACAGCTCTTGCTGTGGCCAGGAAAGGTCTTCCCAGGATGATGGGTTCATCCTCTTCCTTTCCAGTATCCAGGACTATGAAATCAGTAGGTATGTAAAGGCCCTCAACCTTTACTAATACATCTTCTACTTGTCCATAAGCCTGTTTTCTTGAGCTGTCTGCCATCTCTAGTGAGATTTTAGCAGCTTGCACCCCATAGATTCCCAGTTTCTCTATTACAGAGAGGGGCATGAGGTTTATTCCTGAACCAAGGTCACACAGAGCCTTAAAGATCATGGTGCCTATGGTGCAGGGTATTATGAACTTTCCAGGATCCTGTTTCTTCTGAGGCAATGTCAGTTGATCCAGATCACTTAGTTCATTGATGAACAAGGGAGGTTCAACTTCCCAAGTATCAATGCCAAATAATTTGGCATTCAGCTTCATGATTGCACCAAGAAACTTGGCAGTTTGCTCTTCAGTAACATCCTCATTCTCTTCAGAAGAGGAATACTCATCAGAGCTCATGAAGGGCATAAGGAGGTTCAATGGGATCTCTATGGTCTCTAGGTGAGCCTCAGAGTCCCTTGATTCCTCAGAGGGAAGCTCCTTATTGACCACTGGACATCCCAGGAGGTCTTCCTCCTTGGGATTCACGTCCTCTCCTCTCCTCACAGGTTCGGCCATGGCGCTTATGTCAATGGCCTTGCACTCTTTTGGATTCTCTTCTGTATTGCTTGGGAGAGTACTAGGAGGGATTTTAGTGATCCTTTTACTCAGCTGGCCCACTTGTGCTTCCAGATTTCGAATGGAAGATCTTGTTTCATTCATGAAACTTACAGTGGCCTTAGATAGATCAGAGACTAAGTTTGCTAAATTAGAAGTATTTTGTTCAGAGTTCTTTGTCTGTTGCTGAGTGGATGGTGGAAAAGGCTTGCTATTGCTAAACCTGTTTCTTCCACCATTATTAAAGCCTTGTTGGGGCTTTTGATCCTTCCATGAGAAATTTGGATGATTTCTCCATGTTGAGTTATAGGTATTTCCATAAGGTTCACCTAAGTAATTTACCTCTGCTATTGCAGGGTTCTCAGGATCATAAGCTTCTTCTTCAGAAGATGCCTTTTGAGTACTGTTGGATGCAGCTTGCATTCCATGCAGACTCTGAGAAATCATATTGACTTGCTGAGTCAATATTTTATTCTGAGCCAATATGGCATTCAGAGTATCAACCTCAAGAACTCCCTTCTTCGTAGGCGTCCCATTACTCACAGGATTCCTTTCAAAAGTGTACATGAACTGGTTATTAGCAACCATGTCAATGAGTTCTTGAGCTTCTGCAGGCGTTTTCTTTAGGTGAATGGATCCACCTGCAGAAGTGTCCAGTGACATCTTTGATAGCTCAGATAAACCATCATAGAATATATCCAGGATGGTCCATTCTGAAAGCATGTTAGAAGGACACTTTTTGGTCAACTGTTTGTATCTTTCCCAAGCTTCATAGAGGGATTCACCTTCTTTCTGTCTGAAGGTTTGAACATCAGCTCTAAGCTTGCTCAGCTTTTGAGGAGGAAAGTACTTGGCTAAGAAAGCCGTGACCAGCTTATCCCAAGAGTTCAGGCTGTCTTTGGGTTGAGAATCCAACCATAATCTAGCTCTGTCTCTTACAGCAAAAGGGAAAAGCATGAGCCTGTAGACTTTAGGATCTACTCCATTAGTCTTAACAGTATCACATATCTGCAAGAATTCAGTTAAGAACTGAAAAGGATCTTCAGATGGAAGTCCATGAAACTTGCAGTTCTGCTGCATTAGAGAAACTAATTGAGGTTTCAGCTCAAAGTTGTTTGCTCCAATGGCAGGAATGGAGATGCTTCTTCCATGTAAATTGGAATTAGGTGCAGTGAAGTCACCAAGCATCTTCCTTACATTATTATTATTTTCGGCTGCCATCTCCTTCTCCTGTTCGAAAATTTCTGAAAGGTTATCTCTGGATTGTTGTATTTTAGCTTCTCTTAATTTTCTCTTCAGAGTCCTTTCAGGTTCTGGATCTGCTTCCACAAGAATGTTCTTATCCTTGCTCCTGCTCATATGACAAAGAAAAAGGCACAGAAAAATAATAATAATAATAATAGAGATCCTTTATACCACAGTATAGGGATCCCTGTGTGAGTAGAAGAAGAGGGGGAGACAAAGAATGTAATATAATGGAAGAAACACAACTGTGAGGAGGCTAGATATGTGAGATGAGATGTTAGGATATGAATGAATAAATAGAATAGGATGGGGGAGGGATAATTTTCGAAAATTATTTTGAAAAAGAGTTAGTGATTTTTGAAAAATGGTTTTTGAAAAATGTTAGAAATTTTTGAAAAATTTTTAAAATTTAAAAATAAAAATAATTAGTTAATAAAAAAGAAATTTTTGAAAAAGAGGGAAGATATTTTCGAAAATTAGAGAGAGAGAGAGTTAGTTAGGTAGTTTTGAAAAAGTTAAGAAACAATCAAAAAGTTAGTTAGTTAGTTGAAACAAATTTTGAAAAGATAAGAAGTTAGGAAGTTAGAAAAGATATTTTGAAAAGACATTTTTGAAAAAGATAAGATAAGAAGATATTTTTGAAAAGATATGATTGAAATTAGTTTTTGAAAAAAGATTTGATTTTTAAAATCACAATTAATGACTTGATTCATAAGAAATCACAAGATATGATTCTAGAACTTAAAGTTTGAATCTTTCTTAACAAGCAAGTAACAAACTTCAAATTTTTGAATCAAAACATTAATTGATTATGTTATTTTCGAAAATTTGGTATAAAAATAAGAAAAAGATTTTTGAAAAATATTTTTGGAATTTTCGAAAATAACTAAGAATTTTGAAAAAGATTTGATTTTTGAAAAAGATTTTGAAAAAGATAAGATTTTCAAATTGAAAATTTGATTTGACTCATGAGAAACACTTTGATTTTAAAAATTTTTGAAAAAGTCAACTCAAATTTTCGAATTTGATGAGAGAAAAAGGGAAAGATATTTTTTTGATTTTTTTGAAATTTTTATGAAAAACATGAAAATTATGCAATGCATGAAATTTTTAGATCAAAACATGTGATGCATGCATGAATGATATGAGTGTCAAGATGAACACCAAGAACACTTTGAATGTCAAGATGAACATCAAGAACATATTTTTGAAAAATTTTTGATGTAAAGAAAACATGCAAGACACCAAACTTAGAATTCTTTAATGCTTACGCACTAAGAATTCAAGAATGCATGTGATAAACATGAAAAGACATAAAACAAAAAATCATCAAGATCAAACAAGAAGACTTACCAAGAACAACTTGAAGATCATGAAGAACACTATGAATGCATGATATTTTCGAAAAATGCTAGATGCATATGCAAGTGACACCAAACTTATGATATGACTCAAGACTCAATCAAGAAACAGAAAAATATTTTTGATTTTTATGATTTTCTAATTTTTTTGGATTTTTCTTTTATATTTTTTGCATATTAAAAGGAAAAATGAGGATTCCAAAAATTTTTAATATGAATTCCAGGAATCTTGCCATGTTAGTCTAAAGCTTCAGTCCAGGAATTAGACATGGCTCACTAGCCAGCCAAGCTTTCAAAGAAAGCTCCAGTCCAAAACACTAGACATGGCCAATGGCCAGCCAAGCTTCAGCAGGTGATCATGGATCAGCAGCAGGTGGATGAGCAACAACTAATTTGCTCTTGATAACAAATTGCAAGCCTCAGTCCAAATGAATTTAGACATGGCTTTACAGCCAGCCAGGCTTCACATGCTTCATGAAACACTAGAATTCATTCTTAAAAATTTTGAGTAAATTTTTGAAAACATTTTTATTTTTTTCGAAAACAAAAGAAAAATTTTTTTTTTGAAAATATTTTTGAAAGATTTTTGAAAAGAAAACGAAAAGAAAGTTACCCAATCTGAGCAACAAGATGAACCGTCAGTTGTCCAAACTCAAACAATCCCCGGCAACGGCGCCAAAAACTTGGTGCTGTTGCCGGGATTGGGATCTCAGACGATTCTTGGCGCTAAACAGGAACAATTAAGTCCCCGGCAATGGCGCCAAAAACTTGGTGCACGAAATTGTGATCTCCAGGCTCGAACAAATCCTGGTAATGGCTCCAAAGCTTGGTGCTCTGATCTTAATTCATAATTGTCACAACTTCGATACAACTAACCAGCAAGTGCACTGGGTCGTCCAAGTAATACCTTACGTGAGTAAGGGTCGAATCCCACGGATATTGTTGGTATGAAGCAAGCTATGGTCACCTTGTAAATCTCAGTCAGGCAGATATAAAGTGATAATGGTGTTTTCGAATATTAATTAATAAAATAGGGATAGAGACACTTATGTAATTCATTGATAGGAATTTCAGATAAGTGAATGGAGATGCTTTCGTTCCTCTGAACCTCTGCTTTCCTGCTATCTTCATCCAGTCAGTCTTACTCCTTTCCATGGCTGGCTTTATGTGATACATCACCACTGTCAATGGCTACTTTCGGTCATCTCTCGGGAAAATGATCCAATGCCCTGTCACGGCACGGCTAATCGTCTGGAGGCATCACCCTTGCCAATGGCTTCATCTTATCCTCTCAGTGAATAATATGCTCACGCACCCTGTCACGGCACGGCTATTCATCTGTCGGTTCTCGATCATGCTGGAATAGGATTTACTATCCTTTTGCGTCTGTCAATAACGCCCTGCAATCGCGAGTTAGGAGCTCGTCACAGTCATTCAATCATTGAATCCTACTCGGAATACCACAGACAAGGTTTAGACTTTCCGGATTCTCTTGAATGCCGCCATCATTCTAGCTTACGCCACGAAGATTCTGGTTAGGAGATCTAAGAGATATTCATTCTAGCTCAATTCATGTAGAACAGAAGTGTTTGTCAGGCACGCGTTCATAAGGGAGAAGGATGATGAGCGTCACACATAATCATCACCTTCATCACGTTCTTGGGTACGAATGGATACCTTAGAAGCGAAATAAGATGAATTGAATAGAAAACAGTAGTACTTTGCATTAATCTATGAGGAACAGCAGAGCTCCACACCTTAATCTATGGAGTGTAGAAACTCTACCGTTAAAAATACATAAGTGAAGGTCCAGGCATGGCCGAGATGGCCAGCCCCCTAAAACGTGATCAAAGGATCATAAGGTAATCCAAAGATGGTCTAAAAGACAATAGTAAGAGGTCCTATTTATAATAAACTAGTCACTAGGGTTTACATGAGTAAGTAATTGATGCATAAATCCACTTCCGGGGCCCACTTGGTGTGTGCTTGGGCTGGGCTTTAAGTGTTGCACGTGCAGAGGTCCTCCTTGGAGTTGAACGCCAGTTTTAGTGCCAGTTTGGGCGTTCAACTCTGGTTTTGGCTCCTTTTCTGGCGCTGGACGCCAGATTTGGGTAGAAAGCTGGCGTTGAACGCCAGTTTACGTCGTCTATTCTTGGCCAAAGTTTGGACTATTATATATTGCTGGAAAGCCCTGGATGTCTACTTTCCAACGCAATTGGAAGCGCGCCATTTCGAGTTTTGTGGCTCCAGAAAATCCACTTTGAGTGCAGGGAGGTCAGAATCCAACAGCATCAGCAGTCCTTTTTCATCCTCTGAATCTGATTTCTGCTCAAGTCCCTCAATTTCAGCCAGAAAATACCTGAAATCACAGAAAAACACACAAACTCATAGTAAAGTCCAGAAATGTGAATTTAACATAAAAACTAATGAAAACATCCCTAAAAGTGACTAGATCCTACTAAAAACATACTAAAAACAATGTCAAAAAGCGTATAAATTATCCGCTCATCACATCTCTTTAGTACCAAGGCAAGATGGTGTAAACAATTAGGGAAAGAGTTACCAAACACTGAAAAATCGTCCATAAAGACCTCAATGAACTTTTCAATCATGTCAGAAAAATGGACAGCATGCATCCTTGGAATGTGGCTGGTGCATTGCACAATCCAAAGGGTATGCGTGTATGCAAAAACACCATAAGGGCAAGTCAAAGATGTTTTCTCTTGGTCTTTAGGATCAACTACAATCTGATTGTAGCATGAATAGCCATCCAAGAAGTAGTAGTATTCATGCCTAGCAAGCCTCTCCAAAATTTGGTCCATGAAGGGTAGAGGGAAGTGATCTTTCCTGATGGCCTCATTAAACTTTCTATAATCTATACACATGCGCCATCTAGTAACTGTCTTGGCAGAAATTAGCTCATTCTTTTCATTTGCCTCCCTTCTTAGGTACTACTTGAACATGGCTCACCCACAGACTATTTGAAATGGGATAAATCACACCTACTTGCAATAGTTTCAGCACTACTTTCTGCACTACCTCCTCCATTGATGGGTTTAAACTTCTTTGTGGCTGGATTGTGGGCTTGGAATCCTCCTCAAGGAGGATCTTGTGCATGCACATTGAGGAACTTATCCCATTTAAGTCAGAGAGAGTCCACCCAATGGCATCCTTACGTTGTTTTAGCACCTCAATTAGCTCCTTCTCTTGCTCCTTACTTAGGGTAGAGTTGATGATTACTGGATAAGTGTCATTGCTCCACAGGTAAGCATACTTCAGGTGGCGAGATAGTTCCTTCAATTCCAGCTTGGGTGCTTCCTCTTTCTCTTCTTTTTTGTCTAACATGATTGGGTTGTCTATGTTCTCTCTTGAAGTTTCACTACATACTTGTTGATCTTCCTCCATCTCTTCCTCAAGCTTGTCTTCTTCTAAGACTCCTTGTACCAATGGCTCAATTGCATCCACCATCATGCATTCCGCAAGAGTTTCTTTTGGGTAACACCTGGCTGTGACTACATTAAACACCATCTTCTCCTCATGTAGCCTGAGGACTAATTCTCTTTTTTGTACATCAATAATGGCTATAGTTGTTGCTAGGAATGGTCTTCTTAGTATGATTAATATGTTGGCTTCTTCTTTCATGTCCAGCACCACAAAATCTGCTAGGAAGATGAAGTCGCCCACCTTGACTAACAAGTCCTCAACTACTCCATGGGAAAATTTGAATGTTCTGTCTGCTAGTTGGAGTGCCATCCTTGTTGGCTTAGCTTCTTCAATCATCATTCTCTTCATCATGGATAAGGACATTAAGTTGATGCTGGCCCCCAAATTACACAGTGCCTTTTCAATGTTGATGTCTCCTATAATGCAAGGGATTTGGAAGCTCCTAGGGTCCTTTATCTTTTGGGGGAGTTTCTTTTGTATGATGGCACTACATTCTTCAGTCAGCACCACAGTTTCCTTTTTTTTCCAGTTTTTCTTCTTGGTCATGAGTTCCTTTAGGAACTTGGTATAGAGTTGCATCTGTTCCAATGCTTCAGCAAATGTTATATTGATTTGGAGTTTTCGAATATCTCGAAGAATTTGGAGAATCGGCTGTCCTTTCCATCCTTTCTTAGCCTTTGTGGGTAGGGAGCCCTTGGCACGTTAGGCTTCAAAACCTCCTTTGGTGGGGTGGACATAGGTGCCTCTTCCTCTTCTATATTACTTGGGCTCTTGGTAGCTTCTCCTTCTTGTGATTCATGGCTTAACGGTGCTTCCTTTACTTCCTTCCCACTTCTCAATGTAATGGCCTTACACTCTCCCCTTGGATTGGTCATGGTATCACTAGGGAATGTGTTGGTAGGCATGGGTACTTGCTTGGATAGATATCCAACTTGTGTTTTAAGATTTTGAATTGCATCTTTTTTATTTCCCAAGTTGAATCTGATTTTATCTTTGAAGTCCTTCATCAGCTTTGCATATTGGATCTTTGTATTTGCTGAATCTTCTGCCATTTTTACAAGCATGGTCTCCATCCTTGCAAGTCTATCACTATCAAGGGATGATTGTGAAACTGGAAATGGTTGGTTGTGACTTGTTGGAGTTTGGAAGTGGTTGTTTTGTGAGTGTTGTTGGTTTTGAAAGGGGGCATTGTGTGTGTTCTTGTATTGCTTATGATTGGATGGTTGGTGATTGAAGTTATTGGAGTGATTGGAGTTTTGAGTTTTGTAATCTTGGTTCTGATTTTGTTGGCCTCCCCACCCAAAATTTGGGTGGTTCCTCCTTCCAAGGATGTAGGTTTAGGCATGAGGATCGTAAGGTTGTCTGGATGAATTGCCCACATAATTTGCTTGTTCCCAGTCATATTCCTCCTCTAAGCTGGCTCCTTCTTGAATTGGTGCTTGTGTATTGATTGCTGAAACTTGTGTCTTCTCCATGTGCTTGGTGAGGGCTGCCAATCGGGTTGTGATCATCTTGTTTTGTGCTAGCAAGGTGATGAGCAGATAATTTATACCCTTTTTGGCATTGTTTTTACATAGTTTTTAGTATGTTTTAGTTAGTTTTTAATATATTTTTATTAGTTTTTATCCAAAAATCACATTTCTGGACTTTTACTATGAGTTTGTGTATTTTTCTTTGATTTCAGGTATTTTTCTGGCTGAAATTGAGGGACCTGAGCAAAAATCTGATTTAGAGGCTGAGAAAGGACTACAGATGCTGTTGGATTCTGACCTTGCTGCACTCAAAATAGATTTTCTAGAGCTACAGAAGCCCAATTGGCACGCGCTTAATTGTGATGGAAAGTAGACATCTTGGGCTTTCCATCAATATATAATAGTCCATACTTTGCCTACGATTTGATGGCCCAAACTGGCATCTAAATGCCCACCAGAGATTTCTGGCGTAAAACGCCAGAACTGGCACCAAAACTGGAGTTAAACGCCTAAACTGGCACCCAAACTGGCGTTTAACTCTAAGAATGGCCTATGCACGTGAAAGCTTCAATGCTCAGCCCAAGCACACACCAAGTGGGCCCCGGAAGTGGATTTCTGCACTTAGTTACATATTTTCTGTAAACCCTAGTAACTAGTTTAGTATAAAAAGCATTTTTTACTATTGTATTTGCATGCTATCATATACGATCATACCTTGGACTTAGAGGCTGGCCCACGGCCATGCCTAGACCTCTTTTCACTTATGTATTTTCAACGGTGGAGTCTCTACACCCCATAGATTAAGGTGTGGAGCTCTGCTGTTCTTCATGAATTAATGCAAGTACCATTGTTTTTCTTTTAATTCATGCCTACTTCTTCTCCAAGATATACTCTTGTACTTAATTCAGTTAAGTCAGAATGAAGGGGTGACCCGTCACAATCACCCACTATCTTTGTTACTCGCTTAGCCAAGATCCGCGTGCCTGACAACCACAAGCGGTCTACATGACGTTCAACGTAGTCATTGGACAACAGCCGGAGTATATTCTCTTGGGTATCTAATACACGGACCGAGTCCGTGAGATTATTATCTTCATGGTATAGGCTAGAACCATTGGCAGCATTCCTGAGATCTAGAAAGTCTAAACCTTGCCTGTGGTATTCCGAGTAGGATCTGGGAAGGAATGACTGTGACGAGCTTCAAACTTGCGAATGTTGGGAACCGACAGATGATTAGCCGTGCGGTAGCTATACATGGTATTTGTCATCCGAGACAAGAAATTTGACAGTTGATTAGCCGTATAGAGATCGTACCTGGTATTTTTCATCCGAGAGGATCATACAGCTTGCCATGGAAGGGAGCACGCATGATTGGAAGAAGACAGTAGGAAAGCAGAGGTTCAGAAGCAACAAAGCATCTCCAGACGCTTATCTGAAATTCCCACCAATGAATCACATAAGTATCTTTATCTTATTTTATGTTTTATTTATATTTTAATTATCAAAACCTCATAACTATTTGAATCCGCCTGACTGAGATTTACAAGATGACCATAGCTTGCTTCAAGCCGACAATCTCCGTGGGATTGACCCTTACTCACGTAAGGTATTACTTGGACGACCCAGTGCACTTGCTGGTTAGTTGTACGGAGTTGTGAAAAGTGTGATCACAATTTCGTGCACCACAAGGCATTCATTTGATTCAATTCTATCACTCCTCTCTTGGGGTTGGTGCATCTATCCGAGGCATAGAAGTATTCATTGTTTGCCATAGTCTCAATGATGTCTATGGCTTCTTCAATGGTCTTCTTTGTGTTGAGAGAACCTCCTGATAAATGGTCCAATGCCTTCTTTGCTTCTTGAGATAGGCCTTCATAAAAGATATGAAGCTGCACCCATTCATTAAACATGTCAAGGGAGCACCTCCTTGTCAATTCCTTGTACCACTTCCATGCTTCATACAGGATTTCTCCATCTAATTTCCTGAAGATCTGCTGATGAACGGATTTCTACCAGTAAAGAAATTCACAAATATAATCGCATTGTAAGTATAGTTTCTAAACCAACAGGAAATCCTTTCGTACAAAAGTTTTGTTTGTCACTTAAGCAAACCCAATAAAATTTATAACCGAAGTATTTAAACCTCAGCTCGTCTTCTCAAGGAATTACAGGGAAGTATGATTTATTATTGGTTATGAAATTGTATTTTTGGGGATTTTGAAATAAGGAACAAGTAATTTAAATGATAAGAAAAATAAATTAATAATTAAAAAATCTCTTGGCAAGGTATGAGAACTGGAAATCTTATCCTAGTTATCCTTATCAGGTGTGATGAGAATTGGATTTTGTTCCCACTTAGTTAACCCTTACTAAATAAAGAAAAGTCAAGTGGACTAATTAAATTGATCCTCAAGTCCTAGTCAACTCCTGTGGAAAGACTAGCTTTAGAGTGATCCAATTCAATCAGCAATTCACAAATCTAAATCAAATGCTGAGTTTGATAACTCAAGTATTACCAATTACTTAACCAAAGCCAAAAGGGAAAAATAAATCTAAATTAAATTGAAAGCATCATAAATAGAGTAAAACAATCATTAATCTGAAATACCTCAAATTGTATTTAAATAGAATATTCAAATCTTAATATGAAGAGTTCATAAGCCAATTTAGAAAGATAAATAACAATTAAAGTAATAGAATAAATAAAAGTAGAAAATAAATTAAAGGAACATTGAACCTGTGATTGAAGAGATGTAGCCTAATCATAATAGAAATCCTAAATCCTAATTCCTAAGAGAGGGGAGAGAACCACTATCTCTCTCTAAAACTACATCTAAAACTTAAAATTATGAATAATGAAGTTGTATATGTTGTCTGAATAAATGGATTGATTCCCCCACTTTATAGCCCCTAATCTGTGTTTTCTGGGCCGAAAACTGGGTCAAAAATATCCTAGATATCACCCCCAATGATTTCTGGTAAATACAGGTTGCTGCAGAGTCACGCGGAAGCGTCGTCCACGCGTTAGCGTGGATTAGGTTTTTTGCCAGGTCATGCGTCCGCGTGATCCACGCATTCGCGTCACCTGGCTTCGAGAAAGCTATGAAAAATTATACATCGTTGCGAAGCCCCAGACGTTAGCTTTCCAACACAACTAGAACCGCGTCATTTGGACCTCTGTAGCTCAAGTTATGGTCGATTTAGTACCAAGAGGTCAGGCTGGACAACTTTAGCAATTCCTTCAGTTTATTGTCTTCCTTCCAGTTTTGCATGCTTCCTTTCCATCTACTAAGCCATTCCTGCCCTATAATCTCTGAAAACACTTAACACACATATCACGGCATCGAATGGTAATAAGAGAGGATTGATATTACCAGGTATAAGGCCAAAGAAGCATGTTTTCAATCATAACACAAAATCAGGAAGGAAAATGTAAACTCATGCAAATCATATGAATAAGTGAGTAAAGAATTGATATAAACCACTCAATTGAGCATAAGATAAACCATAAAATAGTGGTTTATCAACCTCCCCACACTTAAACATTAGCATGTCCTCATGCTAAGCTCAAGAGAAGCTATAAGAGAGTGAAGAAGAATGGTAGAATGTATGAAATGCAACCTATCTATATGAATGCAACTACATGCAAAATGTTTCTACCTACTTGGTTAAAAGTAAACAAATCCTTCAAGAAGAAATATGAACTGGATCTCATTAATTGAAATCATAAAATAAGGTACAAGTAAACTTTGTAAAAGAAAATAGCTCGTGAAAGCCGGGAACAAAGAATCGAGCATCGAACCCTCACTGGAAGTGTATGCAGTCTAATCGCTCAAGTGTTTAAGGTTCGATCTCTCAGTTCTCTACTAATCTTGCTTTCTAAGGCTTGCTCTTCATCTAACAGTCAACATAAATTTAATGCACAAATACACATATCAAGAGGTCTTTTAAGGGTTGTAATGGGGTTAGGGTCAAGGTAGGATTGTATTTGGCCAAGTGGACTAAAATCTGAATCCTTAATTAACTTAAACTTTCCACCTAACTTTAGACAATCCATGTAATCATAATACCACATCTAACTATCCATTAGCCATGTTTTCCACATATTCATGCATTCTAATTTCAAGTACAGTACATATGCATTGCTTTCACCACTTACTTTGGGGCATTTTGTCCCCTTTTACTTATTTGCTCTTTTTCTTTTCGTTTTCTCTTTTTCTTCTTTTTTTCTTTTTTTATTTTTATTTTCTTAATAATATTTTTTTTTCAATGCATATGATAAAGGTATTGAATGCATGAACATGTCCTAAAATATTTCTTTCATATTTTCATAAAGAACTTTAACATACTTAATTTCCAAAACCAAACGTTTCCAAACCCACTTTCCCTACACTTAATTCATGAGCACTCTCACTAGTCTAAGCTAACCAAGGATTCAAATTAAGGACATTATTGTTTTCTGCTTATAGTTAATGATGTGCTAAAGTAAAGAACAAAGGGGTATAATAGGCTCAACATTAGTTTGCAAAGGATAATGAAAGGGTAAGGCCATATGGGTATGTAAGCTCAGTTAAACAAAGGTCTCAATCATATAAGTGCATGCATACATCAAACCATGGAAATATAGAATTAAGCAAGACAAAGATCACAATTTTAGAGAGAAAAACACACACCAAAAATAAAATATTGGTTGATAAAATGCAACCAATTCAAATAAGCTAAAAAATTTCACAGGTTTTGTGTGTTCGGGTTCTAAACCATGTTCCAATATAATATTCCTTCAAACAAGTTTATCAAAAATTTTAAATCAAATTAGTGAAATGTTATAAAAAGTTTCTTGAATAAGAAAATATTACTTTAACCAAGTGGTGGTAAAATATGCGCAAAATCAAACAAACATGCAATCAAACATGCAAAGGCAACAATGAACAAACAAAGAAAATAAAACATTGGTGTTGAGAGGAAAATAACTAACCCACGGAAGTCGGTATCGACCTCCCCACACTTAAAGATTGCACCGTCCTCGGTGCATGCTGAGATGTGCAAGTGGATAGGTTGCTCCAATTGACGCTTTTCTCCATAGATTGTGCAGATTGACTTGTCTGTTGCCCCATGTAAAAGTTTTCCGTTTCTCTTCCTCAGTGGCCATCCTTAAAGAAGAGGAAAATGAAGAAAAGTAACCCAGAAATAAAGATAAGAGAACAAACAAAATATGGTTGGGTTAATGCCAAATAATGAGGGTCTCAATTACATGGTAGCTACAACATGCAAGTGAGAAGACAGTAGAAGCAAATGGCATATCAGTAGTGCAAAAATTGCAGCAATGGGGAAAAGGAAGTATAAATTCATGTTAATGCAAAAGGAGCACAGGTATTATAAAAATTGGCATTTGACAAATAAATAAAATCACCCAATCAATGTAAAATAAGTCACTAAGCACCAAAATAATACCAGAAAAGACATAACAGTTGAATAAGAAAATTTAACACCAATGGAAAAAGAATAACTTTAGAAAAGAAGATAAAAATATGCACAAAATTAAAATGTAGTGAATGAAAGTATGCAAATGCAATAGGAAAAATAGAATGAAAGAGAATAATGATGAGAAGGTAAATAAACGAAGAAAAAGAAAGTAAGAAAGGAGGAAGAAATAATAAGAAAAGATAAAGGAAAGAAGAAAGAATGATAATAGAAAGATAAGTAGGATTGGATAAGAAAAGATAGGAATTCTGGCGCTGATCTGGATAAACTGTGCGTCGCATGCGATGCGGACGGGTAGGTTACGCGATCGCGTGGTGTGTGATAATTTTCAGGTGACGCGGACGCGTGGGTCACGCGATCGTGTGACCTGATTTGTGCTATTAGCACGAGTGCAGCCTTGCGTACGCACAACTCTCTGTTTTATACGCATTTAGCCAAAAATCTGGTTGATGCGTGTGCGTGGGTGACGCGATCGCGTGAATGGCATATTTTGAAAAACGACAGGGCCGCGTGGGGTACGCGGTCGCATGATAGGGCTTGTGCTTCCAGCATCATTCCAGCCCCACTCCATCACAACTTGCTGCCATACACCTTTTTATGTCGATTTCGCAGGGTCACGCGTGGGCATGGGCGATGCGCACGCGTGGGAGGGCTGGTTTCGCAAACGACGCGGACGCGTCAGGGACACGTTCACGTGAACGCGTTGGTGCCTAAGGCACGCCTCCAGCCACATTTTCGCGTGACTCTCTGCTTCTTTTCTTCTTATGTCCAAGGCACCTATGACGCGGACGCGTCAGCGACGCTTGCGCGTTGTGTGCGGATTTCTTTTTTTAATATGCAGTATACAAAATGCAAAATACAGATGCTGATGTAGATATTATAAATGATCACTAAGAAAAATAGAATAAAATAAAATTTAAGAATAAAATGAAATAAAATAAAACTAAGACTGAAAAAGATCGATTATACCATGGTGGGTTGTCTCCCACCTAGCACTTTTAGTTAGAGTCCTTAAGTTGGACATTTAGTGGGCTCCTTGTCATGGAGGCTTGTACTTGAACTCATCCAGGAATCTCCACGAATGTTTGTAATTCCAATAGCCTCCGGGATCCCAAACTAGGCGTAAAGAGCCTTCAAGCAAGTTAAAGCAAGTGACAAGGCCCCAAGAGTGTTGATTGCCAGAATGAATTCCGGGGTCCCAAACCTTGCTTTTGCACCCGTCTTCTTGTTGATCATCATGATTCCATCTGGGTGGCACGCAATTTATATTCTCACTGAGGCATCCAAACAGCTTCCTAGACCCATTCAATTGAGAATTGTACCAACCCTTGTACTTCAATTTGGAGCATGCAACCATATTGAATCTTGCATGACAATTCCTACCACTAACCATCTCCCTCTTACTCTTAAAGCCACAAAGAGCTCTAAGTTGCCCATCCGTATCAAGCAAAGCATATTCAAATGGGCTAATTAAGCTTAGAGATGAAAGATTTACCTACTTGAATAAAGGAATGGACGGTGATGGCTTTGGGGGAGAGGTCTCTAACAACTTTGGCAAGGTAATTTCCAGCTCCATTCCCTTGATTTCTTCCTTGACAACTTCCACCTCTTTGCAAGCTTCTTCAATATCAACCTCTTCCTCTTGGTAGCTTTCTTCCAATTCGATCTCTTCTTCATTGTTCACCAAGGGCATGGGAGGTTGTGCTTCTTCTTTAATCTCCATGTCAAGTCTAATGGGAGAGGATTCAAATATAGATAAGAATTCATCAATGATTGAATCCATCTCTTGATCATCCCCTTCAAAGTCTTCAACCATGATATGCCTTAGAGGTTGTACACCCTCCTCGACATCAAATTTAAACTCCTTAGAAGGGGCTTCTATGACTGGGCTTTCCAATGGACGTTCCGCATCTCCTAAGTCTTCGAGCACTTCTTCCTCTTCAATAATTTTGTCTTCCTCCACTTGTTCCAGTACAAAGTCATGCTCCTCACTATCCACCAGAGTTTCTAGTGTCTCCTTCATGCTATATTTTTCATTAGATTCTCCACATGAAGCCATGGGGGTTCCTTGAGTGTCCGAACATCTGGAAGGTAATTTATTTATTGTTTGCTCTAGTTGATGAAGGGTTGCATGAAATTGATCTACTGTTTTCTTGAGGCGAGCCTGTGATTCTTGGGTCGATGGATATGGACATGGTGCATATGGATGTGGTGGTTCTTGGGATTAATTGGATTGGAATTGGGGTGGATAAGGGTTAGGGTCATATGGAGGTGAACGGTTGTAGGTGGCTTGTGAGTATGGTGGTTCAAAGCTATGTTGAGGAGGTGGTTCATTGGCATATGATGGAGCTTGCTGGTAACTACAAGGGGGTCCACCATATCTATCATCTTGGTACGCACCTTGGAATGGCTCTTAACCATAGTAGTTTGGCAGAGGTGGTTTGTCACGAAAGGGTCCACCATAACTATTGTCTTGGCATGCATTTTAGAATGGTCGTTGTCCATGGTATCTTGGAAGGTGTTGTTGCCGAAAGGGTTGATCAGATCCTCGTGGCTCCTTCCATCTTTGATTGTTTTGACCTTGATGCATGTTCCTGTTATAGCTTCCATTCCTTACAACAACATTAGAACCAAACTCAAAGCAACGGGGGTGAGAACTCATAGTAACTAATAAAAATTAAAAACAAAAATAAAAATAAATAAACAAGAAAAATAAAATATTTACAGTAACCAATAATAAGGCACACGTTTGCAATTCCCCGGCAACGGCGCCATTTTTGACAAACGGATTTCTGCCAGTAAAGAAATTCACAAATATAATCGCGTTGTAAGTATAGTTTCTAAACCAACAGGGAATCTTTTCGTACAAAAGTTTTGTTTGTCACTTAAGCAAACCCAATAAAATTTATAACCGTAGTATTTAATCCTCGGGTCGTCTTCTCATGGAATTGCAGGGAAGTATGATTTATTATTGGTTATTAAATTATATTTTTGGGTTTTTGAAATAAGGAACAAGTAATTTAAATGACAAGAAAAATAAATTAATAATTAGAAAATCTCTTGGCAAGGTATGAGAACTGGAAATCCTATCCTAGTTATCCTTATCAGGTGTGATGAGAATTGGATTTTGCTCCCACTTAGTTAACCCTTACTAAATAAAGGAAAGTCAAGTGGACTAATTAAATTGATCCTCAAGTCCTAGTCAACTCCTGTGGAAAGACTAGCTTTAGAGCGATCCAATTTAATCAGCAATTCACAAATCTAAATCAAATGATGAGTCTGATAACTCAAGTATTACCAATTACTTAACCAAAGCCAAAAGGGAAAAATAAATCTAAATTAAATTGAAAGCATCATAAATAGAGTAAAACAATCATTAATCTGAAATACCTCAAATTGCATTTAAATAGAATATTCAAATCTTAACATGAAGAGTTCATAAGCAAATTTGGAAAGATAAATAACAATTAAAGTAATAGAATAAATAAAAGTAGAAAATAAATTAAAGGAACATTCAACCTGTGATTGAAGAGAAGTAGCCTAATCATAATAGAAATCCTAAATCCTAATTTCTAAGAGAGAGGAGAGAACCTCTCTCTCTCTCTCTAAAACTACATCTAAAACCTAAAATTAAGAATAATGAATTTGTATATGTTGTATGAATGATGGATTGATTCCCCTAATTTATACCCTCTAAACTATGTTTTCTAGGCCGAAAACTGGGTCAAAAATAGCCCAGAAATCGCCCCTGGTACGTACAGGTCGCTGCAGAGTCACGTGGAAGCGTCGTCCACGTGTTAGCGTGGATTGGGTTTTTCGTCAGGTCACGCGTCTGCGTGATCCACGCGTTCGGGTCACCTGCATTCGGGGCAGTGATGAACGGATAATTTATACGCTTTTTGGCATTGTTTTTAGTATATTTTTAGTATGTTTTAGTTAGTTTTTATTATGTTTTTATTAGTTTTTATTCAAAAATCACATTTCTGGACTTTACTATGAGTTTGTCTATTTTTCTATGATTTCAGGTATTTTCTGGCTGAAATTCAGGGACCTGAGCAAAAATCTGATTCAGAGGCTGAAAAAGGACTGCAGATGCTGTTGGATTCTGACCTCCCTGCACTTGAAGTAGATTTTCTGGAGCTACAGAAGCCCAATTGGCACGCTCTCAATTGAGATGGAAAGTAGACATCCTGAGATTTTCAGAAATATATAATAGTCTATACTTTGCCTGAGATTTGATTTCCCAAACCGGCGTTCCAAGTCAGCATAGAAATTCTGGCGTCAAAACGCTAGAACTGGCATGAAAACTGGAGTTAAATGTCCAAACTGGCACAAAAGCTGGCGTTTAACTCCAAGAAAGGTCTCTACAAGTGAAAGCTTCAAAGCTCAGCCCAAGCACACACCAAGTGGGCCCCGGAAGTGGATTTTTACACTAACTATTCTAGCTTACTCAATTTCTGTAACCCTAGGTCACTAGTTTATTATAAAAACTACTTTTAGTGATTCATCTTGTACCTCATGACACTTTACACGTTTCATATTGTATTTCTAACGGCATGAGTCTCTAAACCCCATGGTTGGGGGTGAGGAGCTCTGCTGTGTCTCGATGAATTAATGCAATTACTACTGTTTTCCATTCTATCACGCTTGTTTCTGTTCTAAGATATTCACTCGCACTTCAACTTGATGAATATGATGATCCGTGACACTCATCATTATTCTGACCTTTGAACGCGTTCCTGAAAACCACCTCCGTTCTATCTGCAATAGCTTGAGTGCATATCTCTTGGGTTTCTAATCTAAGATTAGAACCTTCATGGTATAGGCTAGAATTATTGGCGGCCATTCTTGAGATCTGGAAAGTCTAAACCTTGTCTATGGTATTCTGAGTAGGATCTGGGAAGGGATGACTGTGACGAGCTTCAAACTCACGAGTGCTGGGCGTAGTGACAGATGCAAAAGGATCAATGGATCCTATTCCAACATGAGTGAGAACCGACAGATAATTTGCCGTGCGGTGACAGTGCATTTGGACCATTTTCACTGAGAGGATGGATGGTAGCCACTGACAACGGTGATCCACCAATATACAGCTTGGCATGGAAGGAGCCTTGCGTGCATGAAGAAGAAGACAGTTGGAAAGCAGAGATTCAGAAGATAGAGCATCTCTAAAACCTCAACCTGTTCTCCATTACTGCAAAACAAGTATTTATTTCATGTTCTTTTACTTTTTACAATTAAATACTTAGAATTATTGATATCCTGACTAAGATTTACAAGATAACCATAGCTTGCTTCAAGCCGACAATCTCCGTGGGATCGACCCTTACTCACGTAAGGTATTACTTGGACGACCCAGTGCACTTGCTGGTTAGTTGTGCGGAATTGCAAAAGTGTGATTGTGATTTTGTGCACCAGGAAGCTATGGCAAATTATATATCGTTGCGAAGCCCCGTACGTTAGCTTTCCAACGCAACTAGAACCGTGACATTTGGACCCTTGTAACTCAAGTTATGGTTGATTTAGTACCAAGAGGTTAGGCTGGACAGCTTTAGCAATTCCTTCAGTTTATTGTCCTCCTTCCACTTTTGCATGCTTCCTTTCCATCTTCTAAGCCATTCCTGCACTATAATCTCTGAAAACACTTAACACACATATCACGGTATCAAATGGTAATAAGAGAGGATTGATATTAGCAGGTATAAGGCCAAAGAAGCATGTTTTCAATCATAACACAAAATCAGGAAAGAAAATGTAAACTCATGCAAATCATATGAATAAGTGAGTAAAGAATTGATATAAACCACTCAATTTAGCATAAGATAAACCATAAAATAGTGGTTTATCATATGCACCTCTGTCCTTAGCTTGATGATCCTTTGAGGAGGATAGAACTTTGTCAAGAACTTGTTGACCACGTCATCCCAAGTAGTAAGGCTCTCCTTGGGGAAAGATTTAAGCCATTTGTATGCCTTGTCCCTAAGAGAGAAAGGGAACAACAACAATCTATATGTGTCTGGATGGACACCATTAGTTTTCATCATATAACAAATTCTCAAGAATGTCGACAAGTGTTGGTTAGGGTCCTCTTGAGCTCTCCCTCCAAATTGGCAGTTGTTTTGGACTATGGTGATTAGCTGATGCTTGAGTTCAAAATTATTGGCATGCATATTGGGTGTCAGGATGCTACTTCCACAATTCCCAGGGTTGGGATTTATGAAAGATCCTAACACCCTTCTCACTGGTGGAGCATGGTTGCCAACACCTTCTCCATGACTATGTGGCATTTCATCCTCCATGTTTAGATTTAGGTCCTCTTCCACTTCTTCTTCACCAACAACTCTCTTGACTCTTGTTTCTCTCCTTAATCTAAGGAAATTCCTCTCAAGTTCGGAATCAAAAGCGGTTGATGCTCCTCTCCTTCCTCATGGCATACACAAGGTAGCAACACAAGTAAGCAAATTGAAGAGAATTGGTGCGGATTTTATAACCACAAACTAACCGGCAAGTGCACCGGGTCATACCAAGTAGTACCTCAAGTGAATGAGGGTCGATCCCACGAGGATTCATGGACTAATCAACAATGGTTAAGTGATTTACTTAGTTATACAAACAAAAAAGAGTGTTGAGAGTTCAATTGCATTAAACAGTAATTCAGAGAATCAAAAAACAAGCAGTAAATTGAGGTGAAATATATATGGAGAAAATAGTTAAGACTTCAGAGTTATCTATCTTCCAGATTGACTTTTCTTACTAACTATTTTAATCATGCAAGATTCAATTCATAGCAAACTATATGTGACTAAACCCTAATTTCTTAGACCTTTTTAGTCTCCTCTAACCTTCATCAACTGCCAATTTCTTGGTCACTTAATTCCAATTAGAGGGTAAAGTTAAATTCTAGTTTATATGCCACAGAAACCCTAATTATCCAAATATAAGGGAATTATATGTCACGTATCCCGTTAAGTCCAGATAATTAGAAGTTTAGGAGAAATTATTTTCAAGCTGTTGTTCAAATAAAGAGCTTTTCCAAGTTATAGAAGAACTCAATTAGAACAAGAGTCATACTTCCATTCCACCTAAATCCATAAGATAAAGAACAAAAACAATTCTTGAAATAGAAATTAGTACATAAATTAAAATAGAAAAATAATAGTATAAATCCATACAATTGACAGAGCTCCAAACCTTAACAGTGGAGGTTTAGTTGCTCATGGTTCAGAGAGAAAACAAGGATTCTGTAAAACTGTAAATTACGAAATAAGGTCAGAGAGAAGAGATCATTCTTTTCCCTTTTTTATATGATCCTAATTAAATGTAAAATATATTTTCCAAAACTAAATAATATCTTTTTCTATTTATAAATAAAATAAAAGTTTAATCAAAATCAATGAGGATCTTCGTGTAGGCCTTGATCATGTGCTGGGGCCACTTTGATTCATTGAATTGGCACCAAACTTGGAGTTTCTCAAGTTTAACATGGAGTGGGCAGCGTGTACATGGAGCCTTTGTGATTGAACTGGTGCCAAACCAAGGATTTCTCAACTTTGGCACCACCAAGGCAGCAAGCAAGGAAGGCGTTGTGATGATCATTGCGCCAAACTTGGGATTTCCCAAGTTTGGCACCTCCTAAGGGAGTAATTCCATATGAAAGGTGTAGACTATTATATATCGTTGGAAAGCTTTGAAAGTTGGCTAAAAGATAATTAGTGGCTAATTAAACAGAAACTCCATCAAACTCCATCAAATCCATCCGAATGCTACCTAAAATAAACAGAATTGCACACAACTCAAAGTAGCATTCATAGTGGCTAAAAGATAATTAGATCTTGATTAAACATAACAATTTGAATGCAAATTCACTAGGAAAAGATAGAAAAGATGCTCATGCATCACAACACCAAACTTGAATTGTTGCTTGTCCTCAAGCAACCAAAATTAATACAGGATTAAGATCTGAATTTGGATGAGAAGTGAGAGTTCAATTAAGCTCATGTCTCTTCTTAAAGTGGGGTTTACCTATTGCAACCCTGAATTAGTTTGGCATCTTACTCTCTTTTGAATCAGAGGAGTGTCACTAGCATTCGGAATTAGAATCCGGATAATATCATGACTTCTCTAAACTTTTATACTTCAGTTTAATTCTTGAACACAACAAATTTCTTTAATTCTCTTTTCTATAGTGCTTTGCACCTTGAGCCTAGCCGTGACTTTAAATGTTTCATCTCAAGCTTCACTTGACACAAAATACCACAAGCAATTAACTGGAGAACTCTCTTGAAGTTCTAATTTTTCTTTCAGTTACTCCCAGGCAGTGGTGCTCAAAGCCTGTGGCATACTCTGTTAATTGCATTTGATCTTGACTCTTAGTGTTCTATCTCAAGGGTTACTTGACACATCTACACCACAAGCATATGACTAGGAAAACAACTCTTTGAGCTTTTAATCATGTCTGAACTCCCTAGTCCTTGATGCTCAGAGCCTTGGACCTTACTTTTATATTTTTCCTTTCTTTTCTTTTGTTGTTTCTTTTACTTCAAGGATTAAGCTTTCACTAACTTCAGAGAATTCATAATATTTCTCTAAATTCCTGTTCCTTATACATCAACATCCCTTGACTCAAACTCAAATATGCACGGTTCATGTCATGCATTTAGAATCACAAAGAATACCACCATATTTAAGTAATTAAGACTACTCTTTGTTATAAACTCTATTTCTCATGCAATACATCTTTTTCTTCTTTTTCTTTTGAATTCAAGCTCAGTGAGCAATACATGAGACAATTTTTTTTACTAAAAGCAAATGACAGAATGAAACTAAATATAAGAACTAAAAGTACTAAAGATCATGTAGGCAATCCAAGCAACAGAAAATAGAAGACAACAAAATAAGAATGGAAGGGGAAATAGAATAAACGAAACTCAACCACTTCAGTTATGCTGGTGGCTATCTCATTCCTCCGGATGTGCTCCTCAATGAAGAACATTCATCTCCCGATGGTGCCACTGATGATAAGCAAAACAGAGGGCGCACTCTACAATACCAAACTTAAAAGTTTGCATGTCCCCAAGCAAAGAAAAACTCCAAGGTGTCAAAAATTCCTTTTAATTGCTCTTGTTCCTGTTCTAATCACCCTGCATGACCAAACCAGATGTAAAACATGAAAAATTCTAAAAAATTTGAGATAAAGTAATTTAAAACCAGAACTAAGATAACTATAATGCTAAAATCAAAATAACTATAAAATTAAAACCAAAGTAACTGCAAAACCAAGGATATTAGTAGTTGGGTTACCTCCCAATAAGCACTTCTTTAATGTCACTAGCTTGACACTTGATTGTTGAAGTTTCTTCCTCTTCTTCTAGTTGGTTAAAAGAAATGTCTCCAAGGGGGGAGAGGTGAAAATTAATACCCCCTGATATAAATTCCTCCTAACAAGCTTTCTTTTATTGTGGTTAGCTTGATTCACCTTGCTTGTTGGGGTAGAGGTTGGATTGTTTTTTGCTGACCTTATCTTTTTTATGGATATTTTCTTCTATTTCTTGGTCAAAATCCTCTTTTCAGTGCTTTCCTTGGTTGCCTTCACTTCTTTGATTTCAAATTTTGGGTGTTGTGTGATGGTTGGAGTGTACCCTTCATCAACAACTTCTTAAATTGGTGGTTCAAGAAACTCACCCTCTATGCCACTCTCTACTTCATTGGAGTGTAGATTCCCATAATTATTTTCATCCCTTACAACCTCTTTTGTTTGTGTATCTTCCTTCTTTGTTTGTGCATCTTCCTCTTCTTCCACTTTCTTCCATAGGATCTTACATTGTATTTCTTGGGAAGGAATTTTCTTGTTCCTCTCCCTTGGGCTTGATAATCAACTCCATATATTTCTCTATATTTTTGACACTCATCCTCACATCATGTATGTATTCTTTCATGAGAAGCTCAAGAGATGATGGTTCTTGATATGAGTACGGAGCTGGTGGCTCTTGATAGGAATAAGGAGATGGTGGCTCTTGATATGAATAAAAAGAGGAGGATGGTTCTTGATGTGTATATGGAGATGGTGGTTCTTGATATGAATATCGAGATGGTGGTTCTTGATGTGAATAAAAAGAGGAAGATGGTTCTTGGTATGTGTATAAGATGTCTCTGGTACGGGTTGAGAGATGGATCGAGAACTTGCGGGTTGAGGCAGATGCCGGATCACTTGACTGGAGTGATGGGGGGTGGTACCTGCAAAGACACTCCGACGCTCAAGTCAGAATGGATCTAAGAGGTAGAAAGTGTGAGGAATGAGTGAATACCTGGAGGGACCTGGGTCCTCTATTTATAGGTGATGGTGAATATCTTATCTTATTTGGCTAAGATAAGGGAGACGTTTGAATTATCTTATCTTATCTTATCTTATTTGCTAAGATAAGGGAGACGTTTGAATTCGAAAGTTGGTTAGGAGCTCTAGTGGGCTGGTTCCGGGCCTTCTGGAAGGGCGAAGGGGGTCGGACCCTGGTAACCAGGTTCAGGGACCGTTCTGGGTGTAGGATCCATGGGTCGGATCCGTAACAGTTGCCCCCGGAGCGAGAGAGTGAGGGTGCTCGCTCTCATCGCTGGAGAAACATTTTCCTCGCCATTGTGGTTTGGTAAGGAGATCATTGTTTGGTTTTTCCGATCGAGGTCGAGGATTTGGGGAGTTCCTAGCCATTTCATGGTTAGGCCAAGAGCGCGTTGTTTAGGCGTCTCATCACATGCCGGGTTTGATGACTGTTCCGAAGAAGGGCCCGGAGATCGGGTCTGGAACAGTTGCCCCCGGAGCATGAGAGTATGCTTTCTTGGTCTCAATGCTAAGTCATTGGAGAGTCCGATTCTCTGTAGTTCGGGAGACTGTGAGAGGCCTGAAAAAGGCGTGATGTCATCATGTACCAATTGGTAGGATGTTGGTCAGTACGGATTTTCGCGAGTTGGAAGACCGTCAGCTCATGCTTGTTTTGTGTGGCCTTTTTTGGGCCGTTATTGTGAACTTATTTTAGGCCTCTTGGTGGGCCAATTTCAAGACTTTGTTTATTTAGCTTATTTGGATTCCCGTTTTGTTGGCTTTGCGGGTGATTGATTCACGAGTCACTATTTTTGTTATTTGGATATCCGTTTTGTTATTTGGATATCCGTTTTATTGGCCTCGGGTGATCGATTCCCGGGTAGCCGTTTACTTATTTGGATATCCGTTTTATTGGCTTCGGGGTGATCGATTCCCGGGTAGCCGTTTACTTATTTGGATATCCGTTTTATTATTTGGATATCCGTTTTGTTGGCCTCGGGGTGATCGATTCCCGGGTAGCCGTTTACTTATTTAGATATCTATTTTATTATTTGGATATCCATTTTATTGGCTTCGGGGTGATCGATTCCTGGGTAGCCGTTTGTTTATTTGGATTCCCATTTTGTTGGCTTTGCGGGTGATCGATTCACGAGTCACTATTTTTGTTATTTGGATATCCGTTTTGTTATTTGGATATCCGTTTTATTGGCCTCGGGTGATCGATTCCCGGGTAGCCGTTTACTTATTTGGATATCCGTTTTATTGGCTTCGGGGTGATCGATTCCCGGGTAGCCGTTTACTTATTTGGATATCCGTTTTATTATTTGGATATCCGTTTTGTTGGCCTCGGGGTGATCGATTCCCGGGTAGCCGTTTACTTATTTAGATATCTATTTTATTATTTGGATATCCATTTTATTGGCTTCGGGGTGATCGATTCCTAGGTAGCCGTTTGTTTATTTGGATTCCCATTTTGTTGGCTTTGCGGGTGATCGATTCACGAGTCACTATTTTTGTTATTTGGATATCCGTTTTGTTATTTGGATATCCGTTTTATTGGCCTTGGGTGATCGATTCCCGGGTAGCCGTTTACTTATTTGGATATCCGTTTTATTATTTAGATATCTGTTTTATTGACTTCGGGGTGATCGATTCCTGGGTAGCCGTTTACTTATTTGGATATCCGTTTTATTATTTGGATATCCGTTTTATTGGCTTCGGGCTGATCGATTCCCGGGTAGCCGTTTACTTATTTGGATATCCGTTTTATTATTTGGATATCCGTTTTGTTGGCCTCGGGGTGATCGATTCCCGGGTAGCCGTTTACTTATTTGGATATCCGTTTTATTATTTGGATATCCATTTTATTGGCTTCGGGGTGATCGATTCCCGGGTAGCCATTTGCTTATTTGGATATCCGTTTTATTATTTGGATATCTATTTTGTTGGCCTCGGAGTGATCGATTCCCGGGCCGCTATTTGTGTTATTTGGATACCTGTTTTGTTATTTGGATATCCGTTTTATTGGGAGTGAGTAGACCGATGTTGTTTTGTCATAAGACGAGGTCTCCTGGTCCGAAGTCTCGTCATACCGTGCTGCCATTGTACCTTAGGCTTATTCTCTATTTTAAGACTAGCTCACGTAGGTGTGCTATACTCTTGACCTTGTCTGCAAGGCCCTACTTTGCTTCTTTCTCGTTTCCTCCCATGGTTCTGCATGGATTTTGGTGTGCATCGAGATCGGAAAGGAAGATTCCTGCCGCGTCTCGGGATCTCTTGCGTAGGGCTAGGCTAATGTTGTCGTATTCTACCGCCGTTTCCCGGTCTCCGTGGATGGTTCCGAAGGAGCCATCTTCTGCCGTGAACTTCATTAGAAGGTATTTGGTAAAGATGACGGCGGAGAGGTCGTTGATTGTTTTCCTTCCGAGGATGACGTTATAAGCGGTGGAGTTCTTGAGGACCACGAACTCGGACAGGATTGTCTTCCTCTGGCTTCCCGTCCCTATGGTAAAGGGAAGAATGATGGAACCGTCTGGCTTGAGGAAGTTGTCTCCGAGTCCCGTGACACCGTTGTGGTGTGTTTGGAGATTTTCGTTGCGGAGCCCGAGCTTGTCGAAGGCACCTCGGAAGAGGATGTTAGAGTCTGTGCCGGTGTCCACCAGTATTCTCCGAACTTGTCCTGTTCCGATTCTCGCCGAGATGACGAAAGGTGCGTCTTCGGCCGAGGTGCTGTGCTGGCAATCCTCGGGCAAGAAAGTTATCGTTTTGTCGGCTGTGGTAGCTGGGGCTTGATCTCTGACGGCCAAGACTTTGAGGTCCTTTTTTAGTGTTAATCTTGACTTGCTTGACACATCCTTGCCCGTGATGACATTTACTACTATGGCCGGGTCGTCTTCTGGACTTTCCCTGGGAGGTTGTTTTTGTGTTCTCAGGTTGCGTCCTTCCCTCTCAGGCGACCTGTCTTTTTCCGCACGTTTTGGTTCTCTGATGATTTTTGGCGAACTCTGGGGGGTTGCCGTCTCTTATAGCTTGTTTGAGGGCGTCTTTAAGGTCAAAACAGTCTTGTGTCCTGTGCCCGTAACCTTGGTGGTAGTCGCAGTAAAGGGTCTTGTTGTCGCCCGTTATTTCTCTGAGTTGTCGGGCTTTTGGGATAATACCCCGATCCGCTATCTGGTAGTATATCTCGGTAATCGGGGCTGTCAGGGGGTGTAGTTCGAGAATTTCCCGATCCTGGGTGGTCGGTTTGTGTTGGTTTGTTTGGGTTGGTCTCTTTGACTTTCTCTGGGCATCGGATTATAGCGGGAAGTCGGGTTGCCGTGTGGGGTGTTGCCGTGTTGCCGTTTATTGGCGGCGACGACCTGGCTGACCTCTTCGTCGTTTATGTAGTCTCTGGCGACGTTTTGGATCTCGTGCATGGTCCATACTGGCTTGGTGGTGAGGTGTTTGCGGAAGTCTTCGTTCATGAGCCCGTTGGTTAAACAGAGGCTTGTGACGGAATTCGTGAGTCCATCAATCGTTAGGCATTCATCGTTGAAGCGGTCCAGGTATTTTCGTGTGGATTCGTCTTGTTTCTGTGTGACCCCTAATAAGCTGATGGGGTGTTTAGCTTTGGTGATTCTGGTGGTGAATTGGGCCATGAACTTTCGTGAGATATCGTGGAAGCCAGTTATGGATCCGTTGGGGAGGGCGTTGAACCATTTGATCGCAGGGCCAGCTAAGGTTATCGAGAAGGCCTTACACCGGATCATGTCGGCGGCTCCTTCCAGGTTCATCCTGGCCTCGAAGGCCATTAGGTGTTCCCGGGGATCATTGGTCCCGTCCTATTTCATGTCAGTGGGCTTGTTGAAGTCCTTCAGAAGTTTGGCTCTCAAGGATTTTTCTGTGAACGGGATGGCTTCCATTATCACGTGCATGTTTCCTGCTCGTTTGGCCTCCCAATGGTGCCGTCGGTCGTCTTCTCCGCGTCGGTGTTTCGGGTCTAGGGAAACACTGCGATCGTGCTGTTTGCAGTGTTGTTGCTCAGGGGGCCTAGTGTTCCTAGTATCGCGGTGAGATTAGGTCTTGGAGGTCGCTTGGCTTGTATGCTCTGGGTGGTACCGTTCTTTGGGTGTGACTCGGCCTTTGAGGTTTTGCACCCTGAGGCACAACTCTTGGATTATATGGACCGCCTTCTCTCCCAGGCCATCGGGTGGCCGGGCATCAGTGGGAGGACGATTGTCCTCTCTTGGTTGTTGCTGGGTTGGGGTTGGTTGGCGATGTGCCGCGTTTATTATCCTCTCGTGGGTAGAGTGTTATCTTGGAGTTCGGAGTTGGGCTTTGTGGGTTTGAGTTGGGGTGTCGGGTAGAGGATTGCTCCTCGAGGTTCTTCATCATGCCGCCACGATTTGGCTGTCCCCCGTATCTGTGCAAGAACCTTGAGAACTTTCTTGATCTATTGGCTCCTGAGAGGTCTGAGCTTGGCCACGGTGGTAGCATTTAAGGAGGTCGTTCATGATGTCACAGAGTTGTCACAGGTGAGGCGGCAGATGACAGAGGTTTGGAACCTAGTGTTGAAAGAGGTGACCTCGTGGGTTTGGAGGAAGAGCTTGAAGAGTTCAAAAGAAGAAGCAACCTCGGTAGGCATGGAGCCGAAGTAGAGGGAGAAGATGGGGCCATGGCGCTTGGAGAGACGGAAGAGGGAGTGGTGAATGAGAGGGTC
Organism: Arachis ipaensis; assembly: GCF_059453495.1. NCBI lineage: Eukaryota > Viridiplantae > Streptophyta > Magnoliopsida > Fabales > Fabaceae > Arachis > Arachis ipaensis. The sequence continues at coordinate 74,687,829 of NC_142441.1, read as the reverse complement.
CAAGAGGTGGAGGTGTCCCACTAAAGGGAGGCGAGACTTTGGGCTCAGAAGATTTGGAATTTCACCGTTGGAGTAGGGCGAGGGTGCATAAAAAGTGTTATCACTAAGAAGGTAATTGCAAGTAACATTGTTCCTTTGGGATTTCGCCGTTGGAATAGGGCGAAGGTGTGTTATTGCTGCAAAGGTGATGTAAGTTAAGGAAACATTATTCCTTTGGGATTTCGCCGTTGGAGTAGGGCGAAAGGGTGCATAAACATGCAAAGGTGATGCAAGTTAAGGAAACATTATTCCTTTGGGATTTTGCCGTTGGAGTAGGGCGAAAGGGTGCATAAACCTGCAAAGGTGATGCAAGTTAAGGAAACATTATTCCTTTGGGATTTCGCCATTGGAGTAGGGCGAAAGGATGCATAAACATTCAAAGGTGATGCAAGTTAAGGAAACATTATTCCTTTTTGCTCTCAGTTACACGCAAGAAATCTGAGTTTGATGATTGCTCTTCTGGGTTATCCGCCATGCCGCCACAACATTGCAAAGTCCCCACAGACGGCGCCAATGTACAAGATGTCTCTGGTACGGGTTGAGAGATGGATCGAGAACTTGCGGGTTGAGGCAGATGCCAGATCACTTGACTGGAGCGATGGGGGGCGGTACCTGCAAAGACACTCCAACGCTCAAGTCAGAATGGATCTAAGAGGTAGAAAGTGTGAGGAATGAGTGAATACTTGGAGGGACCTGGGTCCTCTATTTATAGGTGATGGTGAATATCTTATCTTATCTTATTTGGCTAAGATAAGGGGGACGTTTGAATTATCTTATCTTATCTTATCTTATTTGGCTAAGATAAGGGAGACGTTTGAATTCGAAAGTTGGTTAGGAGCTCTAGTGGGCTGGTTCCGGGCCTTCTGGAAGGGCAAAGGGGGTCGGACCCTGGTAACCAGGTTCAGGGACCGTTCTGGGTGTAGGATCCGTGGGTCGGGTCCGTAACAGTATGTATATGGAGATGGTGGTTCTTGATATGAATATGGAGATGGTGGTTCTTGATGGATAGGATATCGGACATTGAAATCTTTTTACTCTTGACCTTGCCAACCAAAATTCGGGTAATTCCTCCGTCCACAATAATATGAATCACTCCTTGGGTGTGAGTAGTAACCCATGTGATATCTCTCTATTATTTTTCCTTAGCACAAAATACCAAAAAGAATTAAATGCACCATGTGGTAAACAGAAAAACAAAGAAGAAGGAACAGATTTTTTTTATAATAAATAAAATAAAGAATAATAAAAATAAAAGAAAAATTCAAAAATAAATGAAAAGAGGTGAACTAAATTCAAAAATTAAACAAAGTAAATACTAGTATTTTAAAAAATATTTTTAAAAGAAAAATTACTACAAAAATACCAAACATAATTTCAGAAATTAAGAAAAAATAAATGCTATAGAATTCAAAAATTAAAGGGAAAAATTAAACAGGACTCATAAAATAGAAAAATAAAAATAATGAAAAAAAAGAAAATAAATTATAAGAAAATAAAAAGGAAAACAAAATTAAAAAAAATAAAATAAAAAAATAAATATATTGAATAAATAAGACACTAATAAAAGAAAACAAAAATAAAAAGGAAAATAAAAAAAGGAATGCATGAAGGTTTTGAAAAAAATAAAAATTAAAGATATAGAAATTAAAAGTTAAAAGAAAATAAAAAAAAAAAGATAGGAGACAGGGGGAATGTGAATGAAAAACAAAAAAATTGAGGAAAAAAATAAAAAAAAATTAGTAATACTGAAATAAAACTAATTAAAAGAAAAATTATCCAATCTAAGCAATCAAACAAGTAATAGTTGTCAATCACAGTCATTGCAACGGCGCCAAAAACTTGGAGTTTCTCAAGTTTGACTTGGAGTGGGCAGCGTGTACATGGAGCCTTTGTGATTGAATTGGCGCCAAACTTGGGATTTCTCAAGTTTGGCGCGACCAAGGCAGCAAGCAAGGAAGGCGTTGTGATGATCATGGCGCCAAACTTGGGATTTCCCAGGTTTGGCGCCACCAAGGGAGTAATTCCATATGAAAGGTGTAGAGTATTATATATCATTGGAAAGCTCTGGAAGTTTGCTTTTCAATGCCGCTGGAATCACGTCAATGGAGCCTCTGCAGCTCAAGTTATTTCTATTTGAGTGCAAGGAGGTCAGGGATAACAGCATCATGTACTTTCTTCTTCTTCTTCTACGGAAACTCCATCAGATCCATCCGAATGCTACCTGAAATAAACAGAATTACACACAACTCAAAGTAGCATTCATAGTGACTAAAAGATAATTAAATCTTGATTAAACTTAACAATTTGAATCCAAATTCACTAGGAAAAGATGGAAAAGATGCTCATGCATCAAGAATCACTCTGTTAGAAGAGTGTGGTTAGAGTTGAGTGGTGCAAATGATCAAACAGCTAGTGGATTAGGATTCAAATGAGTATATATACAATGAAAAGTAAATGATAATTGCTGTAAGATAAAGTAAACCAACTAAAATTAACTGGTTAGCAAAAGAAAAGAAAAATGTTTAATCTAGGTATCCTTTGAATTAGCCATTGTCAATACAAAAATCAATCCCCGGCAACGGCGCTATAAACTTGATCACTTGAATCTTGTATCACTACAAAAATCCTTCGGCAAGTATACCAAATTGTCGTCAAGTAAAAACTCACAAAGAGTGAGGTCGAATCCCACAGAGGTTGATTGGTTGAGCAACTTTAGTCAGTAGGATATTCTAGTTAAACTAATCATTCATGGGTATTCGTTGCAGAATTTTAAATGACAGAATTGTAAATGACTTGAAAAGTAAAGAACTGAATTAAAGAACATAAATGTAAAGAGCTGGAAACTTAAATTGCACAAAGTAAATGAATGCTAAAGAGCAAGAAATCTAAATGACTGGAATGTAAAGGGGACTTGGTGATAAACAGAAATTAAACAATGCTATAAAGAATAGGGAAAAATAGGGAGGATTCATTGGAGTTAGGAGATATTACATTCTCCGGATCAACAACTTATCATCTCTTCCTCATTCATGCAACTCATTGACCTCATGGCAATCATGAGTGATCAAATCTGAATTCCTTTGTGATTCAATCTCTATCACTTGATTAATAGCCAATTCCTTGGTCTAATTGCTCATGGAAAGAGATGAGGCTTGGTTCCTAATTATACCACACATTCTTATAGATCCAAGTAGTGGGTGGAGTCAAATGTCACCATATCCAATCCCAAAATCCAGATCTACTCAAATGTGAGAAAGGATTTCAAGCATGATTCTCTGATTCCTTTTCCAAGGATCTCATAAAACCCAATTACATTCAATCTCTTTACCAAGATAATTGAATGTTGAAATAAAGAACGAAATACTTTCTAGTAAATCAAAGAGAGATGAAGAGAATAAGAAATTCAATTCACTATTGATCCATCAAGTACAATAGAGCTCCTTTCCCCAATGAGAGGGAGTTTAGATACTCAAAGCTCGGAAAGAGTACAAGAGATGGAGAAGTGAAGTACATAAAAGTGTAAGTAAATCTCCAAAAGTCCAAAGTCCTTTCCTTACTACCCTCTAAGGGGTTTATATACTGCTCCTATTTTGAAGATAAAAATTACAATTAAAGAAAATAATAAAGAAAATAAAAATCTCTTACTAACTCCCTTGGACTCCTTTCTCTGAGTGAAGGCGTGTTAAGTGGCATGCCACTTGAGAGTGCACACCCATGATGAAGCATTGGCATGCCATGCCCAGAACACGTGGTTGGCACGCCCTCCTTGGTGACCTATATACCCTTCTCTGTTAGATAAGCCTGACATGCCACACCCAGGCACGCCCCTGGAAACGCCAATATCAAGAGTTGGGCGTGCCACGCCTTCGAGCATGCCACTGGCACGTCCATGATGCTGCAACCATGTTTCTTCTCTGGAAAACTAGCCTGGCGTGCCACGCCCAAGCACACTAGCGCAAATGCCAATAATAATAGTAGGGCGTGCCACGCCTTCGAGCACGCCAGTGGCATGCCCATGGTGCTGCAACCATGTTGCCTCTCTGGAAAACTAGCTTGGCGTGCCATGCCCAGGCACGCCAGTAGGCATGCCCACTTTGAATTTTTGGCGTGAAACGCCTAGGCACGCCCATGGCACGCCTTCAATGCTGCATTCATTCCCTTCCCTAGATGATTGACCTGCCGTGCCATGCCCACAAATGCCAGCAGGCACGCCAGCTTTATGAACTTGGCATGCCACGCCTTCGAGCACACCTGATAAACCCCAATTTTGTGGTTGATCTCGTATTGAATTTAGAGGATTTTATCAAAATATCTCACATTTATTCATTGAAATAGCATGCTTTTGTAATTCTCCCGAATTTCATGCTTAAGAGTGAAAACATGCTTTTTAGGCCTTAAAATAGCTAAATTTAATTCACCTTAATTCTATTTGATGCCTTGATATGTTTGTTGAGTAATTTCAGGTTTATAGGACAAGGATTGGATGGAAGAAGTGAAGGGAAAAGCATGCAAAGTGGAGAATTTATGAAGAAATGAGGGTTTGCTGAACTCAAAGCTACGTGCATGTGTCACCCACGCGTACGCGTGAGAAGGAAATTTGCCAGTGACGTGCACGCGTCACCCACTGATGATGCGGGAATTCGCACAGCAACAAATTCCTTCGGCAAGTATACTAAATCATCAAGTAATAACTCACAAGAGTGAGGTCGATCCCACAGGGATTGATAGATTGAGCAATTTTAGTTGGGTGACTTGTCTAGTCAAGCGAATGTTAAAAAGTTTGGTGAATTTTAATGAACAGAAAATAAATCCTCAAGGAAAGTAGAACAATAAAATGTAGAGTATTAGAAATTTCAATGCTAGAAAGTAAATGAATGAAACTTAAATGGCACAAGTACTAGAAATTTAAATGCTGAAAGGTAAAGGACAGAAACTTAAATGGCAGGAAATGTAAAGAACTGAAACTTAAAGAGCAAGAAACTTAAATGAGTTGAAGCTTAAATGACAAGGAAATAAAGGCAAGAATGTAAATGACAATGGAAAGTAAATGGCAGGAAATGTAAAAGGGCTTTGGGTGCTGGGAATTAAAGGAAGTAGTAAATTCAAGGCAATTAAAGGAAACTCAATCAAATCAAAGTGAAGAATAACAAAGAGAAAGATTCATTAGGGATTGGAGATATCAAAATCCATCATGAACCAATGGGTCTCAACTTCATTCTCAATCATATGAAGTAGATCTATGGCAGATTGTAATTAATTGAGTCCCAATTCCTTGGCAACCCAATTTCTTTAATCACAATCAATTTGCCAATTCCTTGATCTAATTGTCATAGGAAGAGGTTAAGTGCATCTCTCTTATCCATAAGCTACACAAACTCTCAAGATCTCAATTCCTTCCGAATGGTGTTGATCAAGAGAGTTGTGAGAGATAGAGCTTCAATCTAATTTCCATGATTCCCCTTCTGAGGCTCTCATGGACATTCAATGGATTTAAACCCCCTTCTAGAGTGAATAGATCAAAATAAGCTTACAAGTTATCTCTTGGCTACAATAAACGGATTGAGAAGAAGAAGAATTTCATTCAATCATGTGAATTACAATAGGGCTCCTCCCCCTAATGATGTAGGGTTTAGTTTATCATTGCTCAGCAAAATCAAGAGGAAAAGAAAATTACATGAAAGTAAAAGAAAGTAAAAAGAAAATGATTCAGGATTTCCCAATTAGGGTCCCTGCTTCCCAGCCTTCTTTTCTAACTTTAAAATCTATCGTATTTATAAACTTTCCAGATCAATCTTCAAGTCTTTGGATATGGGCTTTGGCCTTAGTTGAAGCAAGTTAGGAGTGGCTCTTTCTGATGTTGACACAGGCATTAGCTCACTAACGTTCCATACTTGCATGGGTGCTATTTGGAATGAAAGTTGCTACAGGCGTTAGTGACCAACATTAGTGCACTAACGATGGCTAACGTTGCCTTTAAAATCCTTTAGAAATGTTGTCACTGGTATTAGTATACTAACGTTGCCACCAACATTCTTTCAATCACGCGTACACATCGCCCACGCATACGTGTCGCTGACCAATTTTCCATGCATTCCTCTTGAAATTATCGAAGACGTTAGTGTGCTAACTTTAGGTAACGTTAGCACACTAACGTTGGCACCATATTTTTTTAGTAACGTTGGTGAGCCAACTTTGGGCCACCAATATTGCTTGTCAACTTTGAAATGTTAGTGGGCAACGTCAGTGAGCCAACTTAGGCCACTAATGTTGCTCACTCTTTTCCTTGGAAACGTTGATAGGCAACGTTGGTGAGCCGTCCTGGACCACCAACGTTGCTTCCCCTTCCTTGTGCCAATGTTGATAGGCAACGTTGGTGAGCCATCTTGGGCCACCGACATTGCCTCCGCTTCCTTGAGCCAACGTTGATCAGCAACGTTGGTGAGCCAACTTTGGCCACCAACGTTGCCTCCTCCTTCTTTGCAACGTTAGCCATAGCGTTAGTGCACTAACTTTGGCCACTAATGCCATGGCCTCTTAATGGCTAGAATCGTTGTCGGTCTAGATTTTCTTCCAAAATA